>NC_072463.1:3008537-3316991 GCF_027596085.1 Anoplopoma fimbria | reverse complement strand
ACAATTCAAATGATATGTAATAATGTAATAAATCTGAGTTTTGTTTTTCTTTAAATCTGAGTTTTGTTTCACCCTGTAAGAAATCAATAATAAACTCATTTAAATCCCATGCAGTATGTGCTGTAAATGACCATTAACTACTGTTATAATAAATATAAATGTGCTCACCTCCTGGTCTGCCAGTGGACCATCTTCAGTTATTGCCTGAGATTTTCCGTCTGAGATTAACTGCAGTAAATTATCCAGATTATCCAGCGAAATTGAGTTATTCTGCCCATAATATTCTAAAATATTCTCTAGAAATACTTGTCCAGCCTGGTCAGTCACGTTTATACTCTGAGCCCTTGGAATAAAAACTAAAACGCACATAATTAAAGATATTAAGTGAAACATATCTGCTGTTTTGAGTGCTGCTTGTTCTCCAGTAAATAAATCCGCTATTGAGGAGTCTGTGGAGTTTGTTCTCGGTCCAGAATCAGATCCATGTCATGGTGTGTTCAGGTTTCCCTACAGTGTGATTGAATTATATTTATGGAGCAGCAGCCTGATGAGGTCTGAGTGATCAATCAGGACTATCGGAGGTTGATCAGGTTCAAAGATCAGTCTGCAGAGCCATGGAGAGAAAACATGGAGGTGACCGACCGCGTGTACTCAGACTGTCAATGCTTTCTTTTGTGACCGACATTCCCCACTTGGTATGCAACTTGCTCACACACACACACACACACACACACACACACACACACACACACACACACACACACACACACACACACACACACACACACACACTTACTGAGAAGGGTTTATTTATGTGTGTGCAAAAAAAAAGCCATTTATATCCTTTAACTCAGTGATATACATGACTTTTTTTTTTTTTTTTTTTTTTACAGCTGTGACCCAATTATGAAACAGCTGGAGTTAAGAAAAAAAAATCATAAACATGAAACATGTGAGTTTAAAGCTCAGTGTCGTCCCCTGGTGGCAGCTGGTGATCACAGCATGTATGTATGTAAAATAGAATAAATAATAATAATAATAATAATAATAATAATAATAATAATAATAATAATAATAATAATAATAATAATAATCAATCCTTTATTAGTCCCACAATGGGGAAATTATTTCTCTGCATTTGACCCATCCCGGAGGAGCAGTGGGCTGCAATGAAGCGCCCGGGTCAGATTATCTGCTCAAGAGAAACAAAAGCTCTGCAAATGTAACTACATTCAGTGCAAAACACATTTTGTATGGTACTGCAAATAATACAACATATCAATGACGTCAAGCATTAAGAGTTTTCTCTTAATTAATTAATTATCTGAGAAATGTGCAAAAAAAGCAAAACATGCAAAAGTAAAAAAGTTTTCAGTGCAAAGCACACAATCATCTGTGAGATCAAACCCAGTTCAGATTATTTGTTGTCTCTTGCCAAGAGAAAACTTCTGATCAGTGCAGGAAATGAAACATTTTGCCATTTTGTTTAACTAAATTAATGATTTATTGATCTGAAGCAGCTGAATAATCCAAGAAGTTGGAGATTTATTTTGGCTTGTTCACCTTTATCAAAAACCTTTTTATTCCTTTTTGTGATGTTTTTTTGTGTGAATGAATGGTTCATTTAAAAGTCTGTTGTGTGCCAACGTTTCCCTGCTAATCACTGAGTACAGTGGGTCACCCTGTTGTCTAGAGTTGTTAAAACCAGCTTCAATAGTTTCCTTTGTTCGGAAATTATTGTTTTCTGAGGCTTTTCTGATCTTATGAGGAAAAAAAGTTTTGTTTTTGGCTCGAAAACAAGTTTAAACATTTAGAAAATTGGCGCCAAATGTCAGCTTTAGTCCAAAAAAAGTCTTTCTGACACTCAAAAGGGTCAAAACTCAGTCACAGTATCTCTTAAAAAGGACAGACAGTCACCTCCACTCAGAGGCTGGCTGGTCCCAGGTCAGTAAACGTCCCTTAAAGACGTGATGGTGAGCGCTGTGGAGAGTTCTGCCACGCTGGTGTCACGCCAGGCGTTAAAACTGACCGCCCTGTTTCTAGAAACCATCAGGAAGCCGTTGGAGCTGAAGCGTCCGGGGACGTTTCCCACATCGAGCCAGACGAACAGCGCCACAGAGGCAGAGTGGAGGGTGACGCTGTAGCCGGCCTTATCCTCCTGCACCTTGGCCTGTAGGGGGAAAACACACACACACACACACACACACACACACACACACACACACACACACACACACACACACACACACACACACACACACACAGTGAATGTGAGCAATAAACGTGACGCAATGTGTTTTTAATTGTCAATAAAGTGTGTTTGAAGTCCACTGTGTGTCTCCGTGGCCTTGGTCTACCCTTCCTAAACCCTTTCACCAAATTTCCTGTCTGCACCTCAACGTTCACTATCAAAATAAAGGCACAAATTACGTCAGATCAACATTTGAAATTTGTAGGCTGCAATCAAATAGGAACTTTCTTAAGCAAAAAAAAACCTAACTGAGTGAAATGACCCGTAAGTATCTAAGTAGCAGCCATAATAAGAGCTGGTCAAATTCTCTAAATGCCAAGGAAAGGTGCTTCAATGCTTCCTTTGTTTTTAGCAGAGGGAACACTGGAGCATCCTTTAACAGAGAAAAGGAGATAATAATGTCCCACAATTCCTTGCTACAGTAACATTTAAAGTGAAGCACCATTTGTTAATAAGCCCTATTCAGAGCATGGTAAACACAGGTGTAATTGATAAAATGAATTATTTAGTGTGTCACAGCCCTTCCAGTGAGTCAGAATGCACACGTAGCTAAATGGAACAGGGACATACAGTTTGTGACAGTGTTTTAAATCTGTGAATAAATATAAACAAAGAAATAAATAGATAAATAAATGTCTTACTGTGATGTTGGGTCTCTGGAGTCCCTGAGCGTCTTTGGGTGAGCACAGGAAGTGGTGGTTGGTGGGACCCCGCTGGCCGCCGCTGTCCTCCAGGTGGAAGGTGAGCAGGCAGGTGAGGCGGGTGCAGCTTCCACAACCTGCCAGCAGGGCGGTGACTGGCTGTTTAAAGATGGCCACAGCACTGCCTCCGGGGACCAGGAGCAGGTCTGACTTCAGCGTGCACACCGGATCCAGATCAGACCAGGAGTACACGGACACCTGATCCACAAAAAAGAACAGACCTGTTTCTGCTCAAGTGTCACATATTTGAATAGAAATACGTCTAATGTTACTGAAACAGAGGAGGTGAAGAAGTGATGTTAGCATCGGTTTGAATTTAGAGATCAAATGATCTACACAACATAAGAAGCGTTAATATTTTTAATTTCAATGTAAATAAGTGGTTTGTTTTGCTGAATCAATGAGAAACTGTCTCACTAAAAGAAACAAACGTGGGAATAATAACAGTTTTCTAAGTTCGGTTGCATCTTTATTATTTTATTTTTACCTCGCAGTACCACCAGTATTTTTCA
This sequence comes from Anoplopoma fimbria, assembly GCF_027596085.1. Taxonomy (NCBI): domain Eukaryota; kingdom Metazoa; phylum Chordata; class Actinopteri; order Perciformes; family Anoplopomatidae; genus Anoplopoma; species Anoplopoma fimbria. Next base: position 3,313,527 of record NC_072463.1, on the reverse strand, counting down.
TAAAGTGATATATGAATATCACAAACATCCCGTATGGATTTATTGTGCAGTGTTTATAATTTTGCTCCTCTATCCGGGATTGAAATTTGAAATGTCTACATGCAATTTAAAGAAAACTATCACAAATTAGCAGCTTAAACCCAAAGATGTTCAGTACTGGTGTGACAATGTCGTATTGTTATTACTCCAGTGTTAAATGCACTTTTAAAATTGTCTTTTTATTTGAATTTTAATGAAAGTCTTCACTGTTAACTTCAAAAGTAAGATAAGTATGAGTTACACAGGGAGGAAACGAGAAAAGTAATGAATCTTGTGTAATTTCTAACTGTATTGGAACGAATCAATTAAATGCCTGTTTTCGTGATTTTGGTCTTGTCATTTTATTCTTATTCTGGCTCTTATTCTAAGCTGCTTGGAGAGAAACTGCCTGCACATTAAATGTAATGTAAAGACACAGTTTTACAGTTGAAAACGTACCACAGCCCTGAGCTTCAGGTCGTGACTCAGGTCTGAGACGGCGTAGATGAACAGTGTGTCGCCGTCCTCGAAGCCGACCGGCAGGACGGCGGCGAAGAAGTTCTGAGCGAAGTAATGCAGCATTTTCCACTTTCCACCAAACTCTGCACACACAAGGACATGAAACTTAATGATTATTATATTAATAGGAAATATAGTTTCCTAATTATATACTTTTCTCAATGCAGGAGTCCAAAATAAAACGAAAAAATGATGACCAAGGATTTCTAAAAATGTTTGTGCTGAGTTGGCGTTCACTCACCGATGGACGACCAGGAAGGCGCCTGCCAAACGTCGTTCAGCTGCCAGTAGAGAGCGCCCATAGTGCGACCTTTGCCCTCAATGATCTCACTCTGACTTCGCCTATAGAACTCCGTCTGTGCCTTCACACACTGAGCCTGCATGACCTGGACATGAAACATTACATTACATTACATTACATTACAGTCATTTAGCAGACGCTTTTATCCAAAGCGACTTACAATAACAAACACAATCATTACTACACGTAAACCGTGTTTTACAACCTCCTTAACCCGGGAGACAGCAGGTTAAAAGTAGATGTCACATAAAAGTCGTGTACATCATCCAAGAGCTGGGAACATGAAGAATAATTTGAGATGCAGCTCAGCAGTGTGTGTCAAGTTGTTCTAGTTATGAATCATAAATAAAAGATGATTATTTGTGATGCCATCCCATTGCTCACTTATGTCTCATAAATTGTTGCAGCAATTTCTGGGTTGACTTGTTACTTAGTTTGATTTGTTGACCATTTGTTAAATTTAACCATTTTGACCACTAAAAAAATTATAGAAAAAAAGGCAAAAAATTCTTCCAAAATACCACATTAAGACACCAAGACCTTGAAGAACACCGTAAAAAAATCTAAGCTGCAATTTGTTATCTAAAACTTTTGACATTTTGAGATTTGTGAAAGAATGACCTTTTTCCGCCAGCACAAACTGCTCAGAAAACCCCCAAATTCTCAATATACCTCATACGGTCATACATCCTCTGAACACCTCGGTCTGTAGTTAGTGGTTGTAAAGTTTCATGAGGTTGTGATTATTCTTGAGGTCACATCAGGTTATTTTCGACAGTCACTTTAAAAAAAGAAATGGTCTCACTATGTGAAATGTCTACTATGGGGACTAACAATATATATGCAATCCCAAGACTTTTTAGAGAAACGAGTTTGACGAAATATTAAAATACACCATGTTTAGAATAGGCGATAATCACACATTTATAGTAAACGGAAAAAAACTGCATTGTTTTAGCCCAAAACTGCATGGGATTAACATAAAGTAGGCATGTTTGTAAAGGAACAGAACACATTTTTATTCGTATATTCACAGGTTAAAGGTCAATGGGAGCCCTGTGAATATTGCCATGCCATTTTTTTCCCTTGCCAAGGGAAGCCTTACTTTGTAGCGTTATTCAGCCTCCTCCAGACGAGCTAGCATGACATGCTACCAATGGATTCATTTGGCCTCTACAACCTCTGAAAGTCAGTATACTGGCCGAGACCGTCGGAGCATTATGAGGTTAAATGATGGGTTTGGTGGTTTAAAGGAAGGGGGTTATTATTTGACACAAGGTGAGGGTGGTTTGTGGGATTTACCTGAGTGATGTAGAGAGTATCTGTAAATCTTTTCAGGGGATCCGTGGAGTTCGGCAGGTTGAAGTGTAAAGCAGCCTGCTGTAACATCTGCTGGTTTCCATCCTGGTGGTGTTGACGGTGGGAAGAGAAATTACTGTTGTAGCTCCAGTCTTCTGTTGTGGAAACCTGAAACATCACAAAACAGACGGAAACTTTAAACCTCCTAAATTAGAAAGGAATAAAACTTCTGGGGTGTGATGGATCAAAGTCAGCATATACTTCTCAAATCCTACTTTTGTAATTATTTCACCACTTTTAATTTTCATTCTATAACTTAACCTTCAGTGTTTCATCTGATATGAATATCTGAAATCATATTTATTTAATATCTTCCTGTCTTAAAACTTGTATTATTATGCACTGTTTTCTTTTTATATGTATCGATAATCTATCAAAATTATCATTAATATAAATATTATGAACAGTAGCAGTAGTCAAATGTATACTTGTTTAAATAACCCCCTTATTTTAATTTTTTTTCAAAGCAATCGGCCTAAATATTTCACTATGTTGCATCCATCTTTGTTCCTTAATCACTTAAAAGTATAAAAAAAAAAGAATATAAATTTGCAACAAAAAAAAGATCCAAACATGTCTCAAATTCTCCAGAGAAAATTAAACATGATTCCTCATATTTAAGATTTAAATCTACTGATAAAACCACCAAGAAAAAACAAAGAAATGTCTGGAAAGGTTTATTCAGTCACCGGCAGAAGAGTGGAGAAGGACGGCCAGGACTGGAATCCGTACTCGGAGGCGAAGCGTGTTCGGGGGAAAGTCCTCCAGTCCCAGCAGTCCAGAGTGTAGCTGTAGAAGTGAGTGTCTCCGTAGTGAAGGTCGTAGGGGTCAGATGACACCCAGCCCTCGCGCTCCGATTCAGCCCCGTTTGTCGGACTGGAGACGAGGAACGGGCGACTCTGGTCCTCCTGAAGGAGAAATAAGGACGGTCATCATAAAAGCATTTCACTCTTTTAACCATCAGTTATCTTTAGATGCTAAACCAAGTGTAGAGGAAAAATAGTTGCAAATATGCAAAACATATTTAGCAACATTTTGACATGACAGTCTTCTTCAGGGTTCTTCTTTACCTTTACATGTTGAAACGATGGTAAGTTATTAAATATCTTTTGCATCGTGGCTTTAAAAAACATAAATCTTTACACCTTTTCTTAGACATGAAGTGACAAAAAATGTTGTGTTTAAAAACAATAAGCAACAATCTCTGCATAGTTTGCCTTTAAACCTCACATGCAAAAATATATAAAAAAAAAAAAAAGTATAAAAGCAAATTCATATTTGTGCAAAAGTGGCCAAAGATGTGTTTTTGCACATGTACCAAGTAGGAGACCTGTAACCTGTTGTTGTTGGTGTAAAAACCACATTTCCCATAAACCCCAGTGCTTTCCTGATGCTGAAAGGATCTTGTTCCTGGACTTTCCTCGTTCTGAAGGTTCCTCATATGTTTTTGATTTCTTGTTATGCTGAGTCCAAAATATAAACAAGTTCAATTTAAAGATTAAAGACCTCCTTATGAGCATATTTTTCTTTTAACCATCAGTTATCTATTAAAAACGTTAATCCTTTTCTTAGACGTGACATATAGTTTGACTCTCACCTCTTGAACGACCGCCCTTATGTTGTTCACATACAGCGTCACATAGTCTTTCAGGTACGTAGGCCTCTGAGAAACCGGGATGTCGAACCAGTCTGTCGCCAGAGCAGCTTCGTTTTCATTGTTCCCACTCCAAGTGATAATGGAGGGATGAGACTTGAGACGCTGAACCTGACGAACAAAAACACAAAGACTTAACTGTATATATTTTCTATAATATCATGAAATGTTAATATAATATAGGTGGAGGCTTCAAATAAGCCCAGTGAGCTTTCTCCCTCTTCCTGCAATGTGATTATATATCTTTGTTATTTTTGTGTATTTCTTAAATTGTGCAAAATAAACTTAACTAAACTAAATTAAACTATTAACTGTCTATGCAGGACGCAACATCAAACTTTTGGGATGCTTAAAACTAGCTTCAAATGCTGCTAATCTCTTTCCTTTTGTTGGAAATGTAAGAGTGTGTTTTGGTTAATTTGCCATGTAAAATGTGTTTTGATTTAACATGTCGTGGATAATAAAAAATTCACTTTCCTTAATCTGTCCTTGTAGTAATATAAAGTCTCCAGATATGGCATCTTCTAAAATGAAATTAAAATAGATAAATACAGCGCTCACCTGCTGGATGACTTCTTCTCTGACCGTCTGTATGAAGTCTGCCTCAGTGGGATACATCGCACAGGCAAACATGAAGTCCTGCCAAACCTAAACAAACATGTAAGTCAAAGTAATGTCACACAAAAAAATATACGCAATGTCATACAGAAACCTTTAGTTATCTGTCCTAAAAGGGACCTGCATTATCTCAGCTCTGGTTTGTAACAGGGATGCTTAAAGGGGAAATTAACTTAATGATTTATGCTTTATTATTTTAATCACCAATGAAAATATCTGTCACATCTTTATATCAGAATCTTAATAAACTACCTTGTTTATATGTGGACATCTGCTGCGGCACAGAGCGTTACAATTAAACGAACATTTGACAAACTGAATCTGTGCTAACATTTACTCTACTGGAAGAAACACAAGCACTAGTGAAAAAGTCTATAAGCCAATTTCAAAATAAAACAGAAAACATAGATTAGTTGTGCAGGCAGCATTGGGAGGATATATAATTTATCAGTGCTTCTTTTTTTAGGTAACCTATTCTATTAAATATCGCCTGTAACCACCCATACAAAGATGGGGTAATGTGTTTTTATTGTTATTTCTGCATATGTGGTGGTAGATAAAGTAATTTTGATCTTGGTTGCCGGTAGTTACCATGATTCCCATCTCATCACAGATGCTGTAGAACAGATCCTGTTCATAGACTCCTCCTCCCCAGACCCTGAGGGCGTTCATGCTCGCATCCACCGCCGACTGCAACAAGTTCCTTAAGCTGCAGGACAAACAGAGAGCCGGCAGCTTCAGGGTTAATTTATTCACAACATTCTCAGTAGTTCAAACATGTAGTGTACCGTGATTCAAAGTCAAAAACAAATCTGTACCAAGACACAGAGGAGACCAACAGTTTCTCTAAGAATATCATCATGATTAGTGATCAATATTCAGCTCACTCGGCTGGACGCAGAAGAATCAAGAAAAAAAGGCAGCTTTTCAAACTAAACTCACACAGCAGGAGTCACTTGGTCCTGGAAGGAGTGGGCTGGGATCCAGTTGGAGCCTTTCAGGAAAATTGGTTTCCCATTGATGCGGAAATAAAAGCTCAAGCCTGGAGAGCCGACAACTGGCTCCTGGACAAGTTCTACGGAGCGAAAATACACCTGCAGAGAGAGAGATCTTCATCAAACACTGAGAAACGTAACTCATCTCTATGAATTTAGTTTGTATCTCTGTGGATCATTTCAGTTTGTGTTTTGACAGCCTCAATTAGAAAAAATGTTTAACCTAAGCAGCCAGAAATCTTAAAAACTACGCCCACAAATTTACAGTGAATTTGGCTCCTAACTTTTTCTAAAGGGAAAACCTGCTAAAACATCAATCAGTGTACAAAGTAAAGTACAGTTGATGGATGATGTTCCACTGTAATATATATTTATTTATTTTATCCCTGAGACTTAATCAGGGTTATTATTGTTGCAGGTTTAATGATAGATGTGGTGTATTCTGTGTGTATTATAATAGATTGTATTTCATTGTGTTTTCTTTAATCCAGGAATGTTTTTAACTTTTTGTGTGTCATGTCTAGAGTTGCATCAATCAGTCCATCAACAGAGAAATAATAATTGCAAACTATTTTGATAATAGATTAATTGCTAAAGCATCTTCTGCTTCCAAATGCATTTTTTCAGCCTCTTAAAACTTGAAATTTCCCGCTTTTCTCTGTTTTATATCATATTTAACTGAATATCTTTGGGTTTTGGACTATGATAACAAGACGTTTAAAGACATCACCTTGGACTATGAGAAACCGGGATTGACATTATCAAAGACCAAACGTCTAATCAAGAAAACAATCGACAGATTAATCGATAATGAAAACAATCGTTAGTTGCAGCCCTGGTCATGTCATGTGCAACCTCGAGGTTTAGCAAACAAATCAAAAAAATGTTTGTGTCCATATTAACACCAGCATTGGAACATGAAAGAAACTCCTCTCTGTTTCACTGCTGCAGCGTCACCCTGTGATTTACATTTGTAAGGCATTTATAAATTAATCTTAACATCTAAACCTTGGTCGTTGTTGTTTTACTGCGTAACGATTTGTGCTGTATGAATCAGAAGCTTATCATGACTTTCCAGGCGTCGCCAGTATAATCTAATCTTCTGTTGGACCACAAATTAAGCGGCTGGAAATACAAAGCAGCTTCATCACGTCATTTTTTTCAGACTGAAGAGGTGGCGACATGTTAGGCTTTTGATCTTAGCAATGATTTCGCTGATGCACTTATTTCACAGTTCACTCTCCAGCTAAATAACACACGAGGAGACTGGTAGTGAACTCTGACCTTAGACTCTGTATTCAGGATCAGAAGCCGACCCTGAAAGCCTCTGACAGTGAGACGATAGAAGGGTTGGTCTCCATGTCCGTTGGGCCACCACAGCTTCACCTGGCTGCTCTGGAGGAAGAAGAACAAGCTCTCAAAACTTCTGCACAAGTGTTTAGAAAACTGACTTTTTACTACTCGAAATAATAAAGTTCCTTTCAAACTGAAATTTAAAAAAACAGTTTGACCAGATTGTATCGAGTACCGCGTTGATGTTTAAGGTGAAGCTGTTCTTGGTCTTTCCTGGGAGGAACTGTGTCTGGAAGATCTGCTCTGAGTCCAGCTCCGGTAGGGAGAGAACGATTTGGCCTTTAGTTGTCTGAACCGCATCGACGAGAAGCTCGACCTGGACTCTCCACTGAGGGAGGCTGAGATCTAGACAGACAAACACAACACATGGACTATAAATAAAAAGACAATAAAAACACATTTGATTATTCTACACAGGGTGAGACAAAGAAATACTGGAAGAAAATGCAAATAACTTTAGATTTATTCAGAAAATTTGGCTTTTCAAAATAAAATTCCAATTTACGCTCAGGTGCCAGTTGATCAGAGACACCAAGCTAAAACATATTCAGTCCGCAATAAATACACCTTAATGAAGTTTGTAATAAAACTGTGTTAAACGTCATTTTATAGATTTTTTTTTATCACTTTCTATCAGAGGAGAGCCGCTCCTGTTTTTCTTCTACCTTTTTTTTTTTTTATAAATTCTGTTCATGCTTCAAACCTCCTTCTTTATGTTTAAATGTATTCCTTAGTTTTAGTGTTTTTCCCCAACAAAAGCTTGGTGATGAAGATTAGACGAGACGTACTGTGAAGAGGAACAGAGGAAACCTGGATGAGCTGCAGGACATCAAACGCCTCCAGTCGAACTCCCTTCCACAGCCCCATCGTGGGGAACGAAGGACCCCAGTCCCAACTGAAAGAGCTTTGTTCCTTCAGCACAACAGAGATGACTGTTAAAATGTGAAGTTAAACCTCAGCTTCTATAATAAAACTATAATAAACATTGCAGCCATTAAACACAGTCAGACCCTGAAGGATGAAATTCCCTGATTGAAACCCATTAAAAACACATTACAGCATAAAGTCATACATTCTTTTATATCAGGCTTTCAATTCAGAAACCTTCTTTCAAAATTGTTCATCTCCAGATATAGCCATTTTTTATGTTTACAAGGCTAATCCATGTTATTTTCTTATCATTGACAAATCCCAGACTGGAAATATTTTTGGGCTGTTTTTTTTGTGTGGTATATGTTTATATTTTTCATTCATGAAGCCCTTTGTCTCTATATTCACCCTAGAAATCACCTTTCCAATAAGATGGAGATCATCTTATTCTTTTTAGCATCAAACCATCATCTTCTAGGAACAAGTTTCAATCCAGTTCTACTACAGAACAGTTTTAAAGGATGTGTTGGATTAAAAATGTTTCTGATTTGACTCAGATTGATTCCCTTTCAGGTTTCCTTTTCGGAGATAAAATGAAGAAGGACATACTTTTCTGATGAAATTGACATGACATTCCCCCTTCTGGACATCTGGAGGACATTCAGGAGGAACTCTGTAGGCAGAATGAGCTCTCCGCTCAGACGCATAAAGAACTGGAGACAACAAGCTCACTTTCAGCACATTATCTCCGTCCTTCAGCAAGTCTCTGACTGGGAAATCCTACGCACCAACAAACAGCAAACAAATTATGCATTTAAGAAAATATGCACAGTGCATCGTGAACTTCTTATTTTCCATTGAACATACATATCTACGGAACATGTTGTCCGTCGTCCCGACAACGACTCCATTGAGCCAAATGGATGCTACAGTGTCAACGCCTTCAAAGACGAGCAGCACCTTCTGATTGGCTCTGTCGATGAACACACAGGTGAGTCAGGAACAGGAAGCATAAAATACTTTAAAATATAATAATATATATCATCATACCCACCTCAGCTTGGTTGAGCCAGAGAATGTGGTCGTGTATGTCCAGTTGTCAAAGGCAACCCACCGGTAAGACACATCGTTAAACCTGAAGTATGGGTCCTGAAAGAAAAGGTAGGAAATTATAATTTATTTGTTTTATTTAATCCTTCTCAGTTTATGGGTAATACTGACACCTGCTGCTGAAGCATGTGTTGATATGTTTATGCAAAAAAAAAAGGGCAATATCCAGGATTTAAAACATGTTGGCGTCAAACCAAATATTAAAAAAATATATATAAAAATGTATAAATTATTTTAGGTTCTCCTGTTTACTTGGTTAATTACTTAATTATATATAAAAATATCCCAAGATCTAAAGGTGTTTTTCAATTTAAGTTAAAATATTTTGAAAATAATTTATAATTATTAAAATAATTTTATTTTTAATATTAATAAAGAAATAAACAAATATAAAATGTCCTTATGGTAGAAAAAAAACCCACTAAGGACATTACTGGACTTCTGGTATTTAATAGAATAAAATGAATACGCACAAACAAGTGTAGATGATAGCTTTAAAACCTGACATAAGGTATTTGTTTCACCTACCTGGATGTGTCCCTGTTGCTGCAGAGCTGAATGAACACATCCGGGAACCTCAGCGGGCAGAAACACTGAACCATTGGAGTTTGAAAGACTCCATTTACCATCAAGACTCACAGATAAGGAACAGAAACCTGATGAAACTCCCCAAAACAAACAGAACAAAACACTGAAACAGTTTCCACACATAGCCTCAGTCTTTGGTTTGGTGTTTTTTGGCATGCTGAGCCACTGGAACACTCTTCAAAAGTAGCATGTGTTTTGTTGTGGTTTCTGAGGAGGTTACTTCCGGGTTTGTCATGTGACAGTCATGTGATCGGAGCCTTCGAGCGGAAACGTTTTTGAAATGTTATAAAATGTGAAGTGGAACCGTTTATTTGTGTGTTTGTGTGTGGAATCAACATTATAACATTTTTAAAAATTATAATAAATAATGTAGTCTTTTAGTTCTGTTCAATAAAAACAAGTTAATAGTATTTTGATACACATATAACACAACATAGGCATGATTATTGATATGGTAATCAATTTTCTAAAAACATAGAAGCATACTATTGCATGATGTGTATTTAGTGGTGTAAAAGTATTCAGAAATCAGGTTTTTAAAACAATACCAGTGTGTTAAAATACTCTGTTACAAGTAAAAACACTAAAATAATACTGTTGTTAAAAATATATATAGTTATTGGCAGTTTCCCTGACGGCAAATACAGATATTAAAACAGTCAATGACCGGTTAGGAATTTAAAAAGTACAAAAATAAAATCCTAAGCATTCAAAGCTTTATTAAAAACACAGCTGAAAGTGCCTCAACTTTGTTTTACAGGTACAAGAGTTTGCATATTCACTTAAAACAAAAAAACACCACCCTCATACGTTTTATGGTTTTAAGTAACTTTATTGAAGGGAAAACTAAAAAAGAAAAAAGAAACAGAGCCACTAGTTGATTATCAACCATTTGCTTTGCATCGATATTTTTGGGGCTACAAAGAAGACAGTGTTCGATTTGGGCGTAAAACTAATAGCTCGTCTACTGGCTTCTAAATAACAAAATAAAGAAATAGAAAGCCTTCGAGGGGAACCACATATTTCCATCTGTTCGGCTTTATAATCCATTTAACTTGCAGAAACATATCAGATATAATTGCCTACCTTTATTAACATGCATAAAATACAACATTGAAGTTCTTATATTTTGTTTCCTTAACATTGATATATACTGCTGTGCTTCTCTGTACACACACTTTTGATAGTGGAATAAGATACACTTCTTTCCTCGGGTAATATAGTCATATACTAAAGATCAGAAGGACATTCTGACATCACACCAGTCCAGGAGGATACAGGAGCCAATTACCAGATTTTACCAAATCAGATCAGATTTTTAACCACTTTCAAATAATAAAAATAATGCAGCAGAATTTCACCAAATTTAAACTTTAAAAATTCAGAGTTTACAGGTATGGCAAAAAGACAGGCTTCTCTGTAAGTGCTTTGAGAAATCCAGCTTAAAGAGTAAAGTAATTATCAAATCGCACAGGATGCAGCCAGTCAACCAGCTGGATCTTCATCGTGGGGCTGATGGTGTTCAGGAGACCAGTCGCATCAGATTCTACTAAGTGTGTGCAGAGTAAATGTCATCACCACCTCCTACTGGTGCATGCTCAAGCTCGAGAGTGTTCAGAACCAAGGTGATTATTATTATTTATTTATTTTAACTCCGTATAAAATGGGAGTCGAAAACTTCACAGAAAACTGGCACGTGTCCTAGAGAGAGAAAACACTATCTTCTTATAAGCGCGCAGGTGGGAAAAAGGGAGGGGGGGTAAAATGCTCTGATTAACCAAAAACAAAAAGAAGAAAAAAAGTGAAAAAGTAAAAGAAAATCCCGTATGTTTTGTTTTTTTGTTTGAACCAGCAACAACATTTTCCACCAGCTTTCCAAATGATGCAATCACATTGCGTATTTGTGTGTCCAGTCTTTTGCCATTTTGGTGTATCTGCAAAGAGAAAAAAGGAAACAAATTACTTTAGGAAGTCTCACATCTCATGTTTGGCATAAAACATTTTGTAACACTATTTCATGAATCTATTTTTGTTAAAGCACATGCACATGAGCACATTGCTTTACATCATTAAATGCATAAATATATAATAAAAATGCACTTTGTACAAACTAAACTTCTCAATTTGAAACGCTGAAATATTTCTTTAAAGAATGAAGGATACATATTTTTATTGCCACACCAAACAGTTTCATGCTGGAGTTAGTGACTATGTTCACGTGCACAGAAAATTAAACTTCTCTTCTACAACACTGTTTCAATAATTAAAAGCTCATTCCCAGTTGATCTAAAAACCCAAATAAAAAAGACCATTGTAATATATTTCTATTTAAAATGACTGCAACATATCCCAAATATATGAACATGTGCATTTCCAGTTATTGTGGTGAGTTGAGCTGCAAAGATTAGTAAAGTTTAACAGTTTTTTAAGCCAAAACGCAGCTTCTCCAATGACATTTGTGAAAATCCACAAATGCCTGTTTTCATTTCAATCATAGCCAAGAACCTCCTCTGAATAAGACAGGTTATCCTTTTATTTAAATTGTATTATTGACTAAGATACTTTTGTATTAAGTCTTTATATTTATTAATTCACCATCTTATTTCCTGCTTCATGTTTCATTACAATGTCTGGTCCTGTGACCCTGAAGCGATGTAGAGATCTACCTGCCAACCTTTTCTTGAATAAACTAATGTCAAAAAACTAAAAGTATATCCTCCCTGCTTTTTTCAAACCATGTATGTTTCGATGCATTTCTTTCCAGGAAGCCACAGTGTTTATATTTCAGTTAACTATGAAAATTAAATTAGCTTTAAAAGAATCAATGGGCATACAAAACTTGTTGCATTTATTTAAATGTTATATCATTGTATGGCTAGTAGACTGTTTTGCTTCATAATCTGCTCCAACAGCTACATTTCCCAACCAAACTAAAACCTTCCTTATTGTTGGTCTGCTGGAATTCAGTTTCAGACATCATAGCTCAACAATGCAGTTCCTTTTGGCAGGCAGTTGTTGGCGTGTGCTTGAATGCATCACCCTGAACCTTTTTCATTCCAGAAAAGCTTTGCCACGCAACAATAACTGAAATATGAAAGGCAACCGATTATGATCTGAGAAGGATCGTCTATCTCAAAGTCTCTTAAAGTTGTAGTACACGCTGGAAAATGGTCAGCATTTTGTTAAATTTAAATATTCTGTACTATGGTGTGGCTTATAAGCACATCAACAGTCAACAGTATCTTAAAAAAAAGAAAAAAAAAAAAAAAAAAGGCTTTCAAATGTAACATCTGGCAGAAAGCACCCTTTCCTCTGATATGAAAGGCTGATGTGTTTGATACAAATAAAACCGGGTTTAAAAAGGGCCATTTTAAGAAAGATTGTATTTTATGTCTGCATCTGCCAGCAGGCCATAACGATAAGAGTCGGCATACTATTCCACCCACATGCACTCAAAATATGTGCATATATTTGCAGTCTTTCAGGAGCGTTCAAGTGCATCTTTTTTTGACAAGACGCATACGACACAACAGACCTTCATCGCTGCCAGTTCTACGATGTCAGTTGGGTGAGTCTATGCCTTTAAATGCTCCCATAATATGTGAGAACCTCCTTATTGGAGTATTTTTTCATGCAAAAGAAAACATAGCAGTTGCAGGACTTTTTGATTAACACTACTGTATCATGAATCTGGTGTGCATTAGCAGTAACCCACAACTGTCAAGAGACCGTTTAATCTGTGGGAAGACCACCGATGGGCTGACTGAAATATTCTGCTAACTTGTTTATTAACAGCAACAGACTTCATCCGCAGGTTATCAAAGCAAATGTAAAAAGCTGAACACAACAGACCAAACCCATAACACTAACCAAGATGCAGCACTGGCTCTTGATCTTACCCTAAAGCAAGGCATACTTCGTCGTCCACTCCTGAGCTAGTTTATTGTACCTGACAGAGTGAAACTAGGTTACATACTCAGGTGATTCTTACTTCTTTCGACTAGGCGTCTGAAGGTCGCACTTATTGTGGGCAATGAATCATAAAATATACAAATCAGCTGCCAGTTTAGTAGGTATACCTTGAATAATAAAGCAGTATAATAAAACAGCGCTGCCATAAATCCTTCATGAAGGCTGTAATGTTCAGTTGTGTTTTAACTGTTTTAAACAAGTGCTGATACATTTTGAAGGAGGTAGTTTGTGTACCTAACAAACTGGCATTTGAGTGTATTTTGCAGAGCGTTGTTCATTTTAGGAGAATAAAAAGGTTATTGCATATTTAAAGAAAAGTTCAATACTCATAAACAGTTCATACACTTACTTCGAACTATCTGTTTTGTAGATTTGTGCGATCTCTGGCACTAGTGGGTCATCGGGGTTTGGGTCACATAGGAGTGAGCAAATGGAGAGAAGAACTACAAGAAACAGAATAAAAACACACCGGTCAAGCATGTTTTTTCAAAATGAGCAAATTAAAAAACAAATACGCATTTTAGCACATCTACCAGCCTCATTTCTCACAGACATTTTTTTTACCAGGTTAAAATGTATTAATTCGCAGCGTCAACAAATCACATTGATACAAGTTAAAAATATTTCTGGGTACAATTAAACACATATTTCACAGATTAAATGCAGCCACATGACCGGTTTTTCCTAAAATCAGGTGATCCCTTATGAATTGCTCATCAAATAATTATAATAACATCCCAGACTCTGACGTCATCTAATAGTTGACCAGATTGACGTCAAGAACATTGTGTTCTTGTAGGACGGCACATACCTTTAGAAATAGTAAGCGCAGGAGACCACTGTGATCTGAGAATATCCAGACAGATACTGCCGTTACTGTTAATATTTGGGTGGTAAATTCTTGTTGTAAATGCAACCTGGAAAGAAATAAGAACATAAATAGAAAAGTGAGTACAGGTAAAGTAGGGCACACATCAAGTCAATTATATGCAAGTCAAATTCCAGCACGGGGCAGAGATATTTGACTCTCATGACGCTTTCAACTACTGGAAAGACCGGTATTCCTTCATGAAGGTTGTCAACAATCAAATTGATGCCGAACTACTGGGCTGTTTCACTTCAGAAGAAATGTTTCTTGGCGTTTTCTCTGTAACTTTTATGGAAATGTGTATAAAATTTGTTTTTATATAGATACAATGTTTGAAGCCGGTTCCTGACACTGAACAGATCATATGAATGAAGTATTGTAATGTTGTAAACAAGACTTTTTTCTTTTGTATGAGGGATAAACAAGGTGCGTGGCTTGATACATAAATGAGGATCATTTAAAAGTTATATCAACAATGTATCAAAGCAAGAAAAACAGGAGCCTTTGTTCAGGTGTGATTCAGCTTACCTTGGGTGGTTTGAAGGGGTAGTCTGTTGGAAAATGAATTGTCAAGAAGAAAACCCCTCCCTGATATGGACTGTCACTCTGAAAGAAAGAAGGACATTTACATATTTCAGTATAGAAATAATCTAAAACCGCCTGTCCACAGCGCCTCATTATCAAGTCAAATTTCAACCTTTATCCCATGAATACATTTAAGGCAGCCAGGAACACAACGTCAGTGACAAAGTCCAACGTCATGCTGCTTAAAGTAAAAAAGAAAAGAAAAGAAAGAAACAATTACGTCATACATGAACTACTTACAGGTCCCATGATTGTGGCTTGCCAGTGAAACACTGTGGAGAAACGAAAGTAAATGTTAATCAACAGATAAAGGGCTCAGGTCTGTGAGCTGCCAGGAAATAGTCTTCTAAACTGTCTTTGCTGCTTTCAAGTAACACCATTTACCTTTATAGAACATTTTCATTCTCTTATGTTTTGTAGCCATGGTGGTAATGTATTAGTTTAGCTATATGTTCCATCAAACATGTGACATCATTTCTCTTACATTCAATTTTTCTGAAAAGTCTGTTTTCACCCTTATCTCCAAAATCTACTTCTTCATGTTTTAGCTTGCTGTTTATAAACCTCCAAACTATCAGTTAAACAGTTTCACTCTTTTGATAACTTACTAGTTGTTTTAAGAGTAAAATGAATGTCATCAAGATAAGATAAGATAAGATAATCCTTTATTAGTCCCGCAGCGGGGAAATTTGCATCTTAAAGCGTCTTAAATGTGAAGATTTGTCATTTTTTTCTTTGTCATACATGATGTTAAGCTTATTATTTTGGGGTTTTGGACTGTGGCGTAAGAAAACAAGACTGTTGAGGGTGTCGCTTTGGTCCTTGGGTAATCACAACATCCATTTTTAGATACAAAACGTTACATTAAAAAAGGGGAAAAATAAAAAAGAGACAGATCATCAACTGTAAATCCCCATCACATTTCAGCACATTAAAAACTCTGGAGACACTTACTGTCGTCCCCCACTGGGCCGGCTGAGCACTGTGCTGGAGGGTCACGAGCCAGGTCGTTAA
This sequence comes from Anoplopoma fimbria, assembly GCF_027596085.1. Lineage (NCBI taxonomy): Eukaryota > Metazoa > Chordata > Actinopteri > Perciformes > Anoplopomatidae > Anoplopoma > Anoplopoma fimbria. Next base: position 3,297,703 of record NC_072463.1, on the reverse strand, counting down.
GCTCCTGTGAGGAAAGACAAGTTTGGGACAATAATCAATAATTAAAAACAACAATAATCAAATTAGAAACAACAATAATCACATTAAAAACAACAATAATCAAATTAAAAACAACAATAATCAAATTAAAAACAATAATCAAATTAAAAACAACAATAATCAAATTAAAAAACAACAATAATCAAATTAAAAACAATCAAATTTAAAAACAACAATAATCAAATTTAAAAACAATAATCACATTAAAAACAACAATAATCAAATTAAAAACAACAATAATCACATTAAAAACAACAATAATCAAATTAAAAACAATAATCACATTTAAAAACAACAATAATCACATTAAAAACAACAATAATCAAATTATTGTTGTTTTTAAATCACATTAAAAACAACAATAATCACAACTCAAATTCAATGTTAAATGTTGATTAACACATAACACCTGACAACATGAGTTGTTGTGAGTTCAACTCTGCCCCAGATCACCTCCTCCTCCTCCTCCTCATCATCATCATTTCCAAGTAAACAGCAAGCAGACACCTCAACACATGTCCACTTAAAAGTTTTATTTCTGACACTTTCTGAATAAAGCTCCAGAGTAAGAGGATCTGAGTAAACACAGAACACACCCTGTGATGTGTCAACACAGAGTGTGTGAGTCACGTGTTGACAGGGCCCTCCATCCGGGTCTTTACGTGTTGCGCAATCCACGCTGCCTCTATGTGTGTCACCGTCAAACCCCTCCGACGACCCCCACACACCCGGAACCTTTTAAACGCAACCGAAACTCCGCCCCCCCCCCTCCTGTTAGCTTAGCTTAGCTTCATGTGCGTTGATAATACTCATGTTTTTATTTCTTACCTTGTGGATTCTTTTAAGAGCCATTTCCTCCGTCGCGACGGTGTTTTTCTGTGATTTGAATGTCTTCCGGTCCGGGTAGTGAGGGGCAACCGTGACGTGCCAGGATTCCAACGGCCTTTTTCTTCTCGACGCTCGCGCAGCTAGCTCGCGCGCGCTACCAAGACGACGACGTAACCGAATAAATAAATAATTATTATTATAATTTTTTTTTTTTTTTTGTCTTTCAGTTAAAAAAACCTTTCAACTTCTTATAGTCTGTTATTTATATATATAAAAAAAAAAAAAATTAAACTCTCCCCACTAAGGCTGAATAAATGCGCGTACCGGGTGAAGTAACCAGGACAACAAGTATATTTATATGAAAAAAAAAAAAAAAAAAAAAGCCGTTCCTGTTCTCGCGCTCGCTGCCGTTAGGGGACTAGCGGCTGGGTGCGCGTGTCTGAGGCTTTATTCTAGGAGGGGGCGGGGCCACGGGGACGGGCCGGAAGTGGTGACGTAGTCAGGCCTGAGTCAGGGTTTCATCACAATTACATGTAATTGGGATGTCTTTTTATTTTTTTATATTATATTATATAAATAAAAAATATATATTATTATTTTATATATATATATAAATACATATATATATAAATAAATATATTTATTTATATATATATATAAATAAATATATATATTTCTATTTATTTATTTATATATATATACAGTACCAGTCAAAAGTTTGGACACACCTTATATGGAATTATGTGGTAAACAAACAAATGCTCAACAAACCAGAATATGTTTTATATTTTAGATTCTTCAAAGTAGTTGAATGAGAAGGTGTGTCCAAACTTTTGACTGGTACTGTAACTCAAATACAAAACTTTATTTTGCTTGAGTATTTCTACTTTCTACCACTCTATAGTTACATTACATTACATTATATTACAGTCATTTAGCAGACACTTTTATCCAAAGATTATTCAACATATATATATATATTTATTTATATATATATATAAATAAATATATATATATATTTTTTATTTATATATATATATACAGTACCAGTCAAAAGTTTGGACACACCTTCTCATTCAATGGTTTTTTCTTTATTTTTATTTTTTTCTACATTGAAACAAATGCTCAACAAACAAGAATATGTTTTATATTTTAGATTCTTCAAAGTAGTTGAATGAGAAGGTGTGTCCAAACTTTTGACTGGTACTGTATATATATATATATATATATTTATATATATAAATAAATATATATATATATATTATTATTATTTTTATATATATATAAATAAATATATATATTTTTTTATATATATACAAATACATTTATTTATTTATATATATACAGTACCAGTCAAAAGTTTGGACACACCTTCTCATTCAATGGTTTTTCTTTATTTTTATTTTTTTTCTACATTGTAGATTAATATTGAATAGGCGGGGCCACGGTGACGGGCGGATGTGGTGACATAGTCAGGCCTGAGTCAGGGTTTCATCACAATTACATGTAATTGGGATATCTTTTTTTTTTAATATTATATAAATAAAAAATATATATTATTATTTTATATATATAAATACATATATAAATAAATATATATATTTATTTATATATATATATATAAATAAATATATATATTTTTATTTATATATATATATACAGTACCAGTCAAAAGTTTGGACACACCTTCTCATTCAATGGTTTTTCTTTATTTTTATTTTTATTTTTTTCTACATTGTAGATTAATATTGAAGACATCCAAACTATGAAGGAACACATGTGGAATTATGTGGTAAACAAACAAAGAACAATCATTCCTTTTTTAAGGTGATAATGTCCAGTTTTAGTTGAAACTGTTTTTGAGAGGTGATGATTCGGTGTGCTGTTCAATTGTACTTGATTGTACTCAAGAGGGTGTTTCTCTTATTTTGCCCAACCCATTTAGATCAGTCAGTGTGTGCTAAATAACAGAGACACGTTATTATTTCTGCTGATATTGTACTAACTAATCGTTTCAGTAAATTCCTACACAACAAACGAGGAGCCGAGTAACATCCAATTTTTTATCAAATTTAATTTAAATTAAATTTCCATGTTAAAATTTGACATTAACATTTTTTTCCCAAGAAAGACCCAACAAAAATAAAAATCGGCAAAGATTAAAAAAGGGAAATTCCTTCATACATTATAACAGTAGCTGTGTGTTAGGGAGCACATTGCCAAAACAAGTTTGGAATATCAACAATAGGTTTAGCAAAAAAAAAAGGTATAAATTTAAAGAAATACCATTTCTAACATTTTGTGATTATACTTCACTGAAGTTGTGTGTTAAATAATACAGTGATGCAGAATGCTTTATTATCTCAGAATCAACATATCGTACAAAACAAAATGTAATCTGGCTCTCTTAGCTTTTGACTACTGAACAAATATTCTGTTTAGGCTTCACAAATCTGGCACACAATGTCAACCTTCCTGTGCACCTGTCATGAATTTATTCATTTTGAAACAACAGGGAAAAAAAGTATATGTTCACAACAGTAATTTAATACTGGGAGACAGAGATCCGTCGCAGTATAAAAGGCTGATTCATGATTTACAAAGACAAAAACTGAAGTTTTTCCCTTTTTGCCACATTGCTTTCACAAAAATGCAAAACATGAGAACAGAAGACTGAGAAATTGAGAATTAATCATATGCATTCCTCAAAGTAAATATCTTTACTTGTAACCTGCTAGAATTTGGTAAATATCGATGCAAGATAATTGCTTTATAGTTACACACAATTTCTATGAATTATATATTTATCTTTTTTTCTTCTTTACAATTTCTTTACAGTTGTACAATAAGGGTTTAATTTTAACCCAACACAATTTAGTCTCTATATTCATTCCAGACGCATGTTATTTGTTATTATTTTGCTAAACTGAAGCACATTCATTACAATGTCTGGTAAAAAGACATTTCTTGATTTATTCACAGAGAGAAGGCAAGTGTGTTTTGATTCCCCGTTATGGAGGATCTCCCTTTTACCCCCTTCCAAGGCACTGGTGCAGGGCAGTCAGTCGCTGTTATCTGTGCTTCTGCAAGAGAAGGTGGCATCTGAGGAGGACAGCTGCTGGACAGTTTCATCCTCTCCGAGTCCGTCCAGCGTCAAGTCTGAATATGTTTCGTTACTGTTATGACTTTGAAGATCGTCAATGGAGTCTAAGAGTTCTGAGTTTCTATTATATGATTTGAAAGATGTTTGGCAATCCACAAGGCTCGTACCAGGTGCCTCGTGATTTCTGTTTGATTCCGGTGAATCAAAGCTCTTCCATGATTTAGATGCACCTTCACAGCTGTCATGTTTATCACCATCGCCGTTTTGCGGCTCTCTAAGATAGAAAGTACTGCTGTCATCAAGTTCTGCTCCATTACAGTTAGATTGGTCCTCCACCGTGTGCTCATTGACATCATTAAGAGTCAATGACAGCAGAGAGTCCTTCTTCAAATTGCCTTCGTTGTGCATGTTAGGAGAGGTTTTACCCAGCAGGGAACTAGAACTGTCCCCCGAAGAGCAGCTTGACACCGGGCTGACAAATCCGACAAAGTCTCCGCTGGAGCTGAAACGAAGACCTTGGACAGCTTCCCTGTGAGTATCAGCTGGTCCATCTTTATCTTGTCTCCCACACTCTCCGTCCTCAGAGCTTTTAGTCTCCTCCTGCTGCTGCTCGGCTGGATCAGGAGTTACAGCTTCGATCTGCGTCTCCTGGGACGCGCCGTTGTTCTGGTTCTGATCTCCGGCTTGATGCTCAGCCGGTTCCGGTCTCGCGTCCCTCTGAGTTTGAGCTGCCGGGGCGCCGCCTGAAGCCGGTCTCTGAGCTGTCGTGGTGGGTCGGACCGTTTGGTGGCACATCGGGCAGGTTTCCTGCACATACAGCCACTTGCGGAGGCAGTTGCCATGGAAGAAATGTCCGCAGTATGTGATCACAGCAGAAGTCATTTCCTGTGAGGAGGAGAGACATATTTTACTTGACAACAATACCTGTAAACTTTATGTAGTCGTATAAGAAGAAGTGGCATATCTTTAATACTAGTTAACATTATAATACTTATATATACAGTACCAGTCAAAAGTTTGGACACACCTTCTCATTCAATGGTTTTTCTTTATTTTTTTTTCTATTTTTTTCTCCATTGTAGATTAATATTGAAGACATCCAAACTATGAAGGAACACATATGGAATTATGTGGTAAACAAACAAATGCTCAACAAACCAGAATATGTTTTATATTTTAGATTCTTCAAAGTAGTTGAATGAGAAGGTGTGTCCAAACTTTTGACTGGTACTGTGTATATATATATATATATATACATATATATATATATATATATATATATATATATATATATATATATATATATACATACATACATACATATACTTATAAAATACAGCATAATCAGTTCACAAATCATGGCAGCTAGAGCTACACTACTGAATATAAATATTTGAACAATTCATTTACAGTCTAAGGTATTGTAATGAATATTGTTTTTTAATGTTACCTCTTTTTATTAATCTCTTAATTTATCTTTTGTATATTTTATGAACCCTCAAAGCGTTTTTTATCTGTTTCCTTTGAGCTCTCAACCTCAGCATTCTTTGTGCTGCTGTCACAAGTAAATATCCTCAATGGGGATCTATTAAGTCTGTTATTATTTTATCTTTCTTAACAAAAGCTACAGACAAAACAAGTAAAGGGCAGGGCTAACACGTTCTTAACAAATGCTCTCTGTTACTATCAAGATTTTCGGTAGTTTCTTCCTCGACAATAAACTTGGCATCATTGTCAAGGATGAAGAAAAGACAAACAAACATTATTAACCGGTTTTAACTAAAAACATGGCTCAAGGCCAAAGATTCGTGCCTCAGCAGCGCGTGGCGAGGCGGGGCAGAACTGGAAAACCAGGATCAACATTCTTAGAAGGTACACAATATGTTAGTGAGTCACTGAATGCCACACGCTCACAATCTGCCACGTTAATGTTCTGATCTGACCCTTATGTTGATATTGTGATGATATTTTGGGTATCAATATGTTTTTGGATATGGATAATAAATAAAGTCTTAACAAAGTCTTACATCCCCGGTGAAGAAAAGCTAAACATCTAAACATGTCAGTTTTAATTATTTAGTTGTGTATCTCTGTTTATTGCTGACTCACTCTGTCTCTAATAACAAGCAAGACAGAAAGTCAGAATAGGCTTTTCAAAATAAACTGCTGGTATGCTGCTTAGTTCTGTCAGATCACAGTTGACGGAGAAACAAGTCGAATGTTTTTTCTCTAATCTTTCATTAAAAACAAAAGAATGAATTACTTGCATCAATGTACACTTCAGTAAAACCTAGATGGGAAAAGTCTTAAAATAGAGTGCTGTACCGAATGCTTTTTATTTTACAATCAAACCTTCTATTGAGGTTTTTGAATGAAGCTTTATTTGTTTTTATTGTGGTTATATAGATATAAATTTAGATGTTATGGTGCTGTTAGATTGCTGCTAGACCGCCCCGTTAATACAGGTGTGTCCTTTAGTTGCGACAAGCGTAAATCAAGAATGCTGCTTTTGAACGCAAACAAATACAGATTGAAACATAATTTAGCGTTGGCTGACATTTTTTTGTGATTTTAGAGAGGGTTACTTCCATTTATTTTCCCAATACATTTTTACTTTACATTGCTTTTGAGTTATTTGAAATGTTAGGATCACACAAGTCGGAAAAAACTGGCCACCACTGGAATCTCACTCTAAAAACAGTACAATAGTAATAATTAAACAGAAATCTTTATCTGATTGAGATGCAAACAGAATGGATTGAGATGCAAAAAAAAAAAAAAAGAGTTGGGCAGCATTCAAATGAAGATTTGCATTTTGAATGTCAACATTATGAATAAAGCTTTGAACTATTAATATATCAAATAAGCAACAAGTTCTAAACCCCCTGCACACATGTAGTGCCCGTCCTTTATGGCTCAGTGCGAATGCTTCATAATCTCTAAAATCAGTCGTCACGGCGATGGATGTTACAGTACTTTGTGTAGTTTGTTCCCAGCGCGTGACTGACCTGGAAGCAGATGGAACAGACGTCGTTGTGTTGCTGCAGCTGTTGAGCTGTGGCTTTGGGGAGGGAGTTGATCTTCTTCGCCGCTTCCTGTCTGAGCAGGAAGCTCCTCCATCCGGACTGAGCCCTGAGCCAAACGTTGAAGTAAGAGTGGATGATAATGACGGAGGCCCCCATCCAGCTCCACTCGCCAAACAGCGACTCCCAGGTGCCGTACGCCACCACGCAGAGCGCCACCACGAACTCCAGCACCCTGCTGACGGCGTTCACCCAGTAGATCACTTCGTCCAGGCTCTCGATGGGGTCGGTGCGGAAAAGCTCCACCATGAAGAGGGAGTAGATCAGCATCGTGCCTATAACCTGGACAAAAACAGAATATTACAGATAATCAACGTTATGGAGGAAGTGATGCGAGACACAATGTTTAATGGAAGGACTTTAGAGAGTTTTATTGTTTTACTTTGAAGGTGCAATTGTGGAATGTTTTATGTGATTACAACATCTTTCATGTTATTCTTTAAGCATACATCTTTGTTTGTAGTGAGCTCATTGCATTGCCACAGTGTTTTATTTGATACGGCCACTGTGAGGTGCCAAAGTAATGATTGATCTAATTCTAAACATAGAGGCTTTAGGGAACGACTTCATCCAAAAACATTTAACAGTATCATGACTGCCCACACTGTTAACTTTCAAACATTTCTAAATAAAGCACAACAACTGTAGCATTAGTACCATGGTAAATTATTGAGCTATATAGGTCCAAATGAAGGGTTTTGGCAGAGTTTCCCATAAGTGCCGCTTACATTACTGCATGTACATTTTACGTTATTTACGTTGCGAAAAAATGAACACTAATCTCAACAATGTCAAAATAAAATTCCAAGCAATTGAAAACATGAGTAAAATAAAGTATTTAATGCCAATGTAGCGTTATAAGATGCAGGTTTATTAGTAATTTAATTTAGTTGTAATGAAACTTTATGTCATTTTAGATGTTCAACTCTTCAAACATGTGCCACAAAGAGTGATCCAGATTTCATTCATTTCAACTTTAATTTCAAAAGAAAGACACATAAAGTCATACCTGAAGGGAAGTCAGCATGCAGCTGGACACCAGTATGAGGAGCCAGAAGTCCATGTGGAAGAACTGGGAGATTTTATAAGCCATGAACACGGGGAAAACCAGCAGAAGCAGACACATGCTGAGGCCACGGAAATGTTTCCACACACTCCTGGAAGCAGAGAGGAAATTAAGAGAACAACGCAAACATCCTCAAAGAACTTCTGAAAGACTTTTGAACCTCGAGCAGATAAAATATTTAACTCTGTAATCTTCTTGTTGCTGTTACCTGTTACGGGATGCACCCAGGGCCAGAATGACCGGGTCTGTTATCTCAATCATTGACTGCAGGGTTGAAGTGACCACGATGAAGAGGATGATGCTGAGGAGGAAGGTGCGCTGCAGTGCCTGCATGTCCAACAGGCCCGTCTGAAGAGCGAGCAGGAGCAGAGTGACGCCCTCAGTCACACCTCTGAAGAAGAGGAGGGTAAATAATGATGATCAAAACAGAGCAGAGGAAACGTAGAGGGGCAGCATGTGGACTTTAGACTTGTATCACCAGATAATAAAAATAAAAAAGCAAACTTTTTTCATTTTCGTTTTTCCTATTATTACATGGTTTTCTTTGCTTTGTGTGCTTATTTGTATTTTAAACAAAGAATTTTAAGATGGGATTTTGGAAATTCTGCATGGCATTTTATAAACAAAAGAAGAACCCATAAATCAAGAAAATAATCATCAATAATAAAAATAACAGGTTGAAATGTGGACCAAAGGGAGTGAATTGGGGATATAAACATGTAGACGACATCTCACCTGTGCATGACGTTCTCGCTGTGAACGGCTGCATAACCTCCCAGGTAGAACTTGCATAAGTTGAGCAGTCCGAGAGCGAGATAGGACACCACGAAGGTCAGACCCAGGAGGGAGTACGGGGTGGCACAACATTCAGAGACACTGCAGGGTTAAAAATAAAAAAAGCAAAGCAAAGAAGACACTAAATTAAACACTAAATACAATGTAGGTAATGTTGGGTACAAATATACACAAAGGAATATTAATAATCCACATTATAACATCACACCTCGTGAGCAGGAAGAACATGATTCCCTGATGGCCTGGTGAGGTTTTGCCGGACATGATGTCTGTGAACAGCTGGACGACGAAGAGAACAAACCAGAAGACGCTGAAGAGCATTGGGACGGCAAACTGGTTCCACAGGGAGATTCCCACAGCCAGAAGTCTGTACAGCTCGATCACCTGAGGGACGGTGAAACCGGAGACGACACAGAGGAGTGTGAAAAAAAAAACAGGACAGACAGTGAAAAAGATGTGGCGAAGGATAACAAAGGATTTGTGTCAAAATGTGAAACAACATTTCTGAGTGATAAAAACAACATACAAAATCATAGAAAACAGACCTGTTTATAATGTAACCATCATTTATTGACACTTGAGAAGCAAAGTGTAGTAAGATGAAGATGCATTTTTCTAAATAATTAAAGGGTATTCATAAACTAGAAAGATGAATGAAGGCTACACTTAAACAGAAAAAAATATCTTTATTACTTTGTCAACTGAGGTGGTTTTATTAAACTCTAAACTCTATTTTAATACATAAAATATTATTAAAATGTCTTTAAGAATGCATTACATTTTGTTTTTTAAAATAACAATAATTTCACAAGTAATCACAAGTCAGCTTTATCATTATACAAAATATTGTTTGTGGACCAGAATTTATACAAACTATATTTTAAAAGCGTTAAATGAAGGAGCGTACATTTAAGACTTAAGCATCTTAAACCTCATCAAACAAACAGGATGCTTTAACTCAAACACAGAATAGGAGTACCTCCAGATGCAGCAGCTCTAAATAGGCAGCCTTTGCGAGCCGATATGGCACGAAGACATGCGAGAGGAGGAACACGGCGATCCCCGCTCCAGTCAGTCCCATGGAGAACGTGTGTACGGCTAACAGCGTGGCGTGACGCGCTGCACAGAGTCTGGCCAGCAGGGGAAGCATGTGAGCGGAGAACAACCACACCTTTCTGGTCTTCATCAGGAAGGCACACAGCGTGCTCAGAATAATCTGACCTGAACAGAAGACAAAAACATTAGGGCCATTGCAGGGCTTTTACTACTAAAAAATAAAATAAAATTGTGTTTATGAGAGCTGATGACTAATAACTAGATTATTTTACAACTAAACACATCATTGCTGTTAATAATGGGAAAAATCAAGGGGAAAATGATTATTTCAGAACTACAAACATCCTGAGGATGAGCAGCCCAGTGTCTCACATTTTCACTATTATCAGTATAGTATACTATACCATACCATACTATACTATACTATACTATACTATACTATACTATACCATACATACTATACTATAAAATACTATACTATACTATACTATACTATATACTATACCATACCATACTATACTATACTATAAAAGTGGACCTGCTGTTCAAATCCACAGACCATAACGCCACACTCTAGAGAAGCTTTAGTTTCCAAAGATTGCAAACATGTCAGGATTCATTTAGGGGAAAATGTTTTTTTAAATTATGTAAAAGACATCTAGAATATTGATGGAAAGGTGCAGCCATAAAATCATGGATTCATATATTTTTCAAGCATGCAACAAGCTCATATAGAATATTTATTTCTGCATGAGATTATGGAATAAAATGGATTTTCCAACCCTTAAATTTGGAAAGGAGAAGAAATGTAAACTTCTAGTTTGTTTTTTTATATAGAGAAAAATTGTCAATGAATATGAACCTGAAGGAGCCTTAATGCTACGTATTTACGTGTAAGTTTGGTTTCAGGACTCACTCGTCATTGCAGAGACAAATCTGTTGAAGGCCGGAAAATCAAGGTACACTGCTCCTTCATAACCGTTCTGCATATCCTCACGAACATAATCCCTGTGAATTGAGCAGGAAAAAAAGAAGATTTATAATTATATATTCACTTTATACTGTTTCTTCTGTGCCATGAAGAGAACACACATTTGTCTGAGATGTTTTCTTACATAGCGTCAGAGGTGTTTTGACTTTATTATCACTTTTGGGTATATAAATATATAAGAAAACACTTTGAGAAATAAAAAAAAACATAATTAATTAAACAATAAATGAGAAACATGTGAGAGGAAAATATTATTCTGCTACAGTAAAATAAATCCAGAGGTGACAGTGAAGGCTCACATTTACACGTTATGGATCTATTTCTCTGTTTTTGTATTAATTCATGCATTTGTTTATTTCTAATTAATTTGTATTAATGTAGTCATTCATTGATTTCTGTCCAAATAAGGAAGGTTTGGTTCTTTTTTATAGCAACAAGCGGGAAGCCTTTAAACAAAACCACTGTTTGTTCTCACGTTACAACTCATGACACAGTACTCCGTCTCCTAAAATGAAATGGACGGAATGGAAAGGAAACGTGATACACAGAGAGAGACGGGAACGGAGACTACAGCCAAGCTTTGTCAGCAGAGAAAACTGATCCTGCTACAGTAAATCTATATAAAGTCCAGTACTAGTAGCAAGTAGTATCTGTAGTAGTAGTAGTAGTAGTAGTAGTAGTAGTAGTAGTAGTAGCGTCTCACTTGGAAATCTGATGCCCCATGTATAGGAGAAGAGCAGCGAGGATATGGAGGTAGAGCGTCACAATGTGTCTCAACGGCAGAACCAACACCACCACGTTTATCAGATGACCTGGGAGAGAAATGGAAATGTTCACATTATGATTTCTGGGTTTTATGAAGCCAGTAGATAGTCTTAGAAAAGTATAAAAGGAAACACACTAGAAAGTTGATTCACATCCAAATCTTGTCATCAGATCTGCGGTATTTTGCAATTTTGAATGTCTGAATTACAATTTTGGAAATGTTGACTTTAATAGTCAAGCTGGTCTAAGCTGCAAAATTACATAATATACAATATTTGGAAAAGTGTCCCAATAATTGTAGTTCTACTAAACAACTTAAGACATAACTTAAGAGTTTAAAACATAAATGAAACAGAAAATCAGATTTTTTTACCAATACAAACATAATGTCCAGTTACCAAATGTAGTGGTAAAAAAACCCAGAAATCTTTTAAATTCCACATTATAATGAGTCTGTAGTTCTGATTTAACCATATGTTCTATGTTTTAGGTTATTCTTTAATATGTTCGTACAAATATTTGTTGTTTTCCTTCCAGGATGTAGTTTATTTGAAGGTAATACCTGGAAATAGGAGACGTAAACGCTCAGTAAAACCTACACTAACGGCTGACAGATTTTCTTCTTCAAAAGACTTTAAATTTAATGTTAAATAACTGGGCAACAGATGTAAGACTTCCCTGCAACAATACAAGTGTGCAATGTCAACAACAACAGCTGTCTTTTTGGGCAACTGTGCATGTGAGTACAATTTGCATTTGTCTATCACATGCATGCTTACCAAAGTAGTACATGTTCCAGATGACATATTTGTACTTGAACAGCATGTCTTCATTTTTGGCCTTGAGGTGCTCAGTCAAACCCTCAACATCACACTTGTAGAGCAGGTCCAGCACCAGGATGCTCGGCACCCTGAGGACAATGTTGGCCAACTCTTCCAGACGAGGCATCTTTGACACCACAACTTTTTTCTTTTTTGGAGAGTGTGTGTGTGTGTGTGTGTGTCACATGCTGTAATCTAGCCCTCCAGCTGCTTTGCTCTCCTTCTTGTCATCTGCAACAAAAACACACAGAACTGCAATGATTTCATGTAAAAATGCAAAAAAAATTAATTGTGCATTTTCAATGTTAGATGATGCATATTGTGCATTAAGATAAAATAAATCACAAAAGCTTTAAAGTAGCCAGAGTGCATGCAATGACAGTGTTCCACTCACTTTGCACACATCACAGCCATTTGCTAGCTTTCCCCTGCAGCCTGCAGAGCCTCCAGAGACATGTTTCTATGCCACACAACTACATATGTTTCATGTTTTCAGGACACTTTGCTCCTCGACGACACTTAGAAACATCCTCGACGGAAAAGCTGCAAAGAAATGGCTGAAATCAAACGACAAGAGGACGAGCAGAGAGACTTCCAAGGCAATGTTATGATTCCACTCGCTTGCGTGGCCATTTTTCCGTGTACACGTCAGAGAGAAACGCACCAATCAGGTTCGAGTATTCTCGATTTCAAAATAAAAGTCGTGTTTTAGGATACTACTGCTGTAATCACCACTACTACTACAACTGCTTGTGCTACTAGAGTGATAATAATGTACAGTACTAGTCAAAAGTTTGGACACACCTTCTCATTCAGCTACTTTGAAGAATGTAAAATATAAAACATATTCTGGTTTGTTGAGCATTTGTTTGTTTACCACATAATTCCATATGTGTTCCTTCATAGTTTGGATGTCTTCAATATTAATCTACATTGTAGAAAAGAAATTAAAAAGAAAAAAAGAAAAACCATTGAATGAGAAGGTGTGTCCAAACTTTTGACTGGTACTGTATTTTAAGTTATTCAGTTAATTAAGCAAAAAATGCCAAAAGTACCAGTTAAAGCTTCTTCAATGTGATGTGCTGAATGTCTTTGTAAACTGAATATCTTTTCGGTTTTGGACTGTTGGAAAATGAATCTATTAATCACGAAAAATCAGTAGATACACTGGAATAATTGTCTGTAGCCCTTAAAATACTATATAGCATGTATTTATCTACAGTACCAGTCAGAAGTTTGGACACACCTTCTCATTCAGCTACTTTGAAGAATGTAAAATATAAAACATATTCTGGTTTGTTGAGCATTTGTTTGTTTACCACATAATTCCATATGTGTTCCTTCATAGTTTGGATGTCTTCAATATTAATCTACAATGTAGAAAAAAATAAAAATAAAAAATAAAGAAGAACCATCGAATGAGAAGGTGTGTCCAAACTTTTGACTGGTACTGTATGCTGCACTTTTTTAGCAACATGATGCAACTTAAACTTCCCCCTTTGTGTCACTATATTGTCAATTTATATTGTCATTTTAACCATCATATGGTTTAACTTATTGTTAATAATGAGGCATGATGGATCATCTTGTAGGATTCATGCAATTTCACTAGAATAAACTGTTTTTGACATGTTATATCTGGGAGTGCATTTAACATCCATCTGTTGTCACCATTTGTCTTATTTCTCTGTGCCTACACAAGTTCTCTCATAACAGAATATCATCAGACAAAGAAATTATAAAGTTAGATTCCCAGGACAAGTACTTTCTGTCATGACTGGCTCTTTAGGCTCATGACATTTGGCTACAAAGTGCAGATGCATTGTTAGCATTTTAGATGACTAATATATAAAAAAGTACATTTCCTGACTGTGTGGGTGAGAAGCTGCCTGGCTCTGTGCTTCCTTATCTGCATATCGAAAGGAAGCGGTTACTTATGTTGTGTTTATTTGATTCTACAAAGACAGATCAAACTTTACAAACTTTACCTTACCTCCTTCAGTTGATCAGTTTATGGCCTTAAAAAAATATTGATATTCGAAATTAAACAAAATCATGCATATCATTTCCTCCCAAAACCCCTGACATGTAAAGTATTTGCATGCCATTCATAATACTTGATGAAAAGCTATAACCTCTGACATTAACAAACAATATAAGAGTATAAGTGTGCAACATTATGAGATGTTCACACTCTGTTAAAATGGTCATGTGTTTCTTATTTCATTGCCTCTTCCTGTCAACTGAATCGAGTCAAAAGTGCTTTCTCTGCTCCTTATATTTATATATATTTACAACTGGCATTAAGCTGGTTTGGAGCAGCAGTTTGGAATATTTCCACTTTGTGGCCAAAGAGAATATCTTTAACACAGTCTCAGACTGACAGACTGACAGCCGAGTCAAACCTGGAAACACAAACAAAGACAAAGCCTCACTGTATAGACTGTGTTTACATGCTAACAGACCATCTGGGAACACGTCACATGCAGCTCAGAGAGTAAACTCCTTGTTTCTCTTAATGCCGTCTAGCATTGCAACATTATTCATAATACCAGATGTTGACAGCCATGAATAAAAGCTGATTCAAGACAGTTCGACTTAAATACAACACAGATGTGATAGTTTGCTGACGATCCAAAAATATGTGGTTTGGGTGGAAGTAGACAAACAGGAGGTGTGATGTGTTGCATTTAAAATAATGTGCTTTTCAGTTGTTATCATAAATCTCAGCTTGTCTCTCCAGACCAATAGATACAAAACAGTTTGATACAGATGCAGCAACAATCACTAAGGATTTATTGACTCTCTGGTTCTGATATTGTTATTTGGGGGGTTAACATTGTCTCAGCTGTTTTGCATTAGACGCAGCAGGAGTTCTTCTAAAGAAATCTGAGAGTCACAAGCAGGAGTTTCAGGCCTTATTTGGGAACACGACACGCTGGAGTTGAGTTACAAAGTACAAAAAGAAGTTTCAGAGAGAGTCGGTGCAGAGCAGAGGGAGGTGGAGGACGACGTGAGTCATGACAGATAAAAGACCATGTCTGAATGCAGAGTGGAGAGTAAGCAGCTTGGGAGTAAACTGAAAAAGGCAAAGTAAGGAGAAAACTGTTCCTTCAAAATAAAGGTGAGGGAAATCGGTTCATGTGGTACCACCAGATCCTGAGATAAACAGAAAGAAGCTGAACCATGGTTAAAGACAAGATACAACTAAGATTAAAGGTAGTATGAAACTTGATCAGAAAAAATCAGAGGCAGCTCTGTGGAGTCACTGCAACAAGATTTATCTGTGGAAAGTAACACACAGTCATCACTCTCTTGAAAAAATACATTAATATCCTGAGTAGGTGGTTATCAGATGAAACCATCATATAAACGGATGGTAGCTTATCTGACTCACTATGACAGTTTACAGTGACAGGATGTACCTGGGAGTCATAGTCTGGTGTTATCTCCCACGAACATCTGGCGGCAGCAGCAAAAGGAAAGACTACTTTTATATGTCAGTATAAAAGGTTTAAGGAGGGTTAATGTTGGTCTCTTTTTTCATTAATTATATAAAATGTTGAGGGATTGGGGATGATACTTGGTCAATCTAGTCAAATTATAGTAAAATAAAAATGAAGGATGTCCTTATTATGCAAATGTCTCTGTAGTGAAGTGAGTGATGCTGGTAGGGTGGAGCTAATTTCCTGTGTTATTTACTGTCTTATTTTTCTGAATGTGCAAAGTAAGTTATCATATAAATGCAATGGAGAGAAAAAAGGGTGTAAAGCGGCAGTAGATGGTAACTCAATTCAATTCAATTCAATTTATTTTGTAGAGCCCAGAATCACAAATTACAAACTTGCCTCAGAGGGCTTTACAATCTGTGCACATGCGACATCCTCTGTCCTTCCCTCACATCGGCACAGGAAACACTCCCCTAAAAACCCCTTTAACAGGGAGAAAAAAGGAAGAAAAATCTGGGAGAGCGACAGAGGAGGGATCCTTCTCCCAGGATGGACAGAATGCAATAGATGTCATGTGTACAGAATGAACAGCATAACAGAGATACAACACATTCAATGTATATGACATAAATGATTCATATAATAAGAGTAGTAAGCAGAGTAATGAAGGAAAAAATGAAGACTACTTATAATAAAAGCAGCAATGACTATAGTAGAATTAAAATAATGATATAGGGAATAGTAGTAGTAAATTAACTAGCAAAGTACAAAGAAAAATTGTACTTAGAATACAGTTCTTCAGTAAATGTTACTTCCACCATCCTGTCATGAGAGAAAACAGGAGAAGGGAGGAGAAAATGAAACAAATGTGGTGTAAATTGTGCAGAAATGTTAACTTTCCACATCACACTTTTGCAAAGGTAAAACTTTTTTATGTGGCAGTTGAATAAACAGGTCACTGATGTTCAAATAACCCACATTATGTGAACTGCAATTGTGCACAAGTCCTTTTTGAATCCCTTTTTTTCCCGGGACTTCAGTTGGAATTTTGTGAGGGAGGGTGAGGGAGGGGAGGTGGGATTGAGGAGGAGGGAAGTGGATGGAGGTCTGGCTCTCTGACATCTCCACATAAACTGGCGGGGGTTTTTTTCCCCTCACTCTGCAGCAGCAAACAAAGAGGAAGATGGAAAAGTCATTGTGCACGTTGGCTGCAGTGATTTTTCTGGGTGGATTTTTAGATGCAGGGCTGACAGACGATACAAGAACGGAAATTAATTCATTATTATTTAACAACACAACTGCAGCTGAGTCTGTCGCTGTGCAGCCGCAGGATCACAGCACAGACCGACCGACTCCAACAGCAGCAAGGACAAAGTTATCCACCGACACTGTCAGAGAAAAACAGCTGGACACCAAAAACATCAGCCGAGACAGTGAAGAAGAAAAAAACAATAAAGAAAAAGAAGATAACAGCAAGACAGAAGATAAGAGAATACAACTGGGTAGGACAAAACATTTTCTTAGTTTGACTTCTTGCATGAAACTTTTTTTAAATGAGTGAAATAAATATTAAGTTATATGATTATGTTACTCTTTCCTAACAAACAATTTAGTTTGTTATCAATTATTTTCTTAATCAATGGTTTGATTGTTTGGTTTGTATAATGCCTGAAAACTGTTCAAAAACAAAAAGATCTCTATTGATCACCTAATCAATTATTTGTTTGAGCTGTATGGGGGAATAACTAATAAAAATGTCATATCAAATATTACATTAACAATGTTACTGTTTGCAATATTTTCTGAATTCCCTAAAATGTATGTTTTTTTTAATTTAATATGGAAAAGGCTGCATAATTACCTACGTTGGATTAATGTGAATAACATAATTCTTTTTTTATCTATGATTATTATTATTTTAGTCAGAAAAAATGGGACATAGGGCATGTCTACATAATGCTTGTAAAACAACAAATTGCAAACAGTGTGAAACCAAGTTTTCTATGACAGAAAACCCCCCAGCAATTATTCACATTTGAGAAACCAGAGTAAGTGATTTTTCATTTTTTCAACTATAATTTCTACACGTTTAAGGGATTTGTCCTGCTCTTAACCTCCCTTAAACCAGACATATTTATTCTGCTCCTCCTTCTTTGATCTTAAAGATGTGGCAGTGAAAACATCACCTAAAGAGAACAAACTTTAAAGAGAACAGTTTTGTCCTTCCAGTACTCGTAGTGCTTGTGATTAACGGGAATGTTATTGCTTGTTCTGAAAGCCATAAAACACCCTGCAGCTGTGACTCAGCTGGAAATTTGACTTAACTGTCTTTTGACCCTTAAGCCTCAACTTTGTTTCAGATACATTCGAAAACACCCCACGGATTCGCTTATCTGCAGTTTCCTCTGCAGAGGGCCTCCCAACTTCTCCAGAACTGACCCGGGATGATTAGAGATATTCCACATAATAACCACTGGGACCTTTAATTACATCAAACATGTGTTTGCTTACTCAGAGGAACCAGAGGGAGAGTTTTAACCCGTCAGCATTCAGTCCTAGAGCTGTTTCTTTAAAGATCAGCATCTCCAGACGAGCGGAGACACAAACAGAGGACCTTATCTCCCTCTCTCCTTCCAGACTGCCCTCCCCTCGGCCTGGAGTCCCTGCGGGTCGATGACAGCCAGATCCAGGCTTCTTCCTACCAGCGGACGGGTCTGGGTCCTCACAGGGGGAGGCTGAACATCCAGGTGGGTCTGGATCTGGATCAAACACAAATACAGTGAGCTGCTTCCTATGGAAGTTTAGAGACATAGCATAACAGGAAACAGGAACACATAAAGGGAGAATGTGTTTCCAGGAGTAGAAGTATCACATCACTTGATTATACTCAAGCTTTGAGGGACATTTTTTCTTTTTGGAAAGATCCTGCTGAGGTCTATAAGATTATCAGAAATACAGGTTTAGCTATGAATACCATTGTTACAGGGCTGTTACTAAGGATTGATATCCACTGATGAATACTTTGTCAATAAATCAAGGTGGAAAAGGCCAAAATGACATCTTTAAATTCCTTTCTTTTGGCAAAGGAACATTAAAAAAACCAAATATTCCAATTTACTTTCATGTCAGACAAAATAAAAGAAGCATTTGCATTTTTTCCTTGAACAAGACTGAGATTGTACATCCTCTGTGAGGCTGAACTTAGGCACAGTGGTGCTATGAGCTAAATGCTAACATCAGCATGCTAACATGCTCACAGTGACAATGCATGCAGATGTTAACATTTGCTAATTGCCACCAAACACAAAGTACAGCAGAGGCTGATGGGAATGTAAATCATTTTGTATTTGGTCAAAACCCAAAGTATTGGACAAATCAGACTTTTAAAATGATGGTGGCGTTAGAAGATCACTAAATGTATTAGAATTCATCCTCTGGGGACAGTGAATATCTGTACAAAATGTCATAACAATCCATCCAAGATATATTTCAGTCCGGACCAAAGAGATGGAGTTACACATTGTCAAATTTCAGAGTCTCAAACTCAGTTAAAGTATGAGTTCTTTGTTGTTTTGGATTATAAAGATGTACAAATTAACAAACACAAAATATTTTATCCTTACTCATTCACTGTTAACATGTTTTATTTCAGTCCATGATCATTGCTGCATATTTCTTTTTAACTATAAAATAGAGAAAATCTCCATCTCTTTTTTCCCCCTTTGCTTTTGTTGGCATGTAAAATTATTAAAAACTCCAGTGGATCTCAAATAAGAGAAAGCGCTCTAGTTGAGTTTCTTGAAAATGTAATAATCTGCAAGCTACAGAGCCAGCAGTGTTATTCCACATCCCCACCCCCTCTCATGTTCTGCAGTCTGAAAGTAATTATTTTACAATTAGGGTCTTATGCAATGCTACACATCGAGACAGAGCCAAGCGTTAAATGGGTAATACAGTTGACAAAAAAAAAAAAAAACCCTCTGTGTAACATGTGTTTTCAGTCTGGCATCGAGGATGGGGACCAGTACGACGGAGCCTGGTGTGCAGCGTACAAGGACCGGCACCAGTGGCTGGAGGTGGACGCCATCCACCTCAAGATGTTCACTGGAGTCATCCTGCAGGGCCGAAACTCCATCTGGAGGTCAGGTAGTATCAGGGTTAAACTGCTGCTAAAAACATACAAAAAAGGCTGGTTACACAAGTTAGAGCACAATGTTATTTCGCTGCAGTAAAGTCTGCATATTAAAACTATATCTCTGGGTCTTTGTTACAGTTGGGACTGGGTCCACACCTACAAAGTCCAGCTGAGTAACGACTCTGTGAGCTGGGAAACCTGCATGAATGGGACAGAAGAAGCGGTATGAATTTGTTTCTTTGTGCTTCTGACAAAAAAGGAATGTATCTACCGTGACCAGTGGACCTCGTTCTGATGGAAAACAGATTTCAGAGAGTTTGTGCCAAAGTGAATTATGTACCGTGAACTAAGAAGTCAACTGTTCTTAGAGAGGAAGAGAGAAAACACATGTACAGTGAGTGAGTGACTGAAAGTAGTGTTTGGCATTATAACAGTAAAACATTATACGTATTAGAAAGACTTCTTTTCTCATATGTCAGTTGCCAAATAGGGCTTCTACAACGGAAATTAAAATGTTTATTCAATCTAAAACATTAACAATCTCTTCTTCCATGAGGTTATGTTCTCAGTCCTGTTTGTTATCTGTTATATTAAATCAAATAGCTTTTAACAGATTTCATTCACACGTAGGTGAAAGTTAGTTCAAGTGTCACCAAACAGCACCGTTTTAAACATTTTCATTTATGATCTACTGCACTTGAATAATGTGTTTGTTTGTATATATATATATAACATATATATATATATATGTTAAATACATCCCATGATTGTTTCCCAGTCTGTGTATTCTGGTGTTAATCCAGATGAAGATTAACAAGAATCTACAGCCAGGACCTCGATGCTAACATGCTGTTAATGACAATGCTAACAAGCTGATGTTTAGCAGGAATAGTGTTGACCGTGTTCACCAGTTTATTAGAGTTTTAACACAAAGTACAGCTGAGGCTTATGTGAATGTTATTAGTCTTGCAGATCATAAACTAAAGTATTGGACAACTGGATCACCAAAGTCATTAGGATTCATCCTCTGGGGACCACGAATATAACCACCAAATCGCATTGCAATCCTTTCATTAGCTGTTGAGATATTTTAGAGTGGTTGACCAAATGATAAGATTGTCTAATTCTATTATTCTATATTAAAATAACAACAATGCACTAGGGGATCCTAAAATGTTCAAACCTTTGTGATTTCACGTTGATTGTCACAGATATTTAAAGGAAACCAGGATCCAGAGACCCCGGTGCTCGGACTCCTTCCTGTTCCCACCGTCGCCCGATACATCCGCATCAACCCTCAGACCTGGTACATCAACGGCACCGTCTGCCTCAGGGCCGAGATACTTGGCTGTAGAGTCGATGGTAGGCTGCAGCATAAAGACACACAATATGTTCTGTCCATTTCCTTTAAAGGCTAGGTTGTCTTTCAGGAATTCAATGTGCTCTTTCCTCGTAGATCCAACAGACATCTACTCAGAGCAGGAATTAGGATCAAAAGACGATCTGGACTTCAGACAGCACAACTACAAAGAGATGAGAAAGGTTAGAGTGTGATGCATGATGAGTAGCTTTGGTTTCCCCTAAAGCTAATGCCAACGTTTCTACTCAGACTTTTAGCAGATTTACTCACAGTTCAGATTTAACCGTTTGATGACCTTTAGTCTTGTCTTCTTAACACCAAGGACATTTACTCAAGTAGAAATTTAAGGTATTTGATTGCAATCTGCATCTTCATCACAAGATGCTGCAAAATCCTTTACTCTGCACCTTTAAGTAACATTTTCAGTGCATTTATTTGTAACAGTATGTCTACAGTGTTAGTTCGTTCACTACAGTAAAAGGTCTGAATACTTCCTCCACCACTGTTCTTAACCCCGAAGCTCATGAAGTCTGTGACGGAGGAGTGTCCGGACATCACCCACATCTACACCATCGGAAAGAGCTACACGGGCCTCAAACTGTACGTCATGGAGATCTCAGATAACCCCGGCAAACATGAACTAGGTAAGAGCACTTCAACTCTTCTACGAGTTGAAACCTTAAAAGTCTGGAGTTAATTTAGAGTTATCTGCTCAGTTGTTTATACAGACATTTTGCACACACAGGGAGGTTTGGGAGTCTTATGGAGAAGGCCTCTCTTATATAAACAAACTGATAACCGTTTGAAATCGGAGACAGCACTCTCTCCACCAAACAAGGCAGATTGTCTTTGTGAGGTTGTTTTCAGATGCTGCTTTGTTCTCTACATCTGGCAAAAGGTTTAAATTAATTCGGTGAAAGGCAGCTTTTCTTTATTTCTTCTCAGGCAACAAATTACAAAACTGCTTCACATCCTAGAGGAAATAACGGGATATGTTTGATTCAGTGGTTTCATGGTTAATGAACACTGATTCCAAATCCAAGATGAAAATTGCCTTTTTTAAAACATTTGTGCTGATGAATCAAGTTCAGCTTTTGGTTCTTTGGAGGTCTGAGCTTTAGGAATGTCTGCCATGAAGTCTGGCCAATCCATGTATGATTATTGGCTGAGTGCTGAGTCAAACTGTTGCCTAACGATACAAACAAGATGTGTTCCAGACCCTGGGATTTAACTTTGACCTACTGATAAAATTCATTTTCAGATATTTTAAGTTAAATGTGACTCAAGTTGATGTTGGTGCCCAGATAAATAAACGACTTGCTGAATTTCTCTCTTGGCAGGGGAGCCAGAGTTTCGCTACGTGGCCGGGATGCACGGGAACGAGGCTCTGGGCCGAGAGCTCGTCCTCAACCTCATGCAGTACTTGTGCAAAGAATACAAGAGGGGCAACCAGCGCATCGTTCGGCTGGTGACCGAGACCCGAATCCACCTCCTGCCCTCCATGAACCCTGATGGATATGAAGTGGCTTATGAGAAGGTGGGTGAGGTCGAAGTGATTATATATACAGACATGTTTTCTTGCAGTTTATCCAAGATGTTTTAAAGGGGAGAGGGCAGACCTGCTTCCTTTGTATTTCTTGTCCATTACTTTGTGATAAAAAGGTTGGACTGCAGGTTAGGTTTGGTAAATCAGGGTTGATGGATAATAAGATTGGTATCATTTCATCAAATTTACAGATGATGCTGATGTAAACACACTTCAAACAGCTGTAATTCCTACTAGAACTAATTTAAACTGACATTCAACATGTCATGTATGCTGGTCTGATTTTCACAAAAAATATGATGTTGCTAATTTGTGCACATTGTTGTAGCAACTCTTCACATCTTTATTTTAAGTACGAGGTAGGATCATTACCATCCAGGAAATCAATGGAATACTAGTAAAGGAGAGGAGGGAAATGAAGCAAAAATTGTACAGAAGAGAGACTTCATTTTTACCAGGAAGTCTAAGTCCCCATTCCACAGTGTCTTTAACAAAACTACAGTGATAATAGTCTAAATGTCCCTGTTTGTGACTGATCTGCTGCAGGGCTCTGAACTGGCCGGCTGGGCCGACGGACGATACAGCTTTGAAGGAATCGACATGAATCACAACTTCCCCGACCTGAACAACATCATGTGGGACACCCAAGAGACGGCGGCGGATAAATCTAAAGTCCCCAACCACTACATCCCCATCCCAGAGTACTACACTAAAGAAGACGCCATGGTAAGGAGGGTGGTGTAGGGGAGAGGAGAGTTATATAAATAAACCATCCCTGAGTAGAAATAAAACCACATTAAATAAACTACCCAAAGAGGAAAGTTACAGTGTGCAACATTTCCACATTTCTGTCCTTAACCACAAAAGAAATCCCTAATCACAACATAACCACACGGACTGTGCTTGTCTGCATGTCACCAGCCAACCACACAAGGGGAGGAACATATTAACACATTTATAAGTTACACCCTGCCTATGGACAATGGAACATTAAACAATAATGTCACAGTTATTGCTGCTTTTATTCATTTTTAGGCATTTTGTTATAGCCAAGTGTAGGGTGTGAAAAACCAATCACAGTGATATCTAGTGGTATTATTAAGAATGACAGTGTTAAAAAAAAAGCAGCTTTTGAGGTTTGGTGTGTGGACAGTTTTAAGAAGATGAAATCAATGTTTTTTTATCAGGAACTCATTTCAGAGCCCAGAGAACCAAGGTTTTACTTGAGGCCTCTAACAAAACGCATGTTGAAATTCTGCCTCCAGATATACAGTAAAAAGAATAAAAGATAACTGAATTTCAATATATTCACCTTAAAAGTGTTTTTGTGTCATTTCTGCTTTTTTTTTTTTTTACTGGTTGGGCTTTAATGGGGAATATCTACAATCCCACATTTCTTGTTTGTAGATGGTAATACACAGGACGTAGTTTAGGCAGGGATCATTACAGTGACCGGACATTGAACGGACAAAGAACAGAGCACCGCCTTCAGAAATGAAAGTTTTTACACCATTTGATTAACAAATGAAGTCTGAGAATTCGAAACCAAAAGCATCATAGCAAAGTTTATATATATGTTTGGTCAGAGGTCAAATACTGTTTAAATCACAAATCTAAATCACTAAACTAAAATTTTAGATGGTATTGTTTCTTTTTATGGTGAAATCTCTTTATAAACCCATTTTTTTATTTTTTTTAATCCCACCAGTACAAACAATTTTATGCTTTAATATGTTTTTGTGTCTCGTTATCTTTACAAACAAATAACCAATGAAACAAATGTTTATTTTGCTTCATGTGACAGAACTACTGTCTGTTTTCCTTCCCATAAATCAGAGTCTAAAACATGACGTAACAAATCTAATCCAGATTATCCATCCCTCCTCAGGTTGCACCAGAGACACGAGCAGTCATCAACTGGATGCAGGACATCCCCTTCGTGCTCAGTGCGAACCTCCACGGGGGAGAACTGGTGGTCACCTACCCCTTCGACTGCACCCGTGACTGGGCCCCTCAGGAGGACACCCCCACGGCGGACAACGCTTTCTTCCGCTGGCTGGCCACCGTCTACGCCTCCACCAACCTGGCGATGTCCAACCCCAACCGCCGCCTCTGCCACTACGAGGACTTCCAGTCACACAACAACATCATCAACGGTGGAGCCTGGCACACCGTCCCCGGCAGTGAGTCCCCTCTTTGAATGATGAAAGACATCATTTTAAAATGTAACAGCATCCTTACCAAACACATCACTCTTAAATTCAAAGTAAGGTCCCTTAAATCAAAATGAACCCTTAAATTAAGTGGTTAAAACCCTTAATCATCACCAGGCAGGTGAGTACGAGGCAACAAGGGGCAGGAACCAAATGTAGACAATCTATTCTTACAAGGACAGTTAAGTAATTATTGACAAAGTGATGACGCAAAAGCTTCCTGGCATGGGTAGCAAGTCCACAGGTGAACAGGAGTGGAGCAGGAGTCAGGTACAGGTACAGGTACAGGTTCCAGGGTTCAGGTGGCTGGAACAACACTTACAGGATGCTTGTGGTGAGCAGGTGCATGCGGAGTCAGGTGACTGGGACAGGTGGAAAAGTCTGAGGCCACCTGGTGGGCAGGTAGAGAATAGCACAATGACTTCAAGGTGGAATTTAAATGCAGGGGGCAAGGTGAAGTGGGAATAGACAGAGAGACAGAAAGTATGAGCTGACTGATGAGGTTAAGAACAGTAAACCAACTAATTGTATGTACATAATGGGAAATACTGAATTTCCCCTAGTTTCCTATTTTTCCTTTTATTTTTTTGTCTGAAAATAGTTTATTTAAATTGTTGTGGTTTTCACGGTGAGTATTTTATTAGATTTTTTTTGTCTGTTAAGGTCACATTAACTGAAATAATGAAGTAAAAAATAATTCATTTTTTTGTAATTTAATTTCTTTTGTCCCCTGAGCTCTCCTAAAAAATAAATTTGCATTAATAAAGCTAATATACTAAAATGTTAGTCTTCAGAAACAACTATTTTTCACACTTTTTTTTGGTTTTCTTATTCTCATTTTTTATGTACCCTGTATGTCTTTTCTGCAGGTATGAATGACTTCAGTTACATGCACACAAACTGCTTCGAGGTGACGGTGGAGTTGTCCTGCGATAAGTTCCCTCATGTCAGTGAGCTTCCCATCGAGTGGGAGAACAACAAGGAGTCTCTGCTGGTCTACATGGAGCAGGTCAGTCAGTCTGCGTCCACAGCATCTGCACAAAGAAAACAACACTAGTCATCAGCTTTAAAATCCAGCAGTTATTTCTGCCTTAATCTTCTCTTTGTAACCTCACAGTGCCATGTTTTCTCTTCACTCTCAGGTTCACAGAGGCATCAAGGGTGTGATCAGGGACAAGATGACCAAACAGGGAATAGCAGATGCTATAATAAAGGTGGAGGACCATGAACACGACATCCGATCAGGTAAGACTCTCAATTTTATATTTTAAATGTAATATTAATGCAGAAAATGGGTTTAATTAACTCTAACTGTGTATAAAGGTGGAAATCTCATCTGCAATGCAATCTCTGGGCAATTAAAGATTAAAACATTATTTTGAAAGCTTAAATTGACCACAAGGATATATTTCTTAGAACAAATAACACAGTAAAAACAAAGTGTTATTGGTTTATTTTGTCATTTTCTAGTTTACTCCTCTTATTCTTGTGAATAATTAGCCACATTTTGGCTTCTTTGGGACGACATAAAGGTTGGGAACTACTTTCAGTCTCTCCACCAGCACAAATCCAACAAGCTCACCATTATTCTCTTAGGGGCTTCCAGACAGACATTCTGGGATATGTAGGAAGTCACTAACTTGCATTTTGCAACTTTAGAAATGTAAATTTTGGCTTTGTTTTTTTCAAATTCTTCTTTCCTCAGCTACTGACGGGGACTACTGGCGTCTACTGAACCCGGGCGAGTACAAGGTGATGGTTTGGGCCCTGGGTTACTTCCCCTTCATGCGTCGGTGCAACGTTGGAATGGAGCCACATGCCACCATCTGTGACTTCAACCTGACCAAAACGCCCATTCAGAGGCTGAAGGACATCCGGGCCAAAGGAGGGAAGATCCCCCAGGACCTTCAGCTGCGTCTTCGTGCTCTGAGGCTCCGCATGCTTAGAGCCAGCACCAAGGCCATCAACCAGCGCAGGGAGAGCCAGCGGCTGCAGCGGGCGAGGAGGGCTCGGTCCTCCGGAGCCCAGAGAGCGTGAGAGATGGACGGGATGAAGGGGCTGAAGAAGCCTCAGAGATGAGCTGGAATATTAGTTCAAGAAGGTCAATTCAAACGGAGAACAGTCTCTGGGAATTGTGACATGATCCTACTAGAGAAGACACCATTAAAGGGCCGGTTCACCTAATTCACAAAAAATATATTTTTACTGCAACGATATAAAGACTCACAGTTTTATGTGGTGAAATATCTGCCCCTGAGATTTATATGTGCTAAAAGAATAAACAGATTTGGGTGAACTGACCCTTTAAAGCAGATTAAACCACAACAGCCAAACAAACTGTTACTGACATTGACAGGATATTTAAAAAGCAGATTTTATACAAAAAAAAGAAAACACTCAAACTTTTTGAAGGATTATGGACATTATTATCTACACATTAATAGACAGGCATCATTAACTGTGAAAGTTCAAATTCATTCGTTTCTTTCGACATTATAGCTGATGATGCTGTAGTGTTTGTTGATTTAAGTGTCAGCTGGTCTGATATGTGACATGTTTTTTTTTTTCTTCTAACAATGGGTCTGTTTTTGTTTGTTTTGACTTAAGTCCAACAGGACCATAAAATCTCAAATAAATATTACTTATTTGTCTTAATCTGTATTTAGCGTCTAAATCTGAACCAAAGGTGAAGAAAAGTTGAAGAGCAGCCTGGAGTTTGGAACCCAAAGTTGATACAATTCATCCCGATAGCAACAGGGATAAATTAACCAAATTTCATGACAAACGCCAACCTCATGGTAGCATTAGATGCAAGGTCATGAAATCACCAAAGTTAGTAGGACTCATCCCCTGGGGACCATGAATATCTGTACCAAATATCATGCTGATCCAATTAATAGATGTTGAGATATTTCAGTATGGAACAGACTTTGCCCTCAATAAAGCCTCGCCACTAGCATAGCTAAAAACATTATTGGTATACAAAATTCCAAACGGTATGGGATTTACTCTTGAATAAGGGCTCATGAAGGGACAGTGGAATTAATTCAAAAGACAAAAGCAAAGACTAGAGACAGAAAAAAAATGTCTTGTCATTTCCTTCTTAATTTGTAAATCATTTCTTGACCCCCTGAGGGGCCAGGACCCCAGTTTGGGAACCAATGGTTGAGATTTCCTGCCATCTGGTGGTCCATTCTCAGAAGCTCATGTGTGGAGTTTTAACACTGAAGAACAGACATACTGGACTCAGAACACCAAACAGTCAGCAGTGCAAAAGAAGCTAACTTTTTTATTTCAGTGATAATAAGTACCATTTTAGTATCATTGTTGGGATTACTTGCTGTTACGAGCCATTTAGGGAACAACGGTGCGAGAAATTCAACAAGTTTCCGTCTCTTGTCCACCCCTCCTCCAGCTGTGATCAGTTTAGGTGACAGTGCACAGGTAACACCAGAACTACTGACAATATTCAATTAATCCACACAACAGAATACAGGTTAGAACCCCGGAACAAGACTGAAAAATGGAAAAAGAACAAATTCATAGAAATGAACCCGGTTTTAGTTGCTATACCTGAAGTGAAAAAGGCAGATAAGACACTTCTCTCCAAAGAGCTTGTGATTATAAGTGAAATAAAAGCAGCATTGATACAGCTTGGACAGTCCTATAACCTTCAGCTCAGTCAATTGAACTGATATAAATGCTATAAATGTGAATTGAAATTTTCAATAATGGGAAATATTTTCTTTCCAGAGTGGGAAAGTCCTTGAATTGACTGAACTGAAAGTGCAATTGAGTCCGTTGAATACACACATTTTAACAGCAGTTAAACTGAGGTACAAAGTGTTCAAGCATCCTTCCTCATTACTAAACAGGACATGTTGTGAGCTGGGAATTATCAATATACATTTCATCTGTATTCAGATATGTTTTTACTTCAAATCTAAATCAAATTAGCAATCATTTATTTTCTTTTTTTTAAAACATTTTGGGAAATATGCCTAGGGGTATTTCTAAAAATGCCAATTCATTATTTTACAAATCAAGCTTTTGTCACATGTAAAGTTTTTTTTCCATATCCATAATAGCAGATGTTAACCTTTAGTTCCCAGCTCACAATCACACTGCAGAGGAGAAGCACTGCCTTGTCCAAGCAAAACATATTTTGGCATCTGACAGTTCCACACAGAGCATCACCCTGGCATAAATAAGAAAGGTGAATCTTCATAAAGGCTTGTATGCATAGTAGTATAACGCTAATGTCTATTTTATTTCTTTACGCAATATCTATTCTGCATTCAGTCAGTATGCGGTGTAACCAGTTTACAATAAGGTTTGACATCCATGCGTTTGCTCGGCTCCTACTGCAGCTATACTACACTGGTTTGAAAGATAAACGCAATCATTGTTGATACTAGTTATAGCAATCCATTCTGTCCTGATTGGTAACCTTTATGACAACACTAAACTGAATGTGATTCAGGGGGGAGAAAGACAAACCAATCACTGAAGTGGATCAACACTCAAAAACCAACAAAATGAGGTGCAAGATCGAAATTTAAGTCAAATGTTTCTTGGCAACACTTCATCCTATAAAAGGTTAAACAAATAATTCTGAGGCAATTTCTTCTGACAAAAAATGTTGGACAAAAAGTCAACAAGCTGTTAAATTGAAGGACGAGGCTGGGCAATATTCTACATTGTTCAAAGCGTTGATTGTGTCTGCTTGACCAAATACTACAATAATAGAGATCAATTGTTATCAAAAAACTATTAAAAGCACGTCAGCGAGCAGCTCAGTTGCACTGAGTGACATGTCCCTTCATTACTGTGGACATTAACAGAATTTGTTTTCTTTTTAAGGATTTATGTATTCAGTAAGGACCAATGGGCTCAGACAAGGTGTGGTAGTCTCCTGATACGGACTACTGTGAAGAATAATGCCAGCCTTCTCATCTGTAAGGGGAAGAAATATGTAATTGCAAAAAAGGCATTTTCTCCACAAAAGTATGAAAATCTTGCAATAGCGTTTTGCACAGAAAGTGGATCTGGAAAATGTCAAGGTGGGATACTTTGAAAGCTGAGAAAATGACAGCAGCTGGACGTTTCTATTGTCCAGACAGCATAAAGTTTTCATTCACAGGCTTAAGATAAAAACCCACAAACTGTGAAAGGGAAATGAGAAGTGATTCCAACGTAGCTAATCCTGAACAATGGCAAAAAGTGAATCGTGTTGAATCAAATGAACACTGTGAACAACTAGTGCCGACATTAATACGCCAATAAAACCACTAAAAAAAACCTAAACCACTAAAGACCATGAAGGCAGAAAACAGGGTGGAGACGGAAAACAGAGAGAAACAGGCGAGTAGAGGCGTTGATGATGAGGTCCTTTGAAGTCGGGGGGGGGTCAAAGATCAGATTGTATGAGCAGAGAAGCAGCACCTGTGAAAAAGGCATAAGCAGAGCGGAGCAAGAAGATCAACGGCAGCGCAGACGACAGACTAAAGCGCCTTGTTTCTTGTTCGTCGTGTTGGTTGGATTAACATCTGTCAGTTTGTTTGCATCCTTAGTGTTTTTGTCCCCAGACGGCAACATCTGGATGTGTTGAGGCTCAAAATAAGTCAAAGTTTTCTACTGCTTTTGAGACCAAAACTTTAGTAGGAAAAAGAGCCACAGTTTGGACTTCCAACACGCTCCTCAGTCTGGATGGGAGTCTGCTTTTCAAAGCCCCAAATGCTCTTTTTTTCCCTTAAAGTTCAGGGTCAAAGAGGCTTTAAATTTAAATCCACTCCTGCAGCCTGGTCAAGGCTGAAGTCTTCTTCTTTTTGTTTTTTTCCTTTCAGGTGTCAGCTGCAGGCCTGGGTGTAGAAGCGCTTAAAATATTTAATTTTTTATCCTTTTTTTGGGTACCAGATGGGTGGAGTTTTTCTGTTCAGATTGTCTGGCAGAGGGTCCGGAGAAATCACACAATTCCATTTATGCCACATGTCAGACTATTTCAAATATCTGCATGCAGTAATTCCCACCCAGCTGGTCCACTTGAGCACTTTAAAACAAATGCTGGGAAATGTGTTTCAGGGTTTCTAAAGATGCAGATTCATTGAAAAATTTAAATTACTTTGATTGTTTTGATATAATTTATAACAGAGGATAGCAGGAAGCCAGATTACTATGCAGATAAAGTCGTTCTGCATATATTAGATGTTAGGAGTTTAAAATCAAAGAAAAGTGGTTTGTATGAACAGTATTCTGGAACATTTTCTCTGCAGGAACCCTGATGAGCGCTTCTTTACCCAGGTCTGCAGCGCCATGATCTCTGACAGCACCGGTCGCTAAAACTTGGGCTGGTAAAGGGCGACGCGTCCGCTGAGGCAGCCCGAGGCCAGCTGGCAGTGTGTCGGGGAGAACTTGGTGGTGAGCACCACGTCGCTGTGCGAGTAGATGGAGCGGATCTCCCTGAGGCAGCTGGTCTGGACGGGCATGCAGTCGACCAGCTCGCCGCAGTTCTCGTCGAAGGCCAGCAGGCGGACGCCGTAGCCGTACGGGGAGCAGATGAGCCGTCCGTCCGGGCTGAAGCACAACTCTTTGATGTAGCCCCTGCCGACGTTGGCCTCCTCGATGTAGTGGGTGAGGCGGAGGGAGCAGCGGGGGGAGACCAGCGGGCGGGTGGGCGCTCCATCCTGGAACTCGTACACACACGTCCACTGGAGAGAGAGAGAAGACGGAGACGCAGGTTAACAGGAAGTCGTCGTCACATACCGGAGGCCATTAATCACGTTGGTGTCGTCACTGCAGAGAGACTTGACGTTGGTCCAGAACCCACAGTGACAACAACCAACTATTAGTGGCTTTCTGCTTGTGATGAGACACAAGTTCACATAATCATCCAACAGCAGAGCTGCACTGAAAGCAAACTGTTAGTAAAATGTGTTTCGGTTTGGTCTTATGGTTGTTTTCTTGTTGGTCTTATTTGAGAATTAATTTGGATATACAAGGTACAGAATAAGAACAATCTCACACCAAGTCTAAGCTTCAATGCAAAACTATTTAAAGATAACTAATGTTTTAACAGAATCAGCTGCTATAAAGCTACTGAATTGGCACAACTTGTGGTTCAGTCCTTCTGGTTAAAAGGTCAACCCTGCTCTATAAAATATATATAAGTAAGTAAATAAACATAGCATTGAATTGATCTGCACCATTGTCACAGAGAGCTATTTGAGTCAGTATCGGCCCAAAATCTGCACATCCCTATAATAAGTTCTTATAAGTTTGTTTGTGTAAAGAAATGATCCTGTGTGAACTTTGATTTATCTTGGTAAAACACAAATATGAGACATGTTTATGTAAGGTATTTTTAAAAGTATTGTTAAGGTATTTGTACCAAAACTCAAATGTCAAAAACTACAATACTCTACTATTTTTGGTGCCGTATGCCATTTGCAGAGTTCCAAGTGATGATGATGGAATTCGGGGATAAATGACCCCATCGATGATGCATAAAAATTATCTTATTTTAATCTCAGATATATGAAAACACGAAGCTGATGACGTGCAGCGAGGCGATTTATTAAACCAAACTGAGGATCATATCTTTAAAACAGATCTGAGGTAACAGGTGTCTCTCACCTCCTGGTCGTCCATGTTGCTGGAGCAGCGGATGAGCGCGGCCCAGCCCTTCGGATGGAGCTGCAGGGAGGTGATGCAGTTCCCTCGGTCTCTCTCTCCGGGGATCTCTGGAGTCAAGACCTCCAGGCTGTTTCTAGGAGAAAGACCTGCGAGAGCAAAGTTAAGCGATTCATTTATATTCTTCATCTTCATTACTTTTGCGGAGCATCAGGTGACATCAGTTTTACATCATAGTTGTCTCTGACCTTCTCTAGGAGGGTGGATCTTGCTGGAGTCATTTCCCTGGCGAGGAGTTCCAGCCGACCTGGACGCTGAGGTGCCTCCATCTATAGAATCACAATTCAAACAGGATCAAATTATTCTTTGTCTCTTTCCATTGACGACTGTACATATTTTTTCCAAAATAAGGTCACATGGGGGTCAACCAGGAGAGGCGCGGCTTTTCCTTTCTATGGTTCTTTGCCTTTATGAATCTGTACAACTCATTAATTAAAGGCAGGGTTGGTAATCTTCAGAAGCCAGGAAGAGTTTAACAAATTTAAAAAATGTTCCAACCCAAAAACCCAGCCCAGTGTTGCCAACTCTTTTCCAATAAATGTAGCTCACAACGCTAGCTCTAAAAGTTACTAAATTTAGCCACTTCCCCAAAATTATCATTATGATGTAAAGAAAAACATGGCTATTGTTAGTTGTTAAGCTAGCAGCGTGTGGAATCAACTTATTGACTAATCAAACAATTAGCACTACGTAACCAAAGATATAAGGAAGAAACAGAGAAATCTGAGTTTTTTGCAGAAAGCGTTCAGGGAGGCGGTGGTCTGACCTGAGGTGAGGGGCGTCCGTCGCGCTCGCAGCATGCGGTAGCTGCCCACCTCCAGGGACTGGGTGAGGTCCAGGTCGTGGAGGATGAGCAGATACCCCGAGGAAGTGGAGATGAGCATCTTGGAACAGTCGGGCGTCAGACGCATCCTCATCAGGTAACGGGTGTGGAAGAACTTTTTGTGCGGGCAGCCGTCTTCTGTAAACCTGCAGGGAGGAACGACAGTTACAGTTAGATGAACAGGCAGTTTGATGGCTTCAGAAATTCAGTGTAAATCTTGTTAAAAGGCTTCAAAAACAGGTGGTTTGGATCAATACAAACACGGTGAAGCTGCTTGTCTCGAGGTAAAGAAACTAAATTATCGTATTGAATTATCTCCCAGCTCTAAAACATAATGTGTACAGTAAATGAAAAAAGGTGCAGAGAACACTAAGAGCCATTCACCTTTATATATTCAGAGTTTTTCTAATATTTACACACGAACCTGTTAGTGTCCCACGTGATGACGTTGCCGTCGAAGCCGGACGTGACGAGGAGACGGGTGTTGGTGTCGTACTCGATGTTCTTCACCCAGCTGGCGTGGCCGTGCAGCGAGCAAACCTTAGAATTCAGCTTACGGAGATCCCATAATGCAATGGTGGTGTCGTCGGAGCAGGTGGCAAACAAGCGATTGTCCAAAAACCTGCAGGGCACAGAGAGTCAGGGGAATCTTTTTCATTTAGCCTGCTGTGCAAACATGCATCAAGGGTGATTTGCAATTTGAGAAAAAGCACCTTATGTTGTTGACGCAGTCCTCGTGGGCCTCCGTCAGGGTTTTGATGTGTTTGGACGAGATGGGATCAAACAGCAGGACTTCAGTCTGCTCGCAGGCCACAGTCAGCACAGACCTGAGCGGAGCAGACAAATCAGAGACGCTCGTCAACACAGAAGAGGAAAAGAGTTGATCTCCTTGACTACGATGTAGAAGAGGCTTTGTTTTTCAAACAATATTATTCTGACGCTTCTCAACACGCACAGACTCCTCCGGTGATACAACTTCTAACAGAGATCCAACACACATGATGAACATAGTACATGACATACTCGACGAGCACATAAATATATGGTGGAAGTAAAAAGGGAAAGTATCATAGCATTTATGTTTAAAAGAATGTATGAGGAGAAATGGCTTGATGAGAGTCGGACTGGGTTAACTGAGGTTCAGGTCAGGGTGGGTTACAGGAGAAAAGTGACTTCTTTTTCAATTTCTTGACACAATTCTTAGCTTTATGACACTGTTTTGATCCAGATCTTGCTGCAGAGGTAAAACAAATGATATGATAATAACATAACACCCTGATCAATGATCAATGAAGATTAAGCAATCCCTAATAAAGAAATGCATCAATCTGATGACTAGAAAGATAAGATAAGATAATCCGTTATTAGTCCCGCAGCGGGGAAATTTACAGGATTACAGCAGCAGAGATATAGTGCAAACAAGAGACATAGTAGAAAAAACAAACAAGTATTTAAAAAAATAAAATCCACAATAACTAAAAAGAAATCTTATAAATACAGACAGAATAATAATAACGAATTATAGTTGAAAAAATAAATAAAAAAATATGTCTATTTGCAAAAGACATTAAGTAAATAAACTGAAATTGACTTCCCACTACATTCCTGACTGTCATGCAAAAGTAGTATGAACCAAAAGTTGTAATAATGTGAATAATGTTATTAAAACTGTGTCATAACATCAGATCAGTTTTTCTCATTAGCGCCCTTAAGATATAAAGGTCCAAGACTGAGCAGGTTCTGGATGTTTTCATTAATATGCATTTTCCACAAAGACACAGCAGGTAGAATGTGCATGCTGTTCTGTCCTGCTGTCCCAATCAGCCCACAAACAAAGCAGACCCAGATTGGAGAGCTTGACCTGGTTTCACTGCAGGATTTACTTTCTCCACCTGCTGCCCGGTCACTGAGGATTAAACCCTGCGTGTTGTCAGCAGTCGTGTTTACTGTGAGTGGCTTCGGCAAGACTCTCGAGGTTTTGTTTTGAGAAATTCAAAATGGTCATGTCTTGATTATAACTAAAATATCAATCAATGGACAAAGAGGTCCTCGGATGGTCAGCTGTGCAGAGATGAGGATGAATTTGTTGATGCAATTGAAACACTTTGCAGGCAATGTACCCATCAAGTGCACTGTTTAACATTTCAAAGACTCCCCAGAATAGTGATGTGGTGTATTTTTATCATATTCTGCTGTACCTTGTTGCACTGAGGCCATGAAGCTGTTGCATGCTGTGTGATGTTGAGAGTCTAGGTTCTTAGGAGCTGCCTTAATAATGACCTCATGACCTACATAAGACATGACAACCTTGTTTATAGTGATGTTTACACAGATGGAAGATTCTAGGGTCTCAGGAACGTATTTCAAAAAGTGTATGTTTCAAGGTGTCTGAATGATGTATGTACTGCTCAATATGTGTTATGCCTTTGTGCAGATTGAGGGGATGCACAACACAGATATAAGTCCAGACTGAAGGCTGGAAACCTTATCTTAAGGTGTGCTCTTACCTTATCTCATCTTATCTTATCTTAAGGAGTGCTCTTACCTTACCTGATCTTATCTTAAGGTGTCCTCTTATCTTACCTTACCTTATCTCATCTTATCTTATCTTACCTGATCTTATCTTAAGGTGTGCTCTTATCTTACCTTACCTTATCTCATCTTATCTTATCTTAAGGTGTGCTCTTATCATATCTTATCTTATCTTATCTTATCTTACCTTATCTTATCTTATCTTAAGGAGTGCCTTATCTTATCTGATCGTATCTTATCTTATCTTAAAGTGTCCTCTTACCCATCTGGGGAGTACTCCAGGTTGAACACGGCTCCGTGTGTCTGCGTGCTGAGGTTCACAGACTCTGCAGCCGGGTTCATGGAGCAGTACAAACTGGTCATGGTCCTGAAGTTCTCCCGAGCGGGGTCCACAAACAACCCCCGCCTTATAGTCCTGCTCTGCAGCCACGAAAACAGGCTGTTCCCACGGCGGAGCTCCGCGCTGGAGCCCTCACGGCCCCCTGGAGGAGGCGGAGGCGCGGCGGGCGGCTCGCAGCGGGACTCTCGCTCTCCCGACCCCGCAGACCTGGCGCTGCTCCCCGGAGGAGATGGAGACACCCTCGGGGCGATTTCATCCTCCGAGTCGTCGTCCAGGTCGTCGGGCCTGTCCTGCGACCCGTCCGCGTCGGAGCTCATGGCGGCCTCCACACGCAGGCCGGCCGGGGCTCTCGGGGCTCTAACGGCGGCGGGAGGGAGTCGACTGGCTCCGGACACCTACCGAGCACGACACCGTGGCTTCCTCCGCGCGGTTATGGAGCCATGGCGGGGGATCTATAGCTGCAGAGGCTCCGTTCAAACTGTGTTTGTCAGACCTGGCAGCGCCGTTCAATGCGACCGGAAGAGGACAAGTTGCGCCTTCAAAATAAAGTTTTTAATTATTCTTTGCTTTGTGGGAGTGTTAAATTATAAAAAAAAAATTTATGATAATTACTTAATCGCATTTAAACTCATTTTTGTATGTTTTTTGATGTTTTTGGGACTCAAATTTTGAATTAACAAATACATTTTTATTATTAAATGTTTTATGCTGAAGCGTCCAGGCGGAAGTGTCGTGATGTCTCTCCTCACCAAAACAAACGCGAACTTAAAAAGATGACGTATTTCCGCTTCCGTGTCCACTTTCAGGTGCATGCGTAGGTTGGTTGCTGCCATCTGCTGGATAAATAATGCTAAGGTTCTTTTTTGTTTTACTTTCTATTCTATTCTATTCTATTATTCTATTCTATTCTATATTATATTATATTATATTATATTATATTATATTATATTATATTATATTATATTATATTATATTATATATATTATATTATATTATATTATATCATATTATATTATACTATATTATACTATATTATACTATATTATATTATTATTATTATATTATACTATATTATATTATACTATATTATATTATATTATACTATATTAAATTATGTTATATTATATTATATTATATTATATTATATTATATTATATCATATTATACTATACTATATTAAATTATATTATATTACACTATATTATACTATATTATATTATATTATATTTATATTATATTATATTATATTATATCATATTATATTATACTATACCATATTTAATTATACTATATTATACTATATTATATTATACTATATTATATTATTATTATTATATTATATTTTACTCTATTATATTATATTATACTATATTAAATTATGTTA
Source organism: Anoplopoma fimbria (assembly GCF_027596085.1). Taxonomy (NCBI): domain Eukaryota; kingdom Metazoa; phylum Chordata; class Actinopteri; order Perciformes; family Anoplopomatidae; genus Anoplopoma; species Anoplopoma fimbria. The sequence continues at coordinate 3,259,685 of NC_072463.1, read as the reverse complement.
TATTATATTATATTATATTATATTACATTATATTATATCATATTATATTATACTATACTATATTAAATTATATTATATTATATTATATTATATTATATTATATTATATTATATTATATTACATTATATTATATTATACTATACTATATTATATTATATTATTATCATATTATATTATATTATATTACATTCTATTATATTATTATTATTATTATATACTATATTATATTATTATTATACTATATTATACTATATTATATTATATTATATTGAACTTTATTGTCATTGCACAGAGTACAAGTGCTAGTACAACGAAATGCAGTTTTTAATTATTCTTTGCTTTGTGTGAGTGTTAAATAAAAAAATTTTTTTTATGATAATTACTTAATCATATTTAAACTCATTTTTGTATATTTTTGCATATTTTCGGGACTCAAATTATGAATCAACAAATACATTTTTATTATTAAATGTTTTATGCTGAAGCGTCCAGGCGGAAGTGTCGTGATGTCTCTCCTCACCAAAACAAACGCGAACTTAAAAAGATGACGTATTTCCGCTTCCGTGTCCACTTTCAGGTGCATGCGTAGGTTGGTTGCTGCCATCTGCTGGATAAATAATGCTAAGGTTCTTTTTTTGTTTTACTTTCTATTATATTATATTATATTATATTATATTATATTATATTATATTATATTATATTATATTATATTATATTATATTATATTATATTATATTATATTATATTATATTATATTATATTATATTATATTATATTATATTGATATTGCATTGCAGAGTACAAGTACTAGTACATTGAAATGCAGTTTTAGCATATAACCAGAAGTGCAAAAGAAGCAGTAAAGGTGCAGTGCAATGTGCTGGATAAATAACAGTATAAATAACAGATAAATAATAATAGAAAAAAGAAAAATAACAGTATGAGAGTATAAACAGTATAAACAGTATTAACAGTGGATATGAGATGCAAGATATATACAGTATATATGATGGACAACAACGAAAACATTGGTTATAATATTTCTATTTAGGATGTTTTTATCTGGAAACCATGTTGGGTTTCACGATGTTGATAAAGTTAATGAAGTTCTTTAAACAGAAAAAAATGGAGATTTTCTTGTGCAGTATACCAAATTAAAGTATGTTTTAATCCAAATTGCAGTCCACTTAATGCAACCTTAATGATTCCTAATACACGGTTCTTGTTTGAAAAAAATCATCACAACATTTATCTATTTTATTTATTCATCCTTTATTAAAACTGAAATGTCTCTTTGAGATGCAATATTTCCTCTGCCTGGGAGTCCAAGATGGGCAGTAAGATAAATAAAAGTTGCATATATATATATAATAATAATAAATAGAAATTTACTGAAAATGAACTAATGAAAATCAGACATTGCTTTTGAATTGTGGTTCAACAGAATCATTTTAAAAAATTATATTAAAGTAATGAAAATGGCCATTTTCATTACTTTGTTTTTTAAAATGGCAATGTCTGATTTTCATTAGTTCATTTTCAGTAAGTTTTTATTTATTATTACTTTTGTCAGTTTCAAGTTATTTCAATGACCATTGTGGGTTTTTCTTTCTTTAACGGAAGGGTACCAACAATTTTGTCCATGTGTGTGTATATATATATACAGTATATATGTGTGTACTGTTATATATACATGTGTTTCAATTGGCACCAGCAGAAAATGATGACATATCCACCTTTATATGCAAATGAGAGTTGACATGCAGGAACAGTTCAGATCTGTTAGGATGAATCACAGCTGCTGCCCTGAGGTGCCTTTACTTCAATGAAAGGCAAATTATAGTTTGTGTTGAGGAAGCATACGGATGTTTGCATGCCTCGACACTGCGTCCTGATGTGTGTGTGTGTGTGTGTGTGTGTGTGTGTGTGTGTGTGTGTGTGTGTGTGTGTGTGTGTGTGTGTGTGTGTGTGTGTGTGTGTGTGTTTTGTGTAAAAGTGCGTCCTTTCCAGTTAATTGTGCGTATTCTCTGCCTTCCCCTGAGGTCTTGGTGATTTAGATTGCTTGTGTTTGGGTGGTTGTTCAGTTTTAATAGATATTCTTAGATTTCATTATGATTAAATGAATGAATTTATTTAAATTTTATTTTATTTTTTTGTTTGTTTTTAGCGTTTTATTATTATATTTGATTATTGTGATTGTTCTACCCTGTGCAGCACCTTGAGATTTCTTTGTATTTTAAAGTGTGCTAAATAAATAAAATCCATTATTATTATTATTATTATTATTAATTATTATAAGTACCAGGCTAGGAGTAAAATAACATTTCTAATTAACCTAACGAGCCATTGAGAATGTACTTTGTTTAAATTGTTACAGGTGATTGGAGACATGGTTGTTTCCTGCAAAGGGCAAAGAGGAGTGATTGGCTGCTGGGATGCTCGTCCACACACACACACACACACACACACACACACACACACACACACACACACACACACACACACACACACACACACATGCATTTAAAACACACATAAAAGAGGGCAAACAGTGTGATTATTTCAGGGGCAGAAGTCAAAAAATGACAAGTATGCGAGATGCTGAGCTCCATCCAAGAGATTGTGCTATTTACGCACGGTCCATCCAAGCTCATCCAAAAACACCAGCAGCCTTCCTGCGTTCATCCTGATCATGTCAGGGGTGCTGCTCGTCCCGGTCCGGCCGGTGTCAGCTCATCCTCAGTGTCTGGACTTTGAGCCACCTTTCAGACCATCGTGGCACCTGGAGTTCTGCACCCAGTACGAGCAGTTTGGATGCTGCGACCAGAAAATGGACAACACCATCGCAGAGAGATACTGGGACGTTATTGACCAGCTGGAAGCGGTGGAGCATGAGCTCTGTGCAGACATGTTGAAGGAAATCATGTGCCAGGTAAATGTGTATGCTCTTTATCTGTGTGCTTTTGTATGGATTGTATGTGTTATTCCATTGTAAAACCTTCAATGTTGTTTAACACTATGTGTATTTTTGTCTGTGTAGTTGTATAGTATTGTCTGTTCCTTTTATGTCTTGAGATATATTCAGTTTTTTATGTGACATTTCCATTGTTCTGTGACATCGTTGTATCTTATCCTGTATGTTAACAGTTCCATTTATTGTCTGTGTAATTGTAACCATCTTGTGATGGTGGTTTTATTGTCTCTCTTCGTGATAGTTGTATAGTATGCTGTAACAAGATTTTCATTGTCTGTCTTAGCACAATATTCCAGTATATTATAAAGTAAAGTATTTATTGTCTGTGTAGTTGTATAGTAACCATATGTGACATTTAAAACTGTCTTTTAGGACATAACCAAAATTGAGAATGATCTACATTTACTGCCCCAATTTCCTCCCATGGGGATCAATAAAGATAATTTGGGGGTGATAATAATAATAATTCTTACTGTGATGAATTGGTATGTTGAGGACTGTTACTCCTCCAAATAAAACCATTCAAAAAACCTTCAATGTTTAACTCTCTATCCACCTCTGAATTACTTCTAAGTTTCATCTAATCAAAGCCATCATTGAAGTTATGCTAGACCTACATTTGTAAAGATATCAAATTGCAGGCATCATGCAACTGTTAGTTTTATTTCATTTGCTATAATTAGATTGACATACAGCACTCATGTTCCTCCGTCTAATTTAGTCAACATTTTAATTAAGAATTGTTTAGAAACAACTTAGAGGAGATTAGATTTTGATGAGCGGGTAACCTGTGATTTTTTTCTTTCACAAAACTCTGTACCATTTACTGTTATAAGGGCTTCAACTAAGAGTGTTTATAATGACTTAAAAAAAGGGGTATAAGCTAAAATTGTTCTTCTAGCAACTACTGTCAAGGTAATGAAGGTCTGAGCCACAACACCTTGACATTAGATGAATATTACCATTAAATATTCCTAAAACAATGGCTGCATACGGGGCTGAGTGCTGCCGTGCATCAGCTTAGATCAAACACCAGATGTCCCTCTAGTCAGCTAAAGTGTGACTGAGAAATGTTCATCAGTACCTTATTTTCTTGGAGTTAAATGTGTGAAAATGCAGGATGGATTAATAGCATTACATATCATTTGGATGAGGAGTTATGTTCTTTAAGAATGAATTCTTTTTTGCTAAAAGGAAAAAATCAAGTTCGCTTGTTATTCATGAGTAATTCTGATTGATTAATAATTGTGATTATCTATTAAAGAAGGACAATTTTGTTTCCATTTAGTACTTAATTGTTAATTCAATAAGATGAGCCGTTTTGCTTGTTGTGTCTGTGTGTAGTTAGTGTGTCTGAGTGTGTTTGACTGTTTGTGTGTGGATCCCAGCTCACCCATACTTATGCTAGTGCTAATGGGGATGCTAATTAAGACAGAAAGTACAGAGGGTGTCCCCTCTAATCTTCGCCTCCTGTTACATCTCTGTGACAATCACTCCACTGAAGTGTCTCCTGTTTGCTCCATCCAGGAGTGCTCTCCGTACGCGGCCCACCTCTACGACGCCGAGGACCCCTACACACCTGTCAGAGAGCTACCTGGCCTTTGCTTCTCCTACTGCTCCGACTTTCACGCCAAATGCCGCCATGTGGTTAAATATCTAACCGAGAACCAGCTGCTGCAGGACACCTCTGAGCGAGACGCGTCCACGTTCTGCAGCCTGGTGGACCTGTCCGACCGGGACTACTGCTACCCCAACGTCCTGAAGAGCCCCGACCTCAACGGCAACCTGGGACAGGTGAAGGAGGACCCCAAAGGGTGTCTCCAGGTGTGCCTCACAGAGGTGGCCAACAACCTCAGGAACCCCGTGTTGATGCTCCACAGCGGCGACGGCACACATCGCATGTTCATAGCCGAGCAGGTGGGCTTCGTGTGGGTTTACCTGCGTGACGGCAGCCGGCTGGAGCAGCCCTTCCTGGACTTGAGCGGGGAGGTGATGACGACACCCTGGCTGGGGGACGAGAGGGGCTTCCTGGGAATGGCCTTCCACCCAAAGTACCGGGACAACGGACGCTTCTTCATCTACTACTCCATCCAGGTCAACAGTGAGCTGGAGAAGGTCAGAGTCAGCGAGATGAAGGTGTCTTCCCACGATATGAACATGGCTGATGATTACTCAGAGAGGTACGCTGACAGAAGGCTTCTTTTTGCTGATGATGCACCTTAACCACAATTTTCCCTTGAAAGACTTGCACAACTGTATTGTCATACAGCCTCTGGGCTGGAAGTGAACTAAACCTTGCACAGACAAGTTCTGAGATTATTATTGTGAATCAATTCAGGGTTGGCTCCATCTTTTATGGGACAATGAACGCTAATGAATTTAGCTTATTACAGATGTTATGAGTTCAAAATACATTCCCTGACTTTGTTTGAATCCCCCCGAAACCCAAAATGTATTGCATTTTATTATTTATTTGTCATAATCTTCAAATTTGCTATTGTTCCCCAAATTTGGTCATTTATTATAATCCCTATAACACCACATATTCAATTAAGGTACTGTAGTTGCATTTTAGTTAGTCGTGATGTAAAGTTCTGGCTTTTAATGAGTTCTTTTCCCTGGCAACCAGCAGAATAAGTCACTGCTTCCAGTCCAAAGAAAGGCTGTATAACCACAACTGTTTTTGCACTTAGTTAAATAATTATGGCATATAGAATGAGTGTGATACACCAAAGTCTTAGCAGATGAGATTGTTCTTAACTTGCATCCTTTTTTTACATTCAGAACCATTCTAGAGATCGTGGAGCCGGCAGCGAACCACAACGGAGGCCAGCTGCTGTTTGGTCTGGATGGATGTTTGTACATCTTCACTGGCGACGGTGGAAAAGCTGGAGATCCTTTTGGGAAGTTTGGCAACGCGCAAAACAAGTAAGGTGCTTCAGTGTTTCTTCAAGTGAGAGTGCCAGTTCCCATAGAAACAGAAGATGAACTCATGTTTATCAACAACTCCCATCATGTTCCAAATGTGTTGAAAAATGTACAATTACTTTTAACTAAAATTACTTTTAACTAAAATTACTTTTAACTAAAATGAGGTTGCTAAACTAAATATTTTGAACAGTTTCTATTACTTTTAAAAATACGCTTCTGCTTGCTTTTCATGCACTCTCAATTGAAACATATAGATCTTTTTCATTAAATAGTATTTTTCTATTCAGCGTGACCCAATTGTCATTTGTTGATTATTATTTTGACCACCCCTCCCCCCAACTAAAGGTTCACCATGGTTTGTTCTTTTGTTTGAGCCGTCCCTTTCAAAATAATATTTATAAATTCTCATTACAAAATCAGAGGCAGAAAAAGACACTAAATGAAAAAACTGCAGATGTCTGGCTATATAAAGTTTACCTTATTTTTCATGTTTAAAAACTCTATTTTTATTCCTTTTTTGTTTCTGGCTGTTAAGCTTTTATTTTCTTTATGGTGAATTTAATGCATTTTCAGTTACGGTTAAACATCTGATGTTAACCTTATTTTGTGTTTTTAAAAGTTCAGAGTATGTGGTGTATGAGGTGAGATAAAAAAAAGAGTTTCTTCAGTTGATCTGGAGCGTTCATGCCCAGTGAAAGGGAGTTTTACATTTTTTATGTGCAAGAGTTGGCACTAATCTTTGCTTTTCCATATTCTAACCACATCCCCCCCGATGTTACAAGGTTGGTAATCACTGCACTAAAAGGTCTCAACTGTTGCTAAATCCTATTTTGTTTCCTACCCAGGAGTGCTCTTTTGGGAAAAGTGCTCCGCATCGATGTAGATGGAAGTGATTCCAGTGGGAAGCAGTACAGGATCCCCGCTGATAACCCGTTCCTGGATGACCCAGAGGCCCGTCCGGAGGTCTACGCATACGGGGTCAGAAACATGTGGCGCTGCTCCGTGGACAGAGGAGACCCGGTCAGCCGCTACGGCAGGGGACGGATCTTCTGTGGGGACGTGGGACAAAACCGCTACGAGGAAATTGACATCATCGTGAAGGGAGGGAACTACGGATGGAGAGCAAAAGAGGGCTTCGAGTGCTACGATTTGAAACTGTGCCACAACTCCTCCTTGAGTGAGTAGTTTTCTGTTTTCAAGAGCTCATTTCTGTCGATACTACTAATGCCACGCGCTCTCAATCTTATTTGGATGCTTTGGATTTTAGTTGAATTCAGTGCATCTTTCTCTGTCGCCACAGATGACATCCTCCCCATATTTGCATACAGCCATCATGTTGGGAAGTCTGTGACAGGGGGATATGTGTACAGAGGATGTGAGTCACCCAATCTGAACGGGCTGTACATTTTTGGAGACTTCATGAGTGGGTAAGACTGTGTTGATCTCAGCCAAATAGAGTACTCCAGCTGTTGTAGGAAAGAATCTTTGAAAGGAACAGCATGTTTGCTCAGCTTTTACGTCATCTTCATAATATCAAAGTTGAGAGATAATCTATTGATTCCTGCCTTAAACATGATAAACCCATGTTTTTGGTTTGTTACAACACTGTTAGTGATTCCCGGTCAATCTTTTAGTCGAATCATGGCGTTGGAGGAAGATAAGTCAACAGGAAACTGGAAGGAGAGGAGTGTGTGTATGGGAGAAACTAAGACCTGCTCATTTCCTGGACTCATCAATCATCACCACAAGTTCATCATCTCGTTTGCTGAAGATGAAGCAGGTAACAGTGATTCTCACAGCGTTTAGTTATGCACTGATGAAACATTACTCATGAGCCGTTTTCTGTTTTTGTTTTTAGGGGAACTGTATTTTTTGGCCACTGCGTACCCCAGTACCACGTCTCCTTATGGAACAGTTTTCAAATTCATGGACCCCTCCAGGTGAAGTATCAGACACAGCTTACATTAAACCTTAAACCATTACAACATTTTGACACATGGGGAAACAACTCATACATGGTCATAAGTGTGATATGTTGTAATATGTTTTCTGTACTCTGACATTGTGCTAATCTTATTGAAAGTATTTCCGGTGGCTTTTACAGTCTTGTTTGGTGTAATTCAAGAACTCAAAATGTTCATGTTTTGCACTCATATCAGCCACACAAATCTCATAATTTACTTAAGTCATGAAATCTGATTAAAATGAGTAATTTAGTGAGTTTTCAGGCAGGTGTAATGTAATAAAATGCTCTACAACATGAGATAAAAACTCTCATAAGATAAAGCTGTAAATAAATTATTGTGATATAGATTGATCAAATATTACAACAGAAGAATATGAGAAAAAAATATAGTAAAAATATAAACATATAATAGAGTAATAAGTAATAAGTGTACAGTAAATGATACTGACACTAATACGAAATAAATTAGCTATAGAAGTTAGGTGAATATAGTATACATTTTTTTTAACTAAAATTAAAAAAGAGAAAACAATTATAACAAATATACAAACAAGAGTAAAAATATGAAGCGTATAAAAAGAAATATAAACACCATTGGTGAATAGAAACTAAAATATAAAAGTGATATTGTGCATGATGTTGCGAGTAATATTGGTAAAGATATTATTACCATTAAGTTGTTGTAAAGAAAATGCCGTATTGAGAACAGTAACTTGTGCCTTTCTTTTCAAATCTGCAAAAAACGTGTTCTATTTTTTGTCCTAAATCTAATAAAGAGACATTTATTAACATCAAATTATCCAATTCAACTTTGCAGGAGAGCTCCTCCAGGAAAATGTAAGCAGAAGCCACTTCCTGTCAAAGTGAGAGGGAAAAAGGTTCCTTTTGTTCCCCGAGAATGTAAGTCACCTCAGTTTACCTTTTACATTTTTATCTCTTCTTCTTCTTAAAACTTAATGTGTCCTTTTAACGTTGTGCACATACCAGAAGCCATTTAAAGGAGAAATTGTAGGACAAAGTGGAGCCTCTGAATTGTACCTTAAACTGAAATATGTTCATGGTGTTCTTTAGTATAGTTTTGGTTCAATCAAGGTGCTCTAAATATAAACAACATGCACACAACATATTATAAAGCAAGTCAACAAATTGCCTACATGCACTGTTTTTTGCTGCCACATTTGTATAATCACACTGAGGTCTTATATAAAACTAGAAAAAGCAGACTCCCGTTTGACATCAAACATACTTTAAATAGAAAGTGACCAAAAAAAGAACGCATTTCAAACATTCAGGCCTGTTTTTTTGGAGCAAAGTATCGAATCCAGGCTTATAAAAATGCAACATATGTGGATGCAGAGTTTAGTGAAAATGGGTACTTATTGACATCTGTGCAATTTCAGTGACTGTGCTGGACACAAATGAAAAACCTACCAGACCACCACCAAGAACATTTAAACTCACCACCAAACCAACGCTGACGAGGAGCCGCGTCACGACTACAACAACCGCCGCCGGCGAGACCACGACCAGCACTGCTGTGAAGCCCAAATGGAAATCACTTGATAAGAAAATGAGGAAGACAAATAAGTTGAAACCGTGGAAGAAGAATAAACTGCTGAAAAAGCAGCCGGCTAAAGCACAAACAAAGAAGAATACTGTGAGACAGAAATCAAAGGAACAATCAAAAAAGACGGCTGTGGTGAAGCCTGTCAGAGACAAAGTGAAACTAACGACCAACCAAACTGCCCAAGCTGATTTTAAAAATAACACTTTTGAAAGAAACACCAGCCTGAAACAAACCAAAGTCCACACGAGGAAGGTTCCTCTAAGGAAAGCTGCACAGGAGCCAGTCGGACACGAGAAAAACAGCATTAAATTGAAAGAATCTGCAAAACAATATAATTCCTTCATGAACAAAACTAAGACAAACTTTAATGCGGAAACGAACAGAACAATGCAAAACAAACTTCAGGTTAAGAGAAGGCAAGCGAAAAATGGCAGGGCACTTTAAAATATGTATTTTATATATTTTTAGTTTGTGAAAAAAATCGGTGTTGAATATCATGTTTAAAACGAATAGTTCAACATTTTTGGAGCTGCTCTTCTTTGAGTAAGATGAGAAAATTTAATACCACTCTCGAAGTGCCGAACAAAAACACAACGATTCTTAGTTTTAGGTCATTATACACTTACAATAACATAGTTATAAATATTATATTCCATTTCTGCAAATAAATGCTCCTAAATGCTACAGACTGGCCCTTTAAAGCTCACTGATTAACACGTTATATCTAGTTTGTTTAATGCAGAACCAAGCTAGCTGTTTCCTCTGTGTCCAGTTTTTATGCTAAGCTAAGCTAACAGGTTGATTGTTGTAGCTTCATGTTTATTCATTTTTATTCAACTTTATTTCAGACACATGCGTCCACATAAACACTTTATACTCTCAGTCTTCTCAGCTAAGCAAGAAAGTGAATAAGCGTTTTTTCCTAAAATGGTTAACGACTCCTTTAAGGAACAAACCACAACTGTTGCAAGCAATCATCCTTGTTACAACACGGTTTCCTTTATATGTTTTGACCGTCGTAAAAAAACCTTGATCCAACTTAATCACCACCCTGTCTTTATATAAAGCATATCAATAAAGTAAGAAGTGAAAATAAGCAGAGACTGAAAAAAAAACTAGACCAAAGCCCAGTGTTGTTAAAATGCTCTAATTTTACAAAACATGCAAGTGTTAAAAATAAACATTAGAAGGTGTTTGTGTGTATCTGTGTGTGTGTGTGTGTCTGCAGCGCTCTGTAATTAAACTACATACCACTGATCATAACTGTGACTGTGGTTTGCATAAGTCTGCTGCCAATCTTGTGACCTACATTATGTATTTTCATAGTTACTGGAACGAAGCGGATTCTACATTTGTGTTCTGGTTTGACTGGTGAAAGAAAAAGGTTACATGAGGGTAAATGCTTTTCGTAACGTGAGATGACATAACATTTCATAACAGCATGATGTACTGTATACTTTGACATGACACAATCTTGCTGTACACGTCATATTTTAAAAAGGTACAACACAACATTTACCATGATTATAGCTTTTTGTTTTTTAACATGACACATGTATGACCAATATGACAAGTCATGATAACGTATTTAACATTTTAAAGGTTTTAAACAGTCTACTGTAACATGACATAACTTCAAAATAAACTTTCCATAACATACTATATCATACAATAACATGACATAACATTAATATACCATGACATAGCATAAACTTACCATATATCATACCATGACGTCGCATAAATTTCAGGTCTGGTCATGACATGACATTAATGTACCATGGCTTACATTTACTACTATACCATATTATACCATGACATGACTTTAACATATAATGACATAGTATACATGACATGACATAAACTTACCATTATATACTTTATCATATCATGACATACCATACCAGGGCATACCATGGCATAAATTTACTATTATACCATATCATAACATGATACCATTTAAATACCGTGTTGCAACATGACATTACGTTTACTACATAGAATATAACATGAGAAATCAAACTATAAAGCCTCAATGAAGATCATGCAAAGAAAAAAGAGCTGTTACTGAAATAACAACAGCAGTCACATAAAAGAAAACAACACATGTTCACGTGCTTCTTTAATAATCAGCTCTCCTTCACAGTTAAATATTATTCCTGCTTGTTACTCTTGTTCCACAACGTATGCAGAAGATTTCAGTCAAGTTCTGTTTCAAAATCAAAGCAGTATGCAATAAAAGTATATTTGTTTATTTTTACACCTCTGGATAAGTAAAGTAACGCTTGTTTTTAAACTTGAGGAACCCTCATAACCCCCTAACATGAAGCACCTCACCACTTTAATGTCCCAAACCACATCTGCAAACGTATACTGATCAGAAACAGAAGGGTCTAGATTCGTAGTTCTGAAAACATCCATTTGCACTCAGATTTAATGTAAGTCTACCATGAGTCCTCTAACGGTTAAGTGTATGTTGAAGTCTGTAAACTCGGGACCTTACAAATTACAGACCTCCATAGCTACTCATTTCTTCCTAAAACATCACCAATTTAAAAACATTGCGTGGGTTCTGGGACCTTTGACTTCATGTTTCAACACATTGGCTGACAAAAAAAAAACAGTTTCCTCTAAAGACACAAAGGCTCCTATTATCCGTTTGTCTTCACCTGAGCCTGTTTTTGCTGGAGGGGCCGAACCTTTGAAGTGGCACTTTTCTCCCCCTTATTTAAAGAGGATGTTTACCAGTTACAGGTTTTTTTGTTTTTTTTGTTAAATTCCTTGCAGTAAAGTTGACGTAACAAGACTCGAGCCAGAGATCGTACACATGACATGACAAGGCGCCAACCATTTTATAGTGCCTATTATTAAATTTGAGTGCATAGTTGGGCAGCAAAATAATATACACTGTAAAATCTGACATGTTGATCTTACTTTAAAAAAAATCTATGAAACAGAATGCCTTGGTACTATTAGTGTGTACTGCTCAGCACATGGAATGCAGTATGTTCTGTGTACTATATACTATATCACTATGGTGATATGGTTAACAGAATATTGAACTGGGGAACACAGGACCTTGGAAACAAAGGACCCTAGTAACAAAGAACCTTTGGAACATAGGACCTTGGGAACTTGGGACCCTAGTAACATAGGTATGCTACAGCCTCACAGAACTGCTAGCATGGCTGTAGACTCTTAAGTCTCGCCCTTTAGTAAAAATACATCCCACCATAACCATTGACAGTGTAACCTAAGAACCCTAAATAAGCTTACAACTATTTATATTATTCTAATACTCATGTGGATCAGATCCACTAAGTGGTTAACCCTATACTCAAAACACTTGATGTCACCATAGTGCTTTGTTTGAACATGGACACAAGTGAAGACCTCTGTCAGCAGAAATGATGGATTAGAATTATTTATTCAAACCACATTTAAAAACAAAAAGCTCCACCATGAATCACGTTCATACATCAATATCACAGAAAGAAAATGTCATACTTCCGAAGATACATGTTTTAAGCAGCGGTAGATTAGTGTTGTTAAAAATATATATTTTTGATTTTGATCCTTTATAAAGGACATGGTCAGTATGCAAACATTCTTGGCATTTTTGTTGCTGATTTTCTGTATCTTACACTTTCTTCTTTGTCGTCCCTTTTTATAATACATTCAACTGTCACTGCTGCAATGTACAAATCTATAGGCTGCTTAAAAAACACATATTTGAAAGATTAAATTCACTGAACCAAACTGAAACTTTTACATGAGTATCAAAGGTTCATTTATAGGAAAATATCTTCCTCTCTCTACAGGCTCTTGAGGTGGTTTAGTGAAGGCATATTGCTCCCTACTGGCCATCGCATGTAACTACACCAACATCTTACTGGGACTCAAACCTTGCTCTCTTACTGGTATAAAAATCCACCATGGAAACACAGATTAAATGAAAGGTAACAGGTCACTAACCCTCTTCTGTTAAGACTTTGCAAGTTTTTCTAAATAAAAGTGTTAAGTACATGTCAACAGGGAGGGTTTGGGGAATATTTACCCTGACAACTGGCACAGAACAGGTTTAGTTCATCACAGTATTGGCTTTAAAATGTAAAAACAATGACAGCATGGATCAGAAGACAGTAGTTATTTTGTTCCTGCTGATGGCGAGACGTAAAACAATAATCTTTTCCATACTACTACTTTTTTCTTTTATGTTATTACGTAAATCATATAGAATGTAAAAATCTATTTTATTCTTGACATCTTCTTGATGTCATTTGGCAGTCTTGGACTTCATTACTAATTTTTTACGTCATTTTTTGCTACCAGTCCATTGGAAATTCTCCTTTTTTTATTACAAACCTGTGCCTTTAAATATGATGACTTGACGATGTTAGCATTATTAGATGGGAGAACAGTTAATCCATGTGAATAAATCATTTATCAGGAATCTTCTTTTTTTTTTAAACCACAGGTTGATGTTGCCCAGCAGAGTCCCTCTGCCCTGTTTTTTCCAGGAATAATACATTTTTTTTAGTATTGTATTAAAAGTATAATAGCAGCATGTACTCTCAGGACTTATTGACCAGTGGAAATGTTGTTAGAAATGTGTTTAATTCAGGCACCGTTAGTGTTACAAACAGCCCATCTGACGCAGATGAGGCCAAATTTAATGAAAATAAACTCCACTATAAAATAATTGTTGATTAGTGTTTTATTTTGCATGATATCTCTGTGATTCACAGACCAGTTGATAAAACAGTGACAAGTTTGTGTTACATTTTTGTGCTTTTTGCAATTTTAGTGTCTATCCTTATTATATGTGATCAATTCATCTACTTCAGTGGTTTCTTTAGTGTCGCCTAGCTCAGTGATCATACCGTGATAGTTTGTTGGAATGTTTTTTTAACTCCCTGACTCCCTCCATCAACGGCTGATCTTGTACACCACATCGCCGACCTGCAGGATCCCCATCTTCTTCACGCTGTGCAGCTGTCCGAACAACGGAGACGATTTGTAGATGTGCTTCTCGGACGGTTTGCACAGACGATAGCTGTGAAAGAATCGCAGACATCAAGGGTTTAAAATGTGAAATCGGAGAAGAGGAAGGGGTCAAAATGTGAATATTCTTCACATCTTGAAATAAAACTATAGTTAACAAAAAAAGGGGGGAAACTGTTTGCCGTTTTAGAGATATTAGAAAAGCTCTACAGAGTGCAACCCAAAAATGTAAATAATATACATCAATAATTATACAAAACTCAATTAAGCTACATATACATCTGTCAAAAAACTTACTGACATTAAAAAGCCCAATTAGATCCTTGAATCTGCATAATTGTCATAAAAGTAGCTGATTTTTTAGCTTTGGGGGAGGTTTTGGTCTGTCCAACATTTGTGTGCAGGAAGTGGGAGGCTGTTGATGCTTAACACATATTAGCATCAAAATGTAAAATATCAACCTTCCCTAGATAAAACAGGGTTAAACTTTACCTTTTCAGTGTTTCCAGAGGCTCTTTTCTGGTGATTACACCCGTTTCAGGGTCAACGGTGGTGAAAATGCATCTGGAAACAAGAAGAAATAAAGGTGAGTTTGCATCCATCCTGTTAACAACAACTCTTCACAGACACATTTAAGAATTTTAACATCAAAAACGCACTACAATTTAGTTTATATCCAGGTAAAACCCCCAAACTACAGCAGTGACTGTGATGGAGCTTTGAAATGTTGTTGATAAATTCTGTGATTCTGTCTCTGAATAAAATCTGTTGGAAGCATCGACTGCATTACCGTCCACATGACATCATACGCTGCAGCCGCACGCTGCCAATCTGGACCTCTTCCCACGAATCCTGAAAAAGCCAAGCAGTTGGGTTTTTGGAGTTGGAGATAAAATTAGTCCACGCTGCTCACACTGAAAAGGGCGAGGGATTAGTCAGAAGTAAGAGGGACCAAATGATCATTTACCCACACAGGAGGGAAAACAAAACCTCATGGGCTGTAGTGTAGAGAGACACCGGATCTGTTGTTTTTAAGACCTTATTTGGTTGTGATCGAATATTTACAGGAATGCCTTGATATGTTTTTCTTTTTTTAAATCTTGAAGCCAAACAGAGGAATCAGCAGAGAAAGAAATAAGAGCAGCATTTGCAGATGTGAACAACATACCTCTTCGAATGCTTCACAGTCGCTTATGACAATGTTTGGGCGGAAACGCTCCGCAGTGACGTCGTTCTCCAATTTGCTGCTGAGATCCTTGACAGAGGACTCGGACAGCAGCATCACAGGTCCTTCATCTGCGTAGACCACCTCCTGCAACGCCGCAAACACAATCATGAATTAAAAGAAATCCTGTTCTCCTCTCTGTAACAGTAGTTTTTTTTCTGCTAACACCTATCCCTCTGAACCCCGAGCAGTTTCAGGACACATTTTACTCTCTGTGGCCTCGTTTTTCTCTGCAATATACAAGTCTTGCACCTTTATGGAAATACCACAATAATGGCTAGAAGTCAAACACGTCTTTTGTGCAGTATAACATAGTTTAAATGCCATGAATCATAAAATAAGTATAAAAAAGGTTCATTTCTTTGATGATTAATTTACGAAAATTGGCAAACAATGGAATCTAGTGTTAACAATATTTGAAAACAAAAACAGGGTTTCCACGTTCTATGTATTAAGAACAATTTCATTTTTTTTATTTTACAACCTCTGCTTACAACCTCTCTTGTCATGTCTTTTCTGCACACTTTCACAAAATGTCTTATAATGTAACTGTTGTTCTCAGCCGAGTCATTCATGGCTTCACAGTAACACTGAGAAGCGTAGAATTTACTGTATTTCACAGGATCTGGTTACTGCAAACGGTTTATTTTGGCAATATTTTAAATGAGACATGTAGAATAAAGTTGTTTTGATGAAATATGACTATTTTAAGCTTTGATTTGGTTATTTGTCCCGATGGAGCCATGATGTGTGCAAGGACTGTCAGAGATGTGAAAAATCTGAAGATTATTTCTGTTTTAACAGTTTCTTGCTAAGATATAGTGTGTAATTATGGTGTAGTCTGTAGGTTTTTTTCTCTCAAAATGTTTAGTAGCACTTTATGCCGAAGCTGACATGAAGGTGAGATATTTATCTTGTATTGAGGGATACAGAGATAGAAAAAGCACATATGCCTGGTCTTGTTTACCTCATTTTGTGAGGGAATAGGCTTCGGCTCCTCCAGGCTCCTCGCCGTCATCTGGGGTTCATAGTGCACCAGGCGATAGGTTTTCTCCTCCCCCAGATAACGAGTGAGCCAGCGAGACGTTTCGTCACCGCAATCCCTTCCCTGAATGTCTACTCCAAACAATCTGCAGGACAAAAACAACAAGAAGCATTCATACCAGTCTGAAAACAGCGTTTGAACAAAAGTTAAAAATAAAAATAGTGTTAACCTGTTCTATAATTTAAAACAAGTGTTGCAAACAATATCTAGTATATATTATGACCCCGTTTTAGGACAAATAGGACGTACAAAGTCCTTAGATGATGAAATGAACAGATATTAGAGCTGCAAAATGAATCAGAGACTATTTTGATCATCAATTTAAAGTTTTAGTAAATTTTCAAGAAAAAAAAAGCCAAATATTTACTCGGTACAGCTTCTTTCCTCTGTTTTATATGATTGTAAACTGAATATTTTGGGGTTGGACAAAACAAGATGTCTCTTTGAACTGTGGAAAATTACTACTAATACTTCTTTCTTGCCTTTTTTTAAGATAATCAAGAAATAATCTACAGATTAATCAATGATAGAAATTGTTTGTTGAATCCCGAGCATACTATAACTTTAACTGTCTGTACCTTTTTCAATATTTTTTAAGATGACCAATGCGCTCCAGGTAATGAACATATTTTGAAAAAAAACTATATATTTGGTTAAATCTTTAATCAAATTGCAAACAAATGTTTCCTCTCTCTCTCTCTCTACAAAGTCGACCATCAAATAAAAGTCAAAAGATAAAAAAATAAAGCAAACAGCAAAATTAAACTCTGATGGGAAACCTGCAGTCGATGACGGCGTTGTCGGACTGTTTGACGGGGAGTCTCAGCTCCTCCATGTCGGGGCCGTTCAGACAGACCTGACCTCCCTCACAGGTCAGGGACACCAGCACCAGACGGGGCTGCTGTCTGCCCGTCACCATGTGTCCGTCCTCCGTGACCACCAGCCAGTGCCTGCACACAAAAACAAACAGAGCCGTGGATTTCACCCCTCAATGGCACCATTTGGCATCCCAGGTTTAATTCAACAGCCAGGCAATAAATGTGCACTCTGAGCTCTCACTGATTTCGAGGCAAAAATGAGGGGAACAGGACTGTTGATGTCACATGTCGCCATGGATACAGCGGTGCTGCTGACTCATCTGTAAATCCCAGATTTACATCCTGTTTTATTTTTGTTCAGCGGTTAGAAATAGAGCTGGGACATAAAACATGTTTCTGTAAAAAAAAGACTGCACTATTGTGATTGACAGATTTTCTTTTAGTCCTGCATTTTCCCCTTTGTATTTTACTTCAATTCAATTCCCCAACTCCCCTAAAAACCCTTTAACAGGGAGAAAAAAGGAAGAAACCTATGGGAGAGCGACAGAGGAGGGATCACATGTTATCAATGTTTGCACAGGTGAGTTAAAGTTGTACATTTACTAGCCATTTGGCCGATGGACAGAAAAGTTAATCTTGCAACCTGCCGGCAGGTTAAAGGTCCACTTGAAGTTTATCATGAAAGACACAACAAAAAGTATAAAATTCAGAGTACCTTCTCCATTTTTTAAGAAAAGGTTGCATCAGAAAAAGTATCATTTTTAAACTGGGCAATGGCAAAATTGTTGATACTATATTTAAGTGGAATAACTCATATTAATTTAACAACAGCAAGTTAATTAAGGCATTAGCTCTCCTGGTTTAAGAGAACCATATGTACACCACTTCAATAACTTTGTTGAATAAAAGGAACAACACCACAGTGGCAAAGTATTAATCATACGTCCAAATTTAGCTTGAGGAAATGTAATATCAGCAAAATATATTAATATCCAAAGTAATATTCATGAAGCAGAATGGTCCCTTTCAAAGTTACATTATAAAGCCCCCAAAAGTCCCAAAATATTATGTATATATATATATATATATATATATTTTTTTTTTTTTTTTTTTTTTTTTTTTTTAAATCCTGTGCAACAAAATAAAAACAAATATTCAGGGCTCCATATTAGCCTACATTAGTGGATTTATTGAGGGTAAATATTATCTGATTTAATTCTGATATATTGTTTATATTATTAGTGTATTTTTTTTCAATATTTCCATTGTAATTTTATTCTATTCAGCTTTGTATATATAGTACATATTTGATAGTATGTATTCGTAATTCTATTATCATTTTCTTCTATTATATATTTAGATTTATAGCTTTTTTTAAACTTAAAATATACTTTTCTCCTACAATGTTTATGTCATGCACCAATACACCAAAGCGTATTCCTTGTATGTGAAACCTACTTTGTTTACCTGATTCTATAGATAATGTTGACTATTTTATAAACTGTTTTTAATGCAAACACCTGTGAGTATTTAAGGACCTCCAATGGTTTTTCTTTATTTTTTTTATTTTTTTTCCTACAATGTAGATTAATATTGAAGACATCCAAACTATGAAGGAACACATATGGAATTATGTGGTAAACAAACAAATGCTCAACAAACCAGAATATGTTTTATATTTTAGATTCTTCAAAGTAGTTGAATGAGAAGGTGTGTCCAAACTTTTGACTGGTACTGTAGATAATGTTGACAATTTTATAAACTGTTTTTTAATGCAAACACCTGTGTGAGTATTTAGGAACCTCCAATCTTTATTAATATGTCATGATTTTACAAGCTTATTATCTTTTTAAATGTGAAAAACAAAGTAGCTGTCAAAATGCTGCAGTAAAAAGCAGAATATTTCACAATAAAGTAAAAGTATAAAGTTGCCTCCAATCTTTATTAATATGTCATGATTTTACAAGCTTATTATGTTTTGTACAGTACCAGTCAAAAGTTTGGACACACCTTCTCATTCAATGGTTTTCCTACATTGTAGATTAATATTGAAGACATCCAAACTATGAAGGAACACATATGGAATTATGTGGTAAACAAACAAACGCTCAACAAACCAGAATATGTTTTATATTTTACATTCTTCAAAGTAGTTGTAAAGTAGCAGACACATGGGTCCATATAAAAAACAAAAAAACAAAACAACAACAAATAAATACAATACAATACGAGGACACCAAGATATAAATACCAAATATAAAACATATTCTGGTTCCAAACGCTTGACTGGTACTGTATATATAAACCATATATATGTTTTATATTTATATATTAAATAAATATATATTTGAGATTTATTTATTTATTTATATATATATATATATATATATATATATATATATTATATAACACCTATGTGAGTATTAAGTACCAGTCAAAAGTTTGGACACACCTTCTCATTCAATGGTTTTTCTTTATTTTTATTTTTTTCTACATTGTAGATTAATATTGAAGACATCCAAACTATGAAGGAACACATATGGAATTAGTGCAGTAAAAAGCAGAATATTTCACAATAAAGTCAAAGTATAAAGTTGCAGAGAGTTTGCTGTGTGTTGACTATTTTATAAACTGTTTTTAATGCAAACACCTGTGTGAGTATTTAAGGACCTCCAATGTTTTTTCTTTATTTTTATTTTTTCTACAATGTAGATTAATATTGAAGACATCCAAACTATGAAGGAACACATATGGAATTATGTGGTAAACAAACAAACGCTCAACAAACCAGAATATGTTTTATATTTTACATTCTTCAAAGTAGTTGAATGAGAAGGTGTGTCCAAACGTTTGACTGGTACTGTATATATATATATATATATATATATATATATATATATATATATATATATATATATATATATAATAAATAAATATATATATAAATAAATATATATATTTATTTATATATATATATATATATATATATATATATATTATATATATTTATATATATATATATACAGTACCAGTCAAAAGTTTGGACACACCTTCTCATTCAATGTTTTTCTTTATTTTTATTTTTTCTACATTGTAGATTAATATTGAAGACATCCAAACTATGAAGGAACACATATGGAATTATGTGGTAAACAAACAAATGCTCAACAAACCAGAATATGTTTTATATTTTACATTCTTCAAAGTAGTTAAATGAGAAGGTGTGTCCAAACTTTGGTACTTTAATGTTAATAATTCTATAAACTGTTTTTTAATGCAAAAAGTTTGGACACATATGTTTTCCTAGATTGTATTAATAGTGAAGTAAAAAAGGAACAGAATAATTTCAGTAAAAAGCAAATAAAGTCAAAGTATAAAGTTGCAGAGAGTTTGCTTGCCACATGTTGAACACCTCCACAGTGTTAAACATATGACAGAATACACTAAAGCACTGGTTTGTGAACACTGACCGGTCCTGCAGGTCTCCCAGCTTCAGGCCCCTCTGCTGACACTCTGCCAGGGCCACAGACACAGCTCTGCCCGACTTCAGAGGGTGGATGAGGAGCTTCGACACCACTCCCACCCGGACTACTTTCTCTGGGTTTCGCAGGTATTTATATCCGAGACCAGCAAGTCCCAGAACCGCAACACCGCCGAGGAGAAGAGCAGCTTTTCTATTCCGAGATAAAGCGTCTGCAGCCAGCTCCTTCAGCTCCTGCAGCTCCTTCAGCTCCATCGTTTCTCAATCAGTGAACTTCTCTGTACTTGTGTCCTCCTGAACTTGTGAAACGTCATCTAGCGGCCCAGGTACTGTTCCAATACACAAGTTCGCATTCAGCCAAGTACGGTCCAGATACCCGGATGTGTCCTCGCTCCGCCCGTCCTATCGAGGACGCATCGGAGGAGACCTGTGTGGACTTTGGACAGCCAAGTCTCCCAGAATGCATTTCACCAGCAAACAGGAGACAACAACTGTCACTTATCATCGTCTAAATACTGCTGCTGTTGTGTAACGAGTTTAGTTTTAACATTTTTTTAAGCGAGAATGTAGTTAAGACTTAAAATATGCGGTCAATTTATCAAGATAGAGCCTGTTTGAAAAAAGCGAGAGGTCCAGAGAGGAGATATATATATATATATATAGATATATACATATATATATATATATATATATATATATATATATATAGATATATATATATATATATATATATAGATATGAGAGGACCAGAGAGGATATATATATCTCTCTCTCTATATATATATATATATATATATATATATATATATATATAGATATGAGAGGACCAGAGATATATATATATATCTCTCTATATATATATATATATATATATATATATATATATATATATATATATCTAGAGGATAGAGAGGAGATATATATATCTCTCTATATATATATATATATATATATATATATATATCTATATATATATATATATATATATATATATATATATAGAGGTCCAGATAGGGATATATATATAGAGAGAGAGAACACAAAACATATACATATTAATATTTTTATATTTTCTAAATGAAAACGAAAAAAGGCAGGGTTGTGTTTTATATCATATTTCGTTTTATTGTCTATATATATGACTGAAGATAACCGGAGTAGGCGGGACCGACGAGCTGAGTTGGTGACGTCATCAAGTTCGCTGCTGTTCCAATTGCAAAATGACGTAATGACGTCATGACGTACTGCGTCCTCCCATCCTCGGGCGTTTGTACTCCCGAGTCGAACTATCCAAGTCTGAACTTGCAAGTTTGCAAGTTCAGACTTGACCATACTTGGTATTGAGAAACGGCCCATGTTGTTGGTGGACTGTTTTTGACGTTGAACTTGCGTTAAAGTGACAGAGCCTCCAACATTAGGTCCCACCCCTTCTTGTTAGGATTATTATTAATATTATTCCCCTTTATAGCAGACACATGGGTCCATATAAAAAACAAAAAAAGAAAACAACAACAAATAAATACAATACAGTACAAGGACACAGAGACACATTTATAATAATAATCATTACATAAAATTCCTGAACACAGCAAGAAAAGTGGGAATATTGTTAGTCACAAACATATGACTTGTCCATCTTGGGAGCTAAAGCAAGATTCTAAAAGTAGCAGACACATGGGTCCATATAAAAAACAAAAAAAACAAAACAACAACAAATAAATACAATACAATACAAGGACACCGAGACACATTTATAATAATAATCATTGCAATTCAAAAGACATTTGTTCCAATGTTTCCATAAACAAGAGGGGAAACCTTCTGTCACTGTCTGTTGGCTCAGTTAAGGCATTTCTTACTACATATTTTATTCAATCAATTGACATTTGAATTTGTACGTAAAATTCCTCGACACAGCATGAAAAGTGGGAATATTGTTAGTCACAAACATATGACTTGTCCATCTTGGGAGCTAAAGCAAGATTCTAAAAGTAGCAATAAAAGCCACCTGAATCTTTTTCATTTTTGCCTTATTATAACTGCACCACAAGTGGGCTGTAAAGAGTGGACAACAGTAGGCTCTAAAGACCCCCATGGGACCGTATTTTGTAATAAATTGACTGCAGTCAATGGCAAAAAAAAAGTTTGATCCCGTTTGATTTGAATTACACATAAAGATGATTGTCAATTTAAAGATTTGTTGCAATATCATTTAGTTTTGTGTGGAACCTATCAGTGAACTACCTCTCTTGTCTCGCACGATGCACGTCCCATACATGGTTGGTACCTTGGCCTAATAGCTAGCTGGGTAACTTGGCTAAATCTATGCACAAATGTAACGTTATCTTAACCGTAACCAGCAATTCTTTCTATTAGATGGTAAGCGAAACGTGCAAGACCTGTTATTCGCCAGAGCACATCCCATCATGAAACACACAGGCTTCTTAGCTTTACATAAGAGACGTCACTCATGCAACTTTTGGATGTGTAGTCTTTCTAATTTCGATTTTCAGTGTTTTACAAAAATTCAAATTTATTGATGTGCAGATTTATCTTTTAAATTGACAAACAACCTATGTGTATTTTATGGCACAATTCAAACGGGATCAAATAATTATTTGTCTCTCGCCATTGACTTGGCCTAAGTCCCGCCCCTTCCGGTTGACCACCATGGGACCTCATTTAAGTAAAAATATGTACGGCAGTCAATGGCGACAGACAAATAACTACGTGAACCAGTTTAAATTGTTTTATGCATTTGATGTTTGTCATGTTTAAAAGATAATTTTGCAAGTCAAGAAATTTGCATTCTGCATCACTAATCACTTAAACTTCACCAATAAAGAAAAATGATAAAGGTAATTGATTATGTTTAATTGAGTAAAATGAATAAAATATATTGGTGGAAAAGATTAAATTAAAACACATTATCAAATAGACAGCTTTAACCTTCCTTGAATGTTTCTAAAAACAGAGAACTTACCATGTGACGTAATGCGATAGCTGACCTCAGTGGAACTATTTTCGTCTTTGACATAGATAGTCAGGTCTGTGGCCAAAGTAGAAAACAGCAGATGGTCCAGAGACGGGGGGTCAATACAGTGATTTTGTCAAATGGATACTCCTTCTGCTGCTTTTCTGTGCACATCTGATGGCTGAAGGCCGATCCAACGGCACAGGGCCAGGTCCTTGTTTGATGTTGCAGTTACAAGAACATTTTGATTACAAGACACAGTCGTAGAGGCTCTTCTTTAATTATAATTAGAATCTTGGTGCATAAAACAATTTGTGATTTGTGATTCTATGCATTTTTAGCTTAGACTACATAATTTTCTTCACTGTCATGCTCTTTCCTGCACCATTGCTTCACTACTGTCATATGTCATATTGGTCATAAGACGGAAGTTTATTTTGAAAAGGGCTGTATGCATGTATCCAGCGTAAATTCACACGTGTTGCGGAGCATTTGAAGGAAAATGCATGAAAAATTTGGAAAAATCTTTCGTAAGATATATATGAACCGTCATATGACGCTACGTTGCAATGTTGGTGTGTGTTTGTATTTCGGATATACCACATTTTTCCTTAATATAAGATCTAATAATATCTAAAATGATTCCATGTGCAAGGGAACAAATCATTGTGTGGTCGTACTTGTAAGCCAAAATGTTTGTGAACCCCTGTTACAATGCATAACCTCTACAATACAGTATCCATGTAGCTGCAATTTAAGCAACTAATGTCTATTTTTACTTCATAAAAATGGTGATTTAATCCATCAATTAAAACGTATACATTTTGTTAATTGGTATTCAATGTCCCTTGTGAAGCAAAGAAAACAAACACCTAACTGCTCAATTTAAATAAAAATCTCCTTTCATTATTCATTTAATTAGCTGAACTCTTGTTCTTCATGTTTGTTGAATTTGCTTGTAGACAAAACCAAAATTCCATATGCTTTATATTATTATAAAAAGTGGAAACATTTTTAGGTAATAATTTGGATATTTTGTAACCGTAACATAAAGCTTTACCATATAACCAAGCTGAATCAACACCTCAACAAAAAAACAATATTAGGGGTGTTCTGGTGTTTCCAAAACAGTATTTGCTGCGGTAAGTGTTTTATGCTATTTCGTCCACCCCCTGCCTGCTGTAACACATGATGATATACCAAATATACATACTGCCACAAACCATGATGTCATGATGCACCGCCATACTTTTCAGCTCGTGACTAACCTGCCGTAGTTCGTCCGGAACTGGACTTCAGTCAGAAATCCAAGGGGGGAACCATCTGGACCATTTCTATACATTCAGCAAGCTTTTCTCACACTGCACACGGTGATAAACAGCATGAAGGTGGTGAAATCACATGACTACATCTTAAACAGTATTTACACTACATACAGAAATTCACAAATCTTCTCTTTAGTTTATGATTTGTTTAAAGGTGGTTATCCGATGATCAGGAAGTCTAGTAAAAGAACATTAAAACTCCAAACAGTCAATTTTAGGATAAAATAGCCATGTATTTAATGTTTTTTATGGATTTTCTTCTCCATACTTGAGTAAAATAATACAGTACTGTTTTTAATTAGATGTGGAGCGCATGATTTATCTGCCACAAACATTAACAGACTCAACTCTGCACACATCTCTTAGTGATTTAAGATTAACAAATAAATGCACACAATTATTTCAAGTAGTAATTTGCCCCATGTCAACTTAAAACAATATCTTTTACAGGAAACCTGTTCATGCCTGTCTTAACATGACGTAGTCCTAAAACTAATACAGTACTTGCATAAAATATACAGGAAAGGCTGTTGATTTCAGGGTCACTTATTGTTCAAAGCAAGTCAAGAGCAGAAAGCATCGCCATCTATAATCATGTGCAAAACAGTACTTATGTTTTTCGATTACGCACAGTCCATCACAACAGGTCCATTTCTGTAATGTAGATGAGATCAGTTTCTCAATAGGTGCAAGACATGAATCCAAAAGTATTTGGGAGTTATTTCTGGCACTTGTTTTATGTCTATAGTCTCTCACAGGTGCTATTTCAAACCACAACAGAAAACAATAAACAAAAGAAAGTAAAATAGAAATAATCCACCTTCATATCTTTCCACATTAAGACCATCCTTACACATGTAATATACTGTGTATGTACTTTAATTGAGTATTTCCAGCTTTAGGGTGGCAAATTCAGGTTCTGAAAAGTGAAGCCAATGCAGAAGTGCCTTAAACTTGCATTCTCTCTAATGTCCATCAGGGGGCGACTCCTCTGATTGTATAGAAGTCTATGAGAAAATTACTCTATTTCTGACTTGATTTATTACCTCAGTAAACATTGTAAACATGAGTTTATGGTCACAATCACTAGGTTTAAGTCTTCTTAAATACAGCTTAAAATCATGAATTTAAGCTGAACCCTTTCACATTTTATTTTGGGGTCATGAAAGTTTATTTCAACATTTTGGTCTCCTTAAAATGTCTTGCTCAGGGTTCGGTTCACATTAAGATTTTGAAAAAAAACCATTATAAACTCATAAAATATAATGCATTTCTAAAGTGGCTTGTGAGACACAAATGCATTATATTTTGAAAAAAATAACAAACAGTGTCTAGCCCAAGCCTATTATGACATTTGAGATGTGTATGAGTTGTTAGCACATCTTTGTTATCTTAGACTTGTATATTTGCACTTGTCCACTTTTTATTGCAACTGTTGCACAATTTCTCAGGATAATCAAAGTTGATCTTGTCTTATTTTACATGGTACTATAACACTCATAAGACACGTAGCAGGACTTTTAATTTGTAATGAAGTATTTTCACATTGTTGCACTGCTACTTAAAAAAAAAGAAAGGATCATCTATGATGGATTTCTCACCATTTGATTGTTGAACTGTAGTTATAAAAATGATCTAATCCCTCATAATAAAGGAACAATAGTCTACCTTTTTTGATTTGACATTAAAATTTGGAACAAGGAAC
Organism: Anoplopoma fimbria; assembly: GCF_027596085.1. NCBI lineage: Eukaryota > Metazoa > Chordata > Actinopteri > Perciformes > Anoplopomatidae > Anoplopoma > Anoplopoma fimbria. The sequence goes on along the minus strand of NC_072463.1, from coordinate 3,232,670 downwards.
AAGGAACGGTATCTGAGGGTGGATTTTTTTTTTCTTTTTCCATCAATCAGAGAGACCAACTCTATTGTGGCATAATTATCTGTGATTGACAACCGGTTTGTTAACCATTGTCCAAACAGAGAAAACCTCATTCCATCTGCCACTCCAAACTGCTCCTAGAAATAGTTTGCATCTGCTGTTTGATACAGATGTGATTTGGACTGCTTCGTGTCGGAGAAGCTCATGTGTTTTGTTCAAGAGTCAGACTTCTGTGACGCCTCATCGTCCTTCAGCTCAAATTAGCAGAGTTTAGAGAAATAAAGCCAGCAGATTCACACTCCAAACCTCTAGTTTGAACTCATTATTTCAGTTATTCTATCGTTTCTGTTGCTGTTTTTGCTATCAGTCAGACAAATAAAGTGTTAGCTTTAGAAGAAGATGTTAACAATGTGGGGAAAACACTCATTTTCGTTTTCTTGCGGAGAGTTAGATGAGAAAATTGATATCACTCTTGTGTCTGTGTGTTAAGTATGGAGCTGGAGCCAGGAAGCTAGGTTAGCCTAGCTTAGCATAAAGACAGTAGGGCTCTGTGCAAAGTAAAAAACTAAATATCAAAAATTCACCAATTAAAAAATCTTCACATAAACAGAAATTGTAATTCAACACAGTCTCATGGCAGTTTGTGAAACAAATTTGAAAAAAACGCTCGGAGCAACTTTTGTTTGGGATGACGTTAAGTTACAAATCAAAAGTTAGTTTTAACCAAAACTACTTAGTAAGGCTTAGGAAAACTTCATGGTTATGTACAGTTATGTTTAGGCAACAAAACCACAACAACACCTTGGGACATGCCAGTCTTGTAGTCAAAAATGATCTTTCTTGATATTTAATACTACGTACATAGTCAAGTGTATGCGTTTAATTGAAAAAAAAACGAAAAATAGATTACATTTTGTTACTATTTCACGACCTGCCATGACACTGTGCTGGATAATTTGTGGTTTTAGTGGGAACTTTGTGCTACCACTATCATTTGACAAACACCAGTTTATTCATCCACCAAGCATTTCGGCAGCCTCGCCATAATGACAAGGTTCCGGTATGTCTCTGAGCCAGGCTGTTGCCGTTGTTGTGAACAAGAAACAAACTGCTATATTTCACTTTGATTACCAATTAAAGTTTAGTTACACATTTCGGTGAATATGCTCATGACTGTATGCTAAAAAGCTGGTTAGCTTAGCTTAGCTTTAAGACTAGAAAGGTAACTAATAAGTTACGAAGAAAGAGAAAGTCAGAGTCAGGCCTGAGGACGAACGGAGTTATGTAATTAGGAAACAAAAAAGGTAACTGTATTCTGTAACAGTTTCTATTTACATTTTAAAAGAAAGAACAATACACTACTATATATGCGGACACATTACAACACTTCACGACACAAGATTCTAATTTTAGTAAAAAAAAATGCTTTTACTGGATGGGTTGGTCTCAAGGGATATGAAAAGACAATACCCTCCCCAGCCACAGCCTGTCCACCCTGCTGCCGTCTGGCAAGAGATACAGAAGTATCAGCTGCCGTACCACCAGACTTCAAAGCAGCTTCTTCATGCTGAGACTCCTAAATTCATCCTCCTGCCTTCACTATATATAGATTTGTTTTTGTGTGTTTTTCTTATAAAGAAAAATGGGACTACATATTGCATCGTCGTTGCATTGTTACCTCTTAAATTTGCCGTTATTTTGTATTTAATGCAGAGAGGGTACACTACAATGCAAGTTATCTGGAAGCAGGATAGTTTGGACACTTTCCCCTTATTCTGTATTTGTTTTATTCTATTAGTCTTCATTTGCATATGAGATTATAAAAAATAATGTAAAGTAATCAAGTTACATTACTTTATGATACTTATATTAGGTAACAGACTACATTTTTTAGCATACAGACGTATGAGTATTGCTCTTCTCATCTGGCAGGGAAGTAAATAAGCATGGTTCCCAAAATGTTGAACTGTTACTTTAAACAAACAATAAGCAGCATGTTAATATGTGAGTAGAGTTTTACCTTTGGTCAGAGCCGGGTTAGCTGGTTTCCCTGCTACCATCTGTTATTCTAAGCCAAGCTAATCACATTCCTAGCTCCAGCTCCATACTCATGTTTTCCAAAATGTTGAGCTATTCCTTTAATAATGTCTCTGCAAAAGTGCCTGGATGATCGTTGTGTATCTACTGCACTCTGGTTCCTGAAGGACTGATAGAAACATCACAATAGACACACCATGATGCAGACTAGTACCTGCTCCAAACTGAGCCAAATGGCGATTAACTAATGTAATCAAACATCAGCTACAGGAGTGGACAAATTAACAGAAACACTAATAACTCTGCAGTGAATACCAGGTTAGTCAAGATAACAGTTTTTGTTGAGACAGTCAGAGTTGTGGATTTAGCCCAATGATCTTCCTTCAGAGATTTGTAGTGTTGTTAAACAAATCCAGTTAAGTGTGTTTCAGTCAGTGCCTACTCGTGGTCATGTAGTTTAACTTTGCTAGAGATATGTAATCGTGATTTTTTGAACTTTTTCCACTTGTGACGTTACATAACGCTGCAGCATTTGTGACTGATGCACCAGCAGTTTGGGCCGAGAGCTCTGAAAACCACAATAACAGAGGCTGCTACACGGAAAATAAATGAGTCACATCGACATATCAGTGTGTGTGTGTGTGTGTGTGTGTGTGTGTGTGTATCAGCTTTAATACAGTTCTGACAATCACGATTTGTTTGAATGAGGGTTTTAGGGCAACATGACACAACCAGAAACCAAAAAGTCGTGGTCGAAATTGGTGCAGCATCAGTCACAAATACGACGAAGGAAAACTACAACTTTAAGGAATAACTCCGCCGTCTTGTTGTGCCGTTGCTCAAATTGACTCGACCTGAACATCTTCCCAGCAGCACCTGCACTGCCGCTCTGCTGTCTCCTTAAACTTCTTCCACACTGTACCCATCATGCACTGCAACGTGTTCGGATGACTTCTTACACAACTAGATCTGGAGTCAAAACACTGCATGTCTTAAACACATATATGAGAAGGACTTTGCTGTTTACAGTACTGTATGCGTTTTGCCTTTCGAGTGTCCCTACTGTTTACTGGGATTATAGCACCACAAACATCTCAAACATCTCTATGTTGTAAGAACTGCCAAGTATCTGTTGTCCCCTCGGCAGTATGGATGCACTGTGCTGTATTTAAAAAGTACTGCTTTAAAAAGGCTAGACGGAGCTGCGTCTCTTAAACATCCTGAACGGGGAGAGGATGTGGAGGCCCGTTGTTATGGAGCTTATGCTGGAACACTGACGCGGACTGCAGACGCAGCCTGTGGATCCGGGCTCCATGTAGTGAGGACAGCTACTGTTCTGCTGCATGTAGGCATCGGAGAACGTCAGCTCCTGAGGGATCATGGAGGGTCCAGAGCCGTGAAGCTTCTCCTTGCTCCGGTACCACAGGCAGGAGCATATAGTCTGGAAATGCAGCACCTCGGTGTAGACGCCTTTTAAATCTCTAGCCCTGGTGGAGTCGTCCGCTACGGGTGTGGAAGAGGTGGAGGCTGAGATGGGAAGCAGGCGAGCAACCTCTCTGGGCTTGCCGACGGACATCAGGGCCCTCTGCTTGGCGTCCCGGCGCTCGTCCTCGGTGTTCATGGTGAGGAAGCGGAGCACCACCAGGTTCAGGAACGCCCCGATCACCGTCAGCCCCATCAGGATGTAGACGAAGCAGAAGGCCACGTAGCGGGGGTCGTTCTGCAGCGCGTCGTCCCTCTGCAGGGCCACGTAGTCCCCGAACCCGATGGTGGTGAGCGTGATGAAGCAGTAGTAGAAGGCGTGGAGGAAGCTCCATCCCTCGCAGTGGGAGAACGCCAGGGCGCCCACGCAGAGGGTGCTCAGGCAGGAGAAGAAGCCCACCGTCACCATGTTGGCCATGGAGACCTCGGTGTGGCGCATCGACAGGCACTTCTTGGCTTGGTGCAGCAGGTACCTGACGAACGTGTTGATCCGCTCGCCAAGGCTCTGGAACATGACCAGGGTGAGCGGGATCCCCAGGAGGGCGTAGAACATGCAGAACACTTTCCCTGAGTCGCTGCTGGGCGCCGCATGGCCGTAACCTGAGGGAGCAGACGTCACAGTTTTTACACCTCAGACAAAACACGTGATGCTATGTGTTGTCTGAGCAGCTTGGATGTGGCGAGGCAGTTTGACATCAAACTCTTAAGATAAAATGATTATTACATTTGATGTCATTCCACATTAAACCAACACACATTCTAACTAAATAAAATTGGGTGGTGACAAAAGCAGGCACCCTTTGCATCACCTGGCATCAGATCAGTTAATAGCTAAATTAAATTGCAATAGTCGGGTGTCAAACAGTAGAGGGCAATCACTACTAATATTTATAACTCAGTATGTAGAATTCAAACACTACTAGATACACATCGACATTGGTTTTCAGCTGGGGGCTTAAATTACTTTTAAATCCCCAAAATACTGTAAATGAAGGAATTTAGTTTTTGTCCCAACAACATTATATTCCAAGTATTTTATCTATAAATGTATTTATCCAGGAAAGCTTTATTGAGTTATAATTATGCTTGTAATCTAGGTTTCTTGGGTTTGTTGGTAAAGAAAGGCATCAATAACAACAATTACAGACAAACAACATAAATCAGATTAAACCAAGTATTTCACAAAATAAAGGGATTCCAAAATCATGAAAGTAAATTTCTAATAGATTCATGTGAAAGATTTAATCCTAGAAAAAGCATAAATGGCACCTTGAATCAACCCAAGAGGTGTCTAAAATTCAGGAGGAGGTTCTTTACCCGAAGGGTCTAAGAGCAGCGTGTGTCCTATGCTGTAGAGATTATAAAGCACCGTGAGGCAAATCTGTAATTTGTGATATTAGGCTATATAAATAAAATTAATTTTACATTTTTGATTGGGTTTGGAAAAAGTGACGCCATTTTGAGAAAATATCTGATGCTTGGCTCTGTGACTCAAATACAGCAGTGGAACAAGTACTCAGATACTTTACTTAAGTAGAAGTAGCAGTTTCACCGTGGTAGAAATGTTACAAATCCTGCATTTTAGTATTTTAACTGGGGTAAAAATATAAAGGTATGAGTATCAAAATATACTTAAAGCACCAAAAGTATTCATGATGCAAAATGGCTCATTTCAAAACAATGCATGATATATTATTGGATTATAATTACTGATGCATGAATGCGAATGAATACTTTATTGGCTTGTGAATTCCCCGCAAGGGATCAATACAGTCCTATCTTAACCTATACTCATAAATCAAGATTCATTTGCTGATTATATTTTGTATTATTAATCCCAATCTACCTAAATAACTAGAGTACAATATGCCACTGAATGGTAGTGGAGTAGAAGTTTAAAGTAGCAGATAATGAAAATAGTTGACTCAAGTAAAGTACAAGTACCACAAAATGATGTGTCTGATCTCCCAGATATGATATGATTCTGAATACTTTATTGGCTTTATTATTATATTCCTTTATTGATCCCCATGGGGGAAATTCAAGTGTTGCAACAGCTCAACTACACAGACACAGACAATAAATACACATACTATACAACTACACAGACAATAAATACACATACTATACAACTACACAGACAATAAATACACATACTATACAACTACACAGACAATAAATACACATACTATACAACTACACAGACAATAAATACACATACTATACAACTACACAGACAATAAATACACATACTATACAACTACACAGACACAGACAATAAATACACATACTATACAACTACACAGACAATAAATACACATACTATACAACAAAATAAAGATAGAGGCTTGTGAATTTCCCCCAAGGGATCAATACAGTCCTATCTTAACCTATACTCATAAATCATGATTCATTTGCTGATTATATTTTGTATTATTAATCCCAATCTACCTAAATAACAATAAATAACTATACTCATAAATCATGATTCATTTGCTGATTATATTTTGTATTATTAATCCCAATCTACCTAAATAAGTACAATACAGTACAATATGCCACTGAATGGTAGTGGAGTAGAAGTTTAAAGTAGCAGATAATGAAAATAGTTGAAGTACAAGTACCACAAAATGAGGTGTCTGATCTCCCAGATATGATATGATTCTGAATACTTTATTGGCAAGGGATCAATAAAGTCCTATCTTAACCTATACTCATAAATCATGATTAATTTGCTGATTATATTTTGTATTATTAATCCCAATCTACCTAAATAACTAGAGTACAACATGCCACTGAATGGTAGTGGAGTAGAAATATAAAGTAGGACCTCAAAATTGCGCACAAGTGCAGTACTGCGACGCACCAACTAAGACACAAGAATGGATATACTTCCATATCCTTAAATCCTCTTTACAGTCCTGCACTGCTCAACAGGCTCACCTATGGTCGTGATCACAGTGATGGCGAAGTAGAAGGACCCTGCGAACTTCCACTGGACTCCGGCTTTGTGCGGCTTGAGCTGCAGGACGACAGACTCCAGCTCCTCGAAGTTCTCTTTGGTCAGGTTGTACTTGCGCATGAGTTCGTGTTTCCTGGCATCCAGCCTCCTCTTGTGGCTCCTCTCCTGCTTGGACTCCAGGGTCTCGAACACAGCAGCTCCCACCACCAGGTAGGTGAGGATGCTGACGATGAGGGCGAGGGTCCTTGCGTTCTGTCTCTTCATGGTAGTCCAAAGAGGTGCATGGAGGAGAGAGGTGGAGGTGGTGGATGGAGGTGAGGTGAGGTGAGGTGTTTGGGGTGGGGAAGGGGAGGGGAGCTGAGACTCTCCTGCGACCTGCTCCTGACTGGGTGTAGAGGATGGAGGATGGAGGGTGGAGGGTGGAGAGAGGGGATCTTTGGAGATGGAGCTGTTCTCTCAGCACCACCCCCACATCACAGTTGGGCTGCTACTGTATTTGGACTATTTGTCACCGACTTATATTTAGATTCTTGCAGGAAAGAAAGAAACACACAGGGGCAATCCCACACTGTCAGGAGAGGTAGTGGCTCTAATGCACCTTGAAACACACACACACACACACACACACACACACACACACACACACACACACACACACACACACACACACACACACACACACACACACCTTTCTTACCTGAGGCCAATATAAGTGACTCCTCAGCATAGCCTCGAACAATGAGCCCCCAATGTCAATAAATAAGACCTAGTGTGTGTGTGTGTGTGTGTGTGTGTGTGTGTGTGTGTGTGTGTGTGTGTGTGTGTGTGTGTGTGTGTGTGAAATCACGTGTTCATTCACATATAATATTTGCCCAGTGGCTATTTAAACAAAGTGGCTCTACTGGCTTCACAAGTTGTCTGGCAACCCCTAATGATAACCATTGTTTTTTTCCTAAGTAAATATTTAAAAAAGCCACATCCTTTTCGGTTTTTTTCATGGTGAGCAGGATTCTTCAGCTCAAACACACACACAGGACTTTAGACACACATAGGAAATGAAAGAGTGTGATTATTTAGAAAGGAAAATAGGGACAATTAATAGTTTTATTATGTTATGACATAGAAGAGGATAATGTTTATGAGATATCATACATACAGTTTAGTATCAGAGAGTTAATTATTTTCCTGTTGGAAAATAAAACTGTTTTAAAGGATAATCCGCTTTAAATTGTAGCTGTAATGAGCATTTTATTTTGAAAAACAAAACAAAAACAACCCAGATGATGTCATAATGATGTCATCAGGGTTATCTTGGTTTGAGACTACACATTTATTTAAAAATGAAAGTCTGTGCTACAAAGGGGGGATTGCTGAGTTTGACAGTTATTGAGTTGCATTATGGGAAATGTAGGAGCCAGTGTTTATTTGGATCTTGACTCCTACTAGAGGCTGCAAATCGGGATATCTCTTGAGCTCTGGCGGCTTCAGTGCTTTTTTTAATTAAATCTGATTATCAGGATTTTACCAGGACTAATGACATTACATAAACAGGAAGTTATGAATTCATTATGGGAACACTCAAAGCAGAAGGTTGTTTAAATAACGTAATAACACCGGGATCCGGAATATTTGGGATTAGATCTTCCTGTTTGGCAGAAAGTGTTTCCGTGTATCTCTGATGTAAAAATCATAAAACCATGTGAGTGTTAAGATAAGTGTATTAAATCTAGTTAAATAAGTTGCTTTTCTATTTGGACACCAATGAAAACAGGTGCACGCAGAGCTGAAACTATTAACGGATAGGGTGACCAAAAGAAAGAAGAATCAGCAAAACATTTTGATAATCAATAAAGAAAATGTAAAGTAATTTGTGAGGATTTGCTGTTTGTCTCTCATTTATGTTTTTTACAAATTTAATATGTTTGGGTTTTGGACTGTTGGTTGGACAAAACAAGCATCATAAATATATATAGACGGAATAATCAAAAATATAATCAATACAAGAATCATTAAGTGGAATAATTGTCTGTTGCAGTTTTACAAGTCACTGATTGCAATATGGGACATTCATTGATTAAAATCTGAATTTAACTTCTTCAGTTTGGTGTTAAAACAAAACGCCAAAGCCAAATTGTGATATCGTTTTTGATTGTTTAATATTTGTAATTTTGTTCATACAGTTTATCAGGAGCACACCAGCTCTCTGATATGTTTTAATGTTTTCAATGGGACTGAAACAGCACACTGGAGATGTTTGAGTGCTACAAAGAAAAACAAAACAAAAACAGTGCTTTTCAAGCGAAAGTTAAAACCGATATAATAAAACTCATGGAGGTACTCTTACGCAGATCAGCTTCACGCTTCTCTTGGTCTTTAAAAATCAGGTGTGGGCTGCAATTACATCACACTTAAGTTTAAAGACAGCATTGCTGAACCGGGGGGGCCTTCATGAGGTATTTGGTTGACATCTTCCGGTCTCTTGAGGTTTTTTTTTCTACAAGGACTCGAACTCATCGATCCTCTGCTTGGTGTTGCCCATACGGATCTGACGCAGGGTCTTGTACTTGTCGCGGCCGACCCGGACGTTCTCGGCGTGGAGGAGGTCGTTCGGGGTCTTCTTGTTGTCGTCTCGGGCTTCTGCCAGCTCTGAGCTCAGGGCCTGTGGACGGAGGACATTTCACTCATTAAACCATAGAGTTCTACACTGTACCCACTTTACAAGACAACATCTAAATGTAATATATTCTCACACATTTGATCCAAAGACTTCTCGTGTTCTTTCATTAACTTTATCTTCTTTTCTATCAGTTACTGATTTGTCAGAATGACTTGCTCAGTTTTCCAGAGGAGAAAGCTTCCTTTTGTAATTCTTTACTTGATACTCGACTCATGTGAGGTTTAAAGGTTGAAACCTGTCAAGTTGCTGCAGGACTTCCTGCTCGACTGACAGTCTCTTTGTGCGGTTGTTGGCTACGGTGCAAAAAATGTTTCCTCTGTTCTCAGATTTTCACTGAAAACATTTTGAAGCTACAAGCTCAAAGATCTCTGTTTATCACTGTCTTCCAAAGACACAACAGTCCATTCACAAAAACATTCATTTAACCTCACAGAACACAGGAGTATAAATACGACACTGCTTCAAAAAACCTGAACCCACCCTTTTGATTATTTTCAAACTTAGCACAGCTTTCGTTGACTCAACTGTTAGCATTCACATTGACTGAATGTGCTCTTTCATTTGAAATAATGGGAAAAGAGGGCAGATGGATCCTTTAACAGACATTTGTTTAAATTAAAACTTTGGTTATTGCTAAAACTACTCCTCCATCAGCTATTGTTGTCCTCAAAAGTCCCAGACTGAATATGTGAGAATGAGCTTCCTCCTGTAACTCTATACTTTTTGTTCAACTGTAGGACACATATTAGGTTTAACGGCTGCAATACTTCCTACTCGACTGACAATCGGTCTTTGATGAACGCTGAGGACAGATGGAGGCTTTGACTTTCTGTTGACAGTCAGACATTAGATAACTGTAAACATTTTGAACCACTGAACAGCTGTTTTTTCTGTAGATTTCTCTATATTTAGCCACATCTTTGCAGGAATATGACAAATTCAACATGAAGATTTAAAAGTGAACCTATGAAAGAACAAGAATAGTTACATATCGTTTCTTCTTCAATTAAAGAAATGTGAGGGTGCTGTAATTTTTTCATAAAATGTTAGTAAACTGGTTTACATATTTGTTATTATTATTTGTGAACAAATTAAATTGAATTAAACTTAATTAAAAGATTTAAATGTGTTATTTTGAGCTACACAATATGGTTTTTCCAGAAGAATTAAACGTTCAGTCAAAGGATGTGATATTTGAAAATAATTTAGTATGTAAGCTTTTTGGGGCATTATCTTTTGTAATAATATTGCCAAAAAATATATAAAATTGCAGTTTTAAGTAAAAAAAAATATTTTATATCTAAAGAGTACTTCATTATGTTGTTTCTTTTGTTACACTGTCTGGATCTCCATCCAAAGATAATATGTAAATACATTTTCTTTTTTGGGGGGGTGGATTGTGTCAATTTATTTTCTTATTTTTTGATCAACATGTACTTTAAAATTTCACAAATAAAAATCAAATCTAATGTAAAATGAGTTCTACTGTATATTCAAATGGAACAAGTATATATAACTAGGTAATTGAACTGTGGTTGATCAGTTTAAACCCTTTTTTTTATTTATTCAAAAGTAATAGGCTTTTATGCAAACTGTTATGCTGCTGGAAGTATCTTGTTGTAGGTGGGTTGTGTCCTGGGACCCTGAACTCACCAAGAGCTGTTTTTGCAGGCGCTTGTTCTTCTCGGCCTCGGTCAGCCGCTCCTCCTCCTCGCGGTGGTCGTTGATGTCCTGCTGCTGCAGCTCGGCGCTGCAGGTGCTTTGCTCTTCGCTGTGCTCGTGGTCGCTCTCGCTGTCCGAGGAGGAGGAGGAGGAGGAGGATGAGGAAGCAGGAGCCTCATCAGGGGCTTGAACAGGAGCTTGGACGGGAGCCGAGTAATTAGAACTCATCACATTGTGCAGCTCCTCCTTCGTCTTTATCAGATTCTCCTCCACCTCCACCGCCTGGGATGAAGAGGAGAGGTTTAGTTTAGTTTAGTTTAGTTTAGTTTAGTTTAGTTTAGTTTAGTTTAGTTGACAAGGACAGAACAAAACACTGTTAATAAACCAGAGTTAGCCTAAAAAGAACATTGGACAAATAAAGATAGATACATTAAAAAGGCACCCAAAAAGAAGAATTGTTTTTGATGGACATCAGCGTCTTTCACTGTGTTGTAGCACAACATCTGCTCTAAATTACAGACTGTTAAGTAAAGGCATCTGTTAACTATCAGTATGTCTGTTCATGGACAAATTAAACTAGAAGGCTGGACTCTGATCTCAGGTCTTAACTTCTCTCTTGAAAAACTGGTTTATGACGACTTGACTTAATCTTTTCCACTTATGGATGTTGGTTTTCTTTGTATATTTAAGGATTCTAAGCTTCATTTGGCGCAAACACAAGTAATCTGTGTGGTGAAATGCAACACGTTGTGCTAAAGGACTACTGTGACAAATAAGGTTTGGAAAAAAGAAATGTAAGGTGTAAGATTTGATATAAAGCTAAGGGAAATATATCGCAATATGTCATAAGTTCACATATGAAACGTGCAGGGCAGTGCAAGGGAATGTTATATGGTTCATTCATATGCAAATATATTTTTCTTAGAAATCTAATCAAAGCTATTTAAGGGTATTTCCCTTTAGAAAACTGTGAGCGTATCTGGCCTCCCACCTTTATTTATGGGTTGGTCAGTATTAATGTATTCAGAGAGAAGTATACAAACATTCAATAACAGGTTTATAACACACTATAATGTATTGTATACAACTATAAGGGCATTAATATGTTTTTTGTAATGTTCATTATAAATGAGCAATTCTAACTTCTCTTGTGAAGACATATCTTGTTATATATTGTTTCATTTAATGCCACTGTGTTTTACTAGATTGTCATTTGTTATCTTTTCATACATCAGCATCGATTAACAGTTATTAACAGTTATATCTGTGTACAAAAACATAGTATTTTCGATATGCTGCTCATGAATGCTAAATGGGGGGACTTGTTGCCCAGTTTGCTCCAGTCTTAAATACAGCCCAGATAGCTGGTGAACCAAATATAAATAAATCTTTTTTTTTTGTACTAACATAAGCGATAAAACACACAAGATAAAGAAAAGAACCTGAGATCGTACAGGTGACATTCCAAAAAAAGGGCTTGTAACCACTGGAAAAAACAACAAACTGAAAAGTGGACGATCAGGAAATAGCGTGTTCTGTCTGGTATACAGGTGCGTCCTTTGATGACATGTTGGAATCTCACCTTGCTGTGCCATGACTCAGCTTCTTCCTCCTTGACTCTCTGGATCTCCTCCAGCAGAGTGATCTTGGCGCTGTACTCTGCCAGATCTGCGGCCTGAAGGAGGAAGCACAAACCGAAAAGCGTCTTTAAAAAAAGCCTGAGAATAGACATCTGATTCCCTCGGCAACCTCGACTATCTGAACACGGTGTCGTTTTATGAATGGATGAATTAAAAAACAACAACCTATAATTAAATAAATGTAGTACTTATCATTCAAGTGCATTTACCTGTAAAGCAATACTGACTTGACAAATGGAAACTTCACATTTAACTGCCTTTAAGCTCAGAAAAAGCCTTTTTTTGCTCACTGACATAATTCATTTTTGATATATTGCGCGAGAAAGCTTCTTAAAGAATTTTCTCATGCTGCAAGAGAAACCAAATCCCAGAAAAATCCCCCAAACTAAAATAAAGCATTAGTTCAAACTGCAATCACAACAGCTAATACGTGTTTACCCTGAATGTCGGAGCTTTGTGTGTGTAATGAGTGTTTTTCGATCACGACTTTTTCTCACGTGAGGGATTTGAGTGCTTCTTGCGCCGTGTACTCACCAGCTGCTCCTGGCTCTTTATCTGGTCCTCAGCTTGCCTAGCCAGCTCCTCCTTGGCTATTATGGCCTCCATCCTCTCAGCCTCCAGCCGGGCCGCCTCCTGCTCCACCCTCCTCCTCTCCTCCTCCAGCCTCACGGCCCTCTCCAGCTGCTCCTGAAGATCTATAGGACAAAGTCAGGGGAATTATTCTACAGGGTGAACTCAGATTTTTTTTCTTTGCTGCATTCTGGTATAATTATAAATCATTTATTTACTTGTTTGGCTAATACACCCTAAATATGCATTATTTTGAACGTAGGTGATGTCATTTCTGATGTATGTGATGATGAATATGTGTTTATAAGTGTTTGTAAATAACATAACATGTTTGATATTTAGAAGTATGGCTTTTGTATTACTGTTTTCAGTACTTTACTGCATTGTTAATTCTTTGTGGATGTTATATCATCCAGTTTTTTTTGGGATGAACCACACATGCCATCATAAATCATGTTTGCCTCTTGGTGTACATGATGTATAAATATCGGTATGGTTTCCATTTTTCACATTCTGACCTGACAAAGATCCAAGTAGGATCAAAACTTATTCGGTTATAAATCTTTGTGAAATGGAGTAGAGTGCAGACGTTCCCTTTTTTAAAATGATTTTTTTGACAGGCTTTCATCTGCTTGATCACCCAGGTTGGGAACTACTGATTAAAAATATATTATCAAAAGTGTTTCACAAATTCGACCAAGCCTGAGACTTGTTTATTCTTTGCATGTTGAAACCATTTTCTAGAGCAGGAAGCTGCATTCTCATTTGTTTTATGAAAATACTCAGATATTTCTTACCCAGAAATCAGCTGCAATCATTTCTTAAAAAACAAAAAAAACAAACAAAAAAAAAGAACGGCCCTGTATTTGTAAGCAAATACAAACATATTCACTTCACTGTTAACCTTTTTTAAATTTAAAGGATGTATTTCAAGCAAATAAACAGTAGAGGGCGATACAGCCATGCTAAGTTTTTAAGTTTGAAACGTATAAGACAACACAACATAAATTATGCCGTTGATTTACTTGTTGTCTTCTCTTCTGTAGCGTAATATGACCAGTATGATCTGTAATGAGTCAGAGTCGAGCTCCTCCGTCTCACCTCTCTCTGCTCTCTTGGTTGTCTCTTCAAACTCGTGGAGCTTCGTCATCAGATCTTGCTTCTCTCTCTCCATCTGCTCCTTCTCTTTCTCCATGGCCTCCCTCTTCTTCTTCTCACTCTCCAGCTGATCCCTGCAAAACACAAGAACAAAATACTGATCATACATATTAATCCCAGCCTAAAGATTCAAATCCTAGTGCTGAGAGACCATGACACTAACAAGTGTGATTTTTCTTAAACTTTTAACCCTTTCCTCTTACCTCTCCATCTTTTTGTGCAGCCTCTCCTCTTTGGCCTGAGCCTTCATCTGCTGAACCTCGATGGTGTCGGTCTTGCGGCGGCGCATGTACAGCTCATGGTTGCCCATGCACAGCTGCAGGATGCGCTTGTTGACTCGCAGTCGTGGAGCGTAGAATATAAAATCCTTGAGAAATGAACAGAGTGTCAGGGTTCGTCTGTATATGTTTATTTTTTCGAACCTCGAACCAAAAATTTGAATATTCAACTTATTTTACAAATAAACCTTATCAATGTTTATGTTTAATTTCCTTTATATGAATGATCTAATTATGAAAGAAAATGGTAAAAAGCTATACGTGTGCCAGAGTCTATTTTCTTTGCACGGATCCCTAAAAAAAGTACTTAACTTAACTAAATATTGTTGCATATGGGCATTTTTCAATAAGATTTGTACAACTTTAATCCCCTTCTTTTTCCTGTAAATGTGCGCCACATTAATGCTGCTTCATGGCGCAAATCTGCATCTAACTTATCTTTACACATTTACATACACTTGATATGTTACTGAGGATTGTGAGACTCTTTAAATACTTACAGGAGCTTTCTTATCTATGGGCTTGATGATGAATTTCTTATCGTTGAACGAAATGTTTCTAATTTCACTCCAGGGGAATCCAATCTTTGGAGAAAGCCTGGAGGATGTAGACAAATCAGACAAAGTCAACAAGATGTTTAAAAAGTTAGTTCGCTCTTATAGAATATTCACAAGCAGAAAACTCTTTTTTCACGTAAAATACTGACAACAGTGTTCGTGTTGTAGTAGAATAAAGAGAACTCGGTCAATGGCCAAATGGTCAAAAATGTGTTATTTAAAACTTGACCGACTGGAAAGTGAAGGTAGCAGAGGTCGATGACTGCTCGTGTGTCGCCCTCCCGTCTATAACTGTATGTCATCAAATCAATAAACACTACACTTATGATGTCAGCAGATACGTTGATAACTAAGTATCTGTAATCAAGTCCCTGATTCTTCGACTTACTTGTCGTCCTTCCCATAGATGTTCAGTCCCAGAGCGTCGACTCCGAGCCACAGGTCTGATCCCTTCTTGTTCTTGATCTCAAAGAAGTTGACGCCGTACATCTCCAGGTCCTGAGCGATCTTCAGGTACTCAATAATGGCCTCCTCCCTGTTCAGGTTAAACAGACAGATGACAACACGGAAGAATACACACAGATTTCATCAGTTTATGATATGATTTTCTTCTTAATTAAAGCATTTATCTTTCATAAAAAATAGGTGAGATAGAACAGTTGATTCTTTTGAGTTTCATAGATTACACACTTGGTTGACTTCCATTTCCAGTTTTATTTATATCTGGTTCAAAGTTGGTAAAATACACAAACTTGTTTAAAGATATATTATTGAATCTGTCATCTTTTGTATCATGAAAAATGACAGTTACGACGCATGTATTTTATATAGTTATTTAGTCAGGTAGCTAATACTAAATACATCCGGGAAATGTTTTGTTCTTTGCACGCCAGTCTTTGAATTTTTGTTGTTAAATATTAATTACCCTTGGATATTTGCAAATGTCTAAAGCTAAACCTAAACAGATTCATCAAGGGATTCAAATTCATTTATTGGTTTAATATTAAAACCAATGTTTGTGTAATGATTTAATACACCAAATATTAACAGGTTATTGGTAAATGTATTACTACGTCAACCTGCACATAACCTTCATCCTTCATCCAGCAGACTGCAGATAAAAATACAGACTTACAGTAGTTATTTCTGTTGCAATAAATGAATGTGTTTTGTATTTGTATTCTATAAAATCTTACCTCGATTCTGAGCAAAAAGGTGGATGTGAATGTAATATAAAGATAAACTTTACTTTTTTCTACCTGAGCAGAAAGTTCATTTACTCTCCCTGTGTGTGTAATCAGAGTTTTCCAGAGCTTTGTGACATGAATCAGCCATCGCCATGTTGAGACCAGCGTGGATGAATTTTGCACCTTTGTTGCAAGATGATTTAACTTTCGTGCAACAGCGGCAATTACAAGATAATGACACATTGTATTTAGTGTTTGCTTTTGTTATTATTTGTAAGATTATCTATATCAAATAAATGTTTACCGTGGTGCAATATTCACACAAGTAGAGGAGAGTCATAAACTATAGGTCATAACAGACAAAGTGAGGCTGTTTTATTCCATACAACAAGAAACAGACAAAGAAAACTTAACCGACGGAAAGCCATACGGATCTAGAGATTAAAGGCTACTTAATGAGGACCAAGATTTTACTGCTTATTGTAAAGATCTATCTGTTTTTGTAAACATCGCCATTATTTGTGTTTACTATGTTAATCCAGCTTTGATGAATATTGTGGGCTCTACTGGTATTTAATATGTTTACAATCTCTGTAGGCAACAAAAACATGTCCAAGTGGAAGATTCCTATTGGCGTAATACTTGGCCACTTGATCCATGAGATCAGTTTGACTCCCTGATGAAGGTCTAACATGACCATGAAAAAAAATACATTGTTTTAAAGAGAGTGCCATGGTTTTCTAGGTATTTTTTATATATCCTAATCCAAAGAGCATCCCAAACAAACCTCATTTTCTGAGGCTATTTTATCACCTATGTAGTCAACTTTTAATTTGCAAGAAGACTGTGTTATTTCTTCTTTGAAAAGTAACATGGTCTTGCTTTAAAATGAAGATAAATACTAGATGTCTAATACGAGAGAAGATACGAGATGAACATCAGAGTAATTATCACTTACTTCAGCATCGATCTGTGCTCCTCGTGCCAAATCTGGATCCTCTCCTCCCACTGCTCCTTGGACAGCTTGTGTTGTTCCAGCACTCTGAGGGGAGAGACCAGTTATCAGGAACCCACTGGAGAACATGTTAACAGTCTGTGTACACCTGCAGGGCTAAATCAAACACATGCTGCATTGTCGTGTCTTGTTATATCTCTAGTTGGCGTTTGGGAGTATGTACTAGTGCACAGGTTCATATTTGAGACACGGTGGGAGCTATTCAGGTGGATGATTTCCAGGTTTGATTTATTTTCTTATTTATGGAAATGAACTTTCCTTGGGTCCGGTCTTCAGTAAATGGTAAAGTTCATCTTCTTTGTTGGTTAATACCTTTCTATTTCACATTCTATGCCCACCGAAATCAAAGCAAAGCACACATTTAGACGCTTAAAACAAGTTGATTCTCAGACATAAAACAGTCCTTTCATACTTTGATGCTTCATTAACTAATTTCACATATAGTTACTGTCTGGAGAGCTCATACAGAACATTCCACAGGGTTTCCACCATCCATCACAGCCATAAACATGTCTTGTTTGCAGTTAAGTATATGAGTAACCCTTTATAACAGAAGACTTAATTGCATCTGCCTCACCTGTTGTTTAATACTTGGCCTATTTCCAAAACAGCGGCATATCGGTCTTTTTACACCTCTGAACAGCTTTATTACTTTCTTATATATATATATAATATATAATTAATCAATACATTTATTACCAATTCCACATAAAGTGTTTAAGCTTAAAGCTTTTCACTGTTTTTGGCTATGTGATTAACACTTTCCGGGATTGAAAAGTTTTATTTGACAGGTGATCTCAGTCAGAAAAGTAAATACCAGAGATCACACGCTCACCTCTTGGGCAGCAGGCGCTCGGAGGACAGGTAACCTGGCTTAAGCGCCGACTTCTCCTGCTCTCCGTACTTGGCCTGGACGGCGTAAGAGGCCAGCAGCACAGCGGACTCTGGAGGGCAGTAGATCTCCTCCCCCAGAATGTCCTCCTTCACCTGCAAGAAGAAAAGCCTGCGGGTGACGTCCTGGATCAGCTCTTCGCTCACGTCCTCCGGGTAAAACTTGGTCTTCAGCTTGAACAGCAGCGGAGTTTCCTTCCTCACATCCTGGACCATCACCTGAGCAGAGCAGAGAAGAGCAGATGTCATGAAAGAGTACGGCAAGGTATGGAAATAAAGTAAAAAGTGACGTGGGAAAAATGAGTGCTGAATTTGATCATATAGAGTAGAATACAGTACAATGGAGCGTAACAGGATACAGTAGAACAGAAGCAGCATAGAGTAGAATACTGTTTAATATGAAAGTTTTGACAGAACAGAGTGAGACAAAGTTTGTTAACTTATACTAATTGCCAGTGCATTAAGATAGAAAGAATATCTTAGGAGTAAAAAAAGGTAGTTTTCCGAATATTTGCAGGATTTGCCTGGATGACTTTGAAAGATTGCAGAGTAGCTAAAGTAAATATGTAATCCCACATATTTGTGTTTATGGGGGAAAAGGAGCACACAAAATAGGAGTATACATTTTCATAATAGCCAATACACTCCCAACCAGAACAAGAGGATTGTATAAGACACACATCCCACCAAGTAAGTTGTAACACCTGAACATCACATGAGAGTTTGTAAGTAAGCCAGCAGTGAGGTTTTAATAGATAGCTGAAAGTCATAAAATGGCTGTGGTAGAGATACAAAAGCTAACTTACCCTTGAAACTACTTTAAAAGAAAGGGAAAAATGAACCAAACCTAAACATGATTCCACGATCAATGTGTCTTGTATAAAAATAAATTGTTACAATATATTAATGGTATTTAAGTAATAGTATAAAATAATTTCCCATTTAAAATCCATTCAAATGAACACATTTGGTGTTGATGACGGGTAAAACCACCTGTTAGTGGTGTCGGGTGCAGATGAAAAAAGGCTGGGAACTAATGCAGTAGAATACTTAAAAAAAAAAAAAAAAGAGTAGAGTAGAGTAAATGTAAAATAGAGTTTAGTTAAAATGATAGAGTAAGATTCAGTTCATTCCTTGATATTATATCTGAATATTCAAGGATAGAATAAAGTACAGTGGAGTAGCAGATAAGATAATGGTAAAGAATATATTAGAGTACAATATAGTAAAGTAGATTATGTTAATTAGAGGAGTAGCAGAGAAGCAGCAGGTTAACAGAACAGGATGATGACCAAGAACAAAACAATGTCTCGGTTCTTATCACTCACTGAAATCACTGATTTACCTTCTTTTCAGAGTTCAGCCAGGTGATGAATCCTTTGGAGTCGACAAACTGAAGCCCAAAGTACCAGATCTCACGCAGTCCGATGGTCCTGGCAACCTTGAACACACAAAGAGAGAGAGATGGAGACATGAAAAAACAGTAGCTAAGGTGTTGAATATACGTTAAAGCCTCAGGGATCCTTTTATCAAGGATCAGCCAATCACGTACAAAGGTTTAGGTAATTAAACAGAAAGCTCCGGGGAAAACTGTCATACTGTTGGGTGGTGATGTCACCTCTCAAGGCCTGATAGTGCATTTTTTCTAAAAGTGTGTTGAAGGATTTCATTCAAGACAGACTGCTTAAATAATCTGTTTTAATAACATATTTGGAGTATTGCAGTTTTAACTTGACAACAGAAGTTTGAAATTAACTTCTGGTACGATATTATTCTTCAAAAAATAAAATGCATTGGATTCAAATAGTTTTACCTATGATATATATATATATATATATATATTTTTTTTTTTTTTTTTTTACCATTAGGATACAGTCAAATAAAGTATTTTCAATAAAGAAATAAAATAATGGGAGTGGCTGGTAGTGCTACCTCCTATCTGATAAAAAAATATGCCCTCTGATTGCAATTTGATAAGATACCACAAGTGGAGGTGAGTAACTGAGTACATTTACTCAGGTACTGTATATACATACAAGTATGAGGTACTTTTAAGAGGGAAATATTGTGCTTTTTTACTGCACTGCATCTGCCTGACTGCTGTAGTTACTTTGCAGATGAAGAATTTACATTTTAAACATATGATCAGCCTATAAAAGGCACATTGTATTGGATTAAACTGCCCAATGGTATTAAGCTACTTCCATATTAATTCAGCAGTAACAACAATCCAATATTATTATAACAGTATTATAGGGGCCTTCTGTCTGCATAACAAATACTTTTATTTGTTATATTTTGAGTATATTTTGCTGATAATACTTCAAGTAAAAGTCCTGCTTTCAAAATCTTACTTACACTGTAGTTCATTATTTTTCTTTCTCAACAACAGCATCAAGTCGGGTCTACTGTCTGACTTACTACGATTAAATACTTTCCCAAAAATGTTTATGGTTCAACAAGAACAGACATTCTGGTGCAGCTAAACTTTGTGTTCCCAACTAAGACAACCATGATGCTATGAATCAGTCTCCTGGTGTTTTCATTCAGAAACATACAGACCTGGTCAAAGAGCTGCTTCCCTGTGGTGTTGGGGTGGAAGGAAAACTCCAGCTCTGCGTCCATGGTGGTGACGCGCACGTTGACCTGCAGCAACAAAAAAGACAACTGAGTCACATGACGACTGGGATTTTCTGTTTGGACTCACATAACTCTTTTCATCCCCATCCATTTCAAGCAATAAGCTGATTAAAATCGATCAATCCTGCATTTCCCATACATTTTCATCATGCCCAATTCAGCAGAAATATTGCTTGTTATATAGGGCACATTTGACATTATGAAACAACTTTTTTCATGGTAAAAAAAACTTAAATAATTGAGTGAGTTGTGTGGAGCTGTGGAAGGATTGTTCATAAACCATAATTGCTCACTATCTCATTAGACTTTGGACTACCCTTGTGAAGTGCCACAAGGTTGAACATACGCAGATTAAAATATCAAAATACTCCCTGTTTGCCAAGTTGCCTTTAGACTTTACCATTGTTAGTAAGATCTAAGTCTTTTATAAGAACAGAAATTTAACCGGCACAAAAATCTGACATTTAAATGTTTCTAGAATTAATTTCCAAAAAGAATATAAAAAAAAAAAAAAAAAGGATTATTCTCAATATTTTCCACAAAAGCCCAACAAACTTGGGATAATTACATGACCCTTGCCTGCAGGCCATATTGAGTTTGTAGCAGTTACACAATCCTTTTATGAAGTTATATTAGAGCACACCCCAGGTGTCATAAAGATAAACCCACTGAAACTTAGGTAAGAAAAACTGGAGCATCCATTTATGAAACCTCCACCATGTTTCTCAACTGTTTCCATTTTCCACGATCACCTGCCTTAGATAACTTCCACATTGAGATCCAAACTTTTAAGGGTTTAATAATTAGTTTATACATAGTTTGGTCTCTACAAGACTTTTACTTTACTGGTTATCTGTTCAAATGTAGTTCAACCCTTGAGTCAAGTCTTTTCAAGAACAACATAAGCAATACCTGCCACCGTGACTCATGGTGTTTGAACTCAAGTTAGTTTAACGTCAGTCAAACGGAGGCAGACGTCAGCATGACCTCTTAAGAGAGGCTTTCTCCTTGGAGAGTCAATAGAAGCAGAGCTGCAGTCGTAATGCACACGCCGGCCTTTCTTATCAGTTTTCCTACAGACTGATGCTGAATACTTAAGTAAATCTAACTGTGAGAATTTAGGACTCACAGCAAATACATTCATAAGGGTTTCTTTTGCTTTGGATGAAAAATTGATTATGTATGACTGTCTTACAAAAATCAAGGGAGGGAGAAGAGAGCAGTTAAACCACACAGCTATGAGTTGTTGGTGAAAATCACTCTTGACATTTACAAAATCATTCTGGTGGTTCTGCACGACCAATCAGACAGAATTCAGCACCGTTTTAGCCATGAAGTAGCATTCCAGTAGCATTGTTTCTGCCAGGAATGTGTGCAGCATGGGTCAAACTCTACATTTGGTTAATGAGTAAATGCCAAGATGAAAAGGTGCCTCTTGGAAATAACTCACAAGCTTGAACATAGAAAGAAATCTGTGATTAAAACTGTGAAAAAAGAAACATGGTTGACCATTACATTTGTTTGATGCTCAAAGGTGTTTCTCCTTCAGTATTTAGACATAAGCATTTCAACAGATGAATCTATAAAAACACCACCCCCCCTTTCAAACTAAATCCAGGAAGAGACATTTCAGTGACGCATTTAAATATATATTTTTAACAAAATCATAAGAGTCTTACTGTTTTCGGCATCTTGACTCTGGTTGGTGGACGAGCTACAGCAGAAGAAAGTGATTCCCAGGCTGACCGAGGCTGCAGTGGTCGACTCCCAGCAGAACCTCCACCTGATAAAGAACACAGCTCCGCTCTCACCGGCAGACTCAAGGGCAGGGCTTGTGTCCTTTGAACTCGGCTGTAGATCACTCACAGTGACGTGGGAGGTTCAACTTGGCTACTATCACACAAACTGAGAGACTTACCTCCAGTGTGACCATCCGACAGGGCAAGACGCACAGCTCCACCTAAAGACAATCACCTGTCTCAGCACCGGAACTGGTGACCTTTGATCAGAGCATACAAGGCTATATAGGCCCAGGCGTACTATTTATGTTGCCTGTTTGGAGTCGACATGAGTGAGTCATGAGCTGCCATAAAGAGAGATCACATTAAGATAACATCTCAACTAGCAGTTGGGGGTAAAACTCAAGTGAAACAAACTCTTAAAAAGTTTCAGATTTACAGACTTTAATGATAATTGTACAAAAGAAACATTAGGTAGAAAACAAAAGGACAGATTCTGATCATGTAAACATTCACACGGATGTGGATTCAGTGGTTTTTCATTACATAAATATTCTACTGGACAATGAATTTTATGACAAAAAATATAAAGTTGAAGCAATTAATGGAAAAGTCAATTTACAGGGAACAAACTGGCAACAATTCTGATAACAATTTGTCATTTAGCAAGCAACAAGCCAAAATGTGTTTTCGCTCCAGCTTCTCAATGTGACAGTTTTTCTGCTTTTCCAAACACTTAGTCACTGTAAATGTCTTATTTTCAAGACATTTGAAGACATTATTGGATAAAAAAAATCCTGGGTATTTTTTCACTATTTTCAGATTTTTTTTTTTCAGATTTAAGGATTAAACGACTCAACTATAAAAATGAAAGATAGTGGCCATAATAAAACTTAATTCTTTGGAATTTGACTGTTGATGTTAGGTTTGATAATTACATCTGGTCTGTCAGCTCACTCCCTCTTTCCAAATAGATAGACGGGGTTTAATGTTTAATCTGTTCTTATTGCTCTGACAAATGTAGAAGACTGAATCACTGTAACCACATATAATGCAATCCCTCTACATTACAAAAGGTCATTTGCTCATTTCTACTTGATTTGAGTTTCACTGTGCAGTTTGTCAAAAAAGGTATGAATTGAAAAACACAGTCTGTGTTCAATAGAGAGTATTTTGAAATGTCTTAAAACCTGTCTGGATGGGATCTTTAAAATCCTGCAACATTTTAGTCTGTATTTCACGATTTTTATCACACAGCCTGATTTGAATCTTGATATGTTTTTTGTTGTTCTTTTTTAAAAAGGCAAAATAAGTATTGAAATGGTTCCTTAGGGACAGTGCAGTTAAAGCTCACACAGTTAATAGAGGTTCATGTAAACCTTAAGTTGACATAAATATGAATAAAAAGTGTTTCTACAATATGTATTTTGTTCTTCTCTTGTACACATATTGCGCTTGGCATACAAGGCTCTGATTCTATTCAAGTAAAAAGAAAAAAAATAAGAATATTTTTTCACAACTATATTTTACGAAAAGGTAAAATGAGATTAAAACTCATCCTTCATTTGAAAATGAGGCTGGTCCTCTGGTTTGAAGGCTTCGTTGGGACTCCCATCGTCGGTGAGGATGCGTGACGCTGTGTAACCCACAATGGGATACTTTGTTTTGTACGTCCCTTCAAATACACTATCCAGAGACTCCAGCTGGTCTTCAGTGAGGCCAGTCTGTGGATGTACAAATGAAAAACAAGAACCTTTATTAGCACAAGTCATATGTTATGCAGATTGTGACGCATTGTGGAGTCCTTATTATCTTTACACTAAGTCAACAAATTAATATTTTGGAAGCAATAGAAGAAAAGTAAAGGAAGAGGCACTTTAACCAATCTGGAAATGAAGAAAGTCCTTTAACACTTGCAGTAGTAAAAACAAAGAGTTATTAGTAATTTGTTTCCAAATATTCAAGTGCTGAAACACATTAGTTTTTACCATTAAATCATTGTTTTGCCATTTGTTTTTCATAATTGAGTTGGTTACTCATTCTGCACTTTTTCCAACACATTACTCTTATGCTACAGTTAAGCTTTATTTAAGAAGTCTCATTGAGATCAAAGTATCTTTTGCAAGAGACAAAAGAACACATTTCATTTTCTTAACACAACATATTTACAACAGGACAATTCAGTCACACAAAGCAGTCTTTAAACACAAACAGTACTATTCAAATATCAGTAAGTGGATCTTTAAAGTCCTTCGGAAATCCTGCTATATCAAATATCCTCAATTCATCACTTGAATCAAGTGCATCTTGGTGTGATGAGTGGGAATTATGTATATAATTCTAAAGTGTTAAAGGCCTTGATTGATAAAAGTGACTTTCTTTTACCCGTCCAGTCCCAGTGTTTCCAATATGTAGAAGTTTTTATTTGTTTGTGTGCTTACTGCTTCTTATTTTCAAAAGTCCACTAAAATACTGTTGGAAGAGCAGAACGATTGAATAACTTGCAGTGTGTATTGTGCATTCAGACGAAACTGTGAAGTTTCAGTACAATCACGTTGTTTATGGTTACAAAGCTGTTTTTCAGCCGACACTCAGGTGTCAGATGTCGGTGCTCCCCACCCATGGGAGTCAACCCCATCTTACACACTGTCATCCCTGGGGAAACAATGCAGTTGGTGAATTGGTGGCAGGACAAAAACCCTGAACCCACCGTATCTGATGTCAGGTCTGCTGGGTCCAGGGACATCTTAGCCACAGCCCGCGTGGAGTCCTTACCTACCAGGGAGTTGTATGGGGCACCTTTTCCATAAAACTCTGCAATGTATAAAATAAGATATCAATTCAAAACATGTGAACATTTTGAGTGTAAATGTCTGATCTAGTGGGGCATCAATGTGTTCATTTTACTTTAATTTCACAGTTTTGTTTGAATGAATAAAGCACATTTAAGTGCCCAGGCAATTGTTTTTATTATATAATAAATCATTACAATTTCCAGGGTTTGAGTGGATGGTTTTATTTACCTTTTCCCTTGGTGACATCAAACACTACTCCTTTTACTGCCATGTAGATAGGATCTCCCTCCTAAATCAGGGAAGGAAAACACAACAGAAAAGAGAAACAAATGGTGTAGCAATGCATGAATGAGACACACACACTCAGCCTGTTTCATGGGTTAAAAACAATGTTTACCATGCTTCCGTCGTATCCCTGCAGCTCCTCCTCGGTGAATAATCGGACAGGTTTCATGGATGGTTTGTATTTTAATTTAAAGTCTTCAGCCAAAGCTGTGGAGAGGACAACAACCAGGACACAAACTTGCACTGTTGCCATTGTGTGATTGATGTTTAGTGGAGTTAGTTTCGGTTTGGTGCAGACACTTCCCTGTAAACTGCACTGTGCTTGTTTGGTGCTGCATTTACTGTCGTAGGAAATTTCAGAGTCACCCACTAGGGGCTTTATGCAATGATACATCATTCTCAGGCAATAACTGTCAGTCAAACACATGGAAATACCTGTGAAACAATGAGAACCATGTGATATGGTTTTTAATATATATTTTAATAACCTTTCTATATTATTTCAAATATTTGTATAGGGCAAAATAATTATTTAAATTAATATAATTATTTATTTATTTAATATAAATTAATTTATTTTTGTACTTTTTTTAATGATTTAAGATTTTGAATGCAGGGTATTTACTTTTAGAGTATTTCTTTCTTTTATTATTTTTTGCTCATGTTTTATTTAAAGCACTTTATGTTAAATGGAAAATAAATTAGGTATTTATGTCCACTTCACGTCTGGAGAGTGAATTTTTATACAATTTTTACAATTTGTCACTTAAGGCAGCACTAGTTTCAATCTAAGGAAACAAGGAAACATCACCAAGTTTTTAATATACTTATAACCTTTCTATTTTATTTCAAATATTTGTATAGAGCCAAATAATTATTTAAATGAAATGTTAATGGAGAACATAAATTAGGTATTTACTTATGTCCACTTCACTTTTTGACAGAGTCTGGAGAGTGAACTTTTACAATTTGCCACTTAAGGCAGCACTAGTTTAAATCTAAGGAAACAAGGAAACGTCAAGGACACATGGTTTACTATTGGAGCACAGGCGGTAGGTGCCTATGATGGGATGGGCCAAAACCTATTATTTTATTTCAAATATTTGTATAGAGCCAAATAATTATTTAAATGAATATTATTATTTATTTATTTAATATAAATTAATTTGTTTTTGTACTTTTTTTTAATGATTTAAGATTTTGAATGCAGTGTATTTACTTTTAGAGTATTTATTTTTTTTAATTTTATGCTCATGCTTTATTTAAAGCACTTTATGTTCCTAAATGGAAAATAAATGATCTATTTATGTCCATCTTCAAAGGAGATTTAGAAATGTCTGGAGAACATAAACTTGAGATAATTATGTCCACTTCAGGCAGAGTTTGGACAAGTTTCAATTAAGGCAGCAAGTTTTAATCTAAGGAATCACCGAGTTTTTAATATACTTATAACCTTTCTATTTTATTTCAAATATTTGTATAGAGCCAAATAATTATTTAAATTAATATTATTATTTATTTATTTAACATAAATTAATTTATTTTTGTACTTTTTTTTAATGATGTACTTTTATTTATCCCAAAATATTTTGAATGCAGGGTATTTACTTTTAGAGTATTTCTTTTATTTTTATTTTATGCTCATGCTTTATTTAAAGCACTTTATGTTCCTTAAAGGAGATTTACTGAAATGTTAATGGGGAAAATAAATGAGGTATTTATGTCCACTTCACTTTTACAGAGTTTGTAGAGTGAACTTTTACTTTTTGCCACTTAAGGCAGCACTAGTTTCAATCTAAGGAAACAAGGAAGCATCAAGGAACATGGTTTACTATTGGAGCACAGGCGGTAGGTGCCTATGATGGGATGGGCCAAAACCTATTATTTTATTTCAAATATTTGTATAGAGCAAATAATTATTTAAATTAATATTATTATTTATTTATTTAATATAAATTAATTTATTTTTGTACTTTTTTTAATGATTTAAGATTTTGAATGCAGTGTATTTACTTTTAGAGTATTTCTTTTTTTTTTTGCTCATGCTTTTATTTTAAAGCACTTTATGTTAAATGGAAAATAAATGAGGTATTTATGTCCACTTCACTTTTCAGAGTTTGGAGAGTGAACTTGCCACTTAAGGCAGCACTAGTTTCAATCTAAGGAAACAAGGAAACGTCAAGGACAACATATTTTTATTGGAAAGGCTGTAGGTTATGATGGGATGGGCCAAAACCTTTCTATTTTATTTCAAATATTTGTATAGAGCCAAATAATTATGTAAGTTAATATTATTATCTATTTATTTAACATAAATTAATTTATTTTTGTACTTTTTTTTAATGATTTAATCCCAAAATTTTTGAATGCAGTGTATTTACTTTTAGAGTATTTCTTTTTTTTTATTTTATGCTCATGCTTTATTTAAAGCACTTTATGTTAAATGGAAAATAAATGAGGTTAATGGGGAAAATAAATGACTTTTCAGAGTCTGGAGAGTGAACTTTTACTTTTTGCCACTTAAGGCAGCACTAGTTTCAATCTAAGGAAACAAGGAAGCATCAAGGACACATGGTTTACTATTGGAGCACAGGCGGTAGGTGCCTATGATGGGATGGGCCTAAACCTTCATGACTGTGTAATGTGTGCCTCCTTGTAGAGCGGAAACCTAAGCACGGGGAAGTCCATTTCCTCTTAAAATGCTCATGTTATTTATTAAAATAAGTTTTCAGACTTCTCACAAATACACCAAAGGATCACCTTGAAGAGCAGGAATAACTTCTGTTGTCATTGAAGCTCAGAGGAATGCTGGAGAGAGAGAGATCCCGACCATACCAAGAGGTAGGACACATATCTTTGTGTTTATCTCTCTGTGTTATCTTTAATGTTTGTCTCAATAATCCACAGGTTTTTTTGACTGTCCAGAGAGTCATGTGACTGTCCAGAGAGTCATGTGACTGTCCAGCTTCCTATAGCATGAAATGAGCTGACTCCATGCTTTCTAGGAGTCTGTCTGGTGATCATAGTGGAACTTTTCACCCTGTTCTTTTAAAGCCAACAATTATGTTATATAGATTAAAATGTCAGCAGGTGTTATTCAGTCTTGTCATTTTGAAGGACTATTTACATGAGACAGGTGTAATGTTTGTTATAATCACTGTAATCACACCCAGTTGTTACTGCTGACAGTGGTGGAGGAAGTGCTCAGATATGTTGCTTCTACTCTAAAAGTAGTTATTGAAACTTGCTGTATATGTAGTATTTTCATTGTATGCTGCTTTATACTTCTACTCTACATTTCAGAGGAAAATGTTGTATTTTTTCTCCACTACATTAGTCTGGAGTTACTTAACTGATAAATATTTTACAAACAAAACACATATGATACTTCAACATTAAGAAGTTAAAGTATCTGTAATCATAGTCAACTAATATGCCATAGGCCTATGTAATTATATAGCTCTCTGCCCAACAAGTGCTTTTACTTCAGTAACTTAAGTACATTTGGCCGTTAATACTTTTTTACTCACATGAAATCTTGAATGTAAGATTTTTATACAGTCTAGAAATATTCAGCTACAACTAAAAGTCCTGTGTTTACAATTTTACTTAAGTTAAACTACATAAGCATCTAAATACTGTGCAAGTACCGGACGTTAAAGTACTCATTACGCAGAATGGCCCATTTCAGAAAGATATATATATATATTATATTATTGCATCATAATTATTGATGCATTAATGTGTACATCACTTGAATGTAACAGCTGGTAAAGGTATAATTTATGTTAATTACTTTATAATTTATACTGCAAGGTAGTTTAGATTGTATCTGATCTTAATATTATATAATAATGTATTTCTTGATTGTATTTAGTTATAATCTTACTCTGGAGAGTCTCTAAAGGTATCGAATTAAGTGAAAGTGAAATATCTCCCTCTGAAATGAGTGGAAGTACGTTTTTTTTTCTTCTAATATGCATATAGGACCAAACTATCTTTCTTTATTGTCCCTTTCCGAACCCCTCAGTTCATTGATGATGATGATGATGGTGATGAAGGTAACACGCAGTCTCAAGGCTTCTTCTACGATGCAACTGAAGAAGTGGAGCAGGAGGAGCCCAACGACGGCATCTCACAAGGTAATGATGACATGCTGTGTGAAAGTGAAGACACGTTTTTTTTAATTTTAGTTTTTAAATCTGTCACTCTGCTTTAATGAGCAGCAGGATTTTGTTAGTCCTGGTTTCAGTGTCCCGGTTTGACCCCATTACAGTAACTTGAGCCTTGACGGTGAGTTTAAACCTCCCTGCTTACTTTCATTACAGCGGATGACAGCAGGGGAAACAGCCCACCGATGAGATTCAGTAAGATCTGCCTGAAGAACTTCTTCACGGTGGTGCTCATTTTCATCTACCTGCTGCTGACAGGCGTGGCGGTGTTCCTGGCCTACCAGACCATCTCGGACTTTTTGGAGAAACTCAACCACCCTGTTATGTCCGTCACTTACAAAGAGGTCGACTCCTTTTCTGCACCAGGTTTGTAGAAATAACAAACACACGGCTGCTTCAGTAGGTAACAGACAATGTAGCGTAAAAGATATTCAGATCTTTTATATAGATAAGTAATAAAAAGTGCTGCTATATTAACATGAAAATCAAAAGTCAAAGTGCTTTGTTTTGCAGAACGGTCCATTCAACACGTAATCAGCCTTTTCAAGTTGCAGCCTGTCAAGGTGGAGACAGTTTTAACTACTATATATACTGCTGGGTTGTTTAATCAAGATCAAACAGCTGTGGGTGGGGTCTTGGGTGGGCCGACCTTTAACCACAAAGTTGGCGGTTCGATTCCCGGCTCCTCATCTCTTCATCTATGCATGTTAAAGTGTTCCTTGAGTGAAACACTTCCAACAGCCCATTGCTACAGAATGCCAAGGATGAGTTAAATGCAGAGGTCAAATCTGACTATGTTGTGCTGTGTGGGATCGTATGTGACAATAAAAAAAGATTATTTAATAGGATATGTACTATGTTTTGTATTTAAAATACTATATACTATAACTATAAATGTAATGAAGTAAAAAGTATGTTTTTACGTAATGCAGTTTGTATTGTTTCGTTACAATACTCCTAAAAGTTTATGGTGATATGAACTTTAATTGTGCAATGATGTCATACAGTCATACTTTGAGTTGACACTGAGCGTCATATAAATCCAAAGTAGACGCCTAGTAGACGGCCAAGAGCTTGCTGCTGTATTAAAGTCTCAATACTTCATGATTTATTATTAATTGTGTGTGTTTGTTTAAATTTCATTTTCCCAGGTATCGCTCTGTATCCCGGCAAAGCTCGGCTGTTGAGCTGCAGACATCACTTCCACGACTACATCCCACCTTTGGTCGACCCGGGAAAACCTCAGAAAGGAGACTGTTTGATTCAAAATGTGACTTACATCGGGCCGTTTACCAATCAGACTAAGGTGAGCCATGATGACATCCAGCTGCTGATTACACAAACATGAATTACAGCTCACAGCTATGCAAAGAAATCATATACGTAGAATGTAATCCTTAACATTTTATTAAATGCGTGTTTTTCTAACACACAGCTATGTTTGACTAGTTGTCCGACAACCTTTTATTTTATCATTCATTCATTCGTTTGTTGATTTATTCATTATTTATTTATAAGGACAGATTAATCAGCATTTCTGTAATCATGCCAGTGTAAAATGTACAGACATAAGACAACAAGACCCCATAAAGACAGCAATTAAGTATTCGGAAGACACACGAGCACAAACCGTGCAGAAAACAGGGAACAGCAAAACATTAATGCAAGAAAACAGCAACTATATCCTGTAAAGGTTCTAGGCAGATCAGAGACCCAAACTAGGAATGCACTGATTCAAGTATCCCCTACTTTTTTGATTGTGAAATATCCCACTAGTTTTGTACAGTCTTTTTTTGAGGCTACCAGTTTAGTTTATTATTTTACTATGCAAATACAGATTATGACGCTCTTGAAAATTTGATCAACTTCAATTATTTTATCTGCAAAATTTTTAAATCATAAACAGACATTTTCTAAATCAGTCCAGAGGTTTTAAACTTTTCTCTTTAAATTTTATTATCCCACTTAATCTACTTAACAACAAAAAAGTAAAAGCCTGTTTGAAAATTATGGAACCTTTTTCCCGATACGTCTGAATGAGTCTGTTTATAGCTATGTATATATATATGTATATACTTTTTGTGTTTTTGTTAAATGTAATTGTCCTTTAACCTTATTTTTTGTTCTTTTTTTGTATGTGTGTTATTATAACTACATATCTTTTTTTGCTGATCTTTATCTCAATTCTTTGTATATTATATTTAGTTTATAAGAAAAACAAAAAGATTAAGTGGGCCTAACTCTCAACCTCGTTCCCACAGAAAAGAGCTGTCGTGGTCCGCGGCCCGACTGACGTCAGAAACAAAGAGTTGATCTTCATGCAGTTCAGTCACAATGAAACAGAAGAGGACTTCAGCGCCATCACTTACATGCTTTTTGCCAAGTTTAGTGACTTGAGTGAAAGGTAACACACAAACACACACGTGTAGATGATCCTGTGATGTCTGACATGATAGCTAGATTTGGTCAAAAATAATTTTCTTGGTGTGTTTCTGTTTTGCTTTCACTCTTTTGAGGAAAATAATCACAATATAGATAAAGCACTGAGAGCTTGATAGTTTCCACATGGAAGTATTTATGTCATTTAAAGGCCAGTTCAGTAAACCCTGACAACATATCTGCTACTTAATGCCGATGAAACAAAGATTTGACCCAGTCACATAATAACATGCATTTTACTTTTCAGTGATACTTGTGTTTTCTGACTCTAGTGCGAATAAATCCCACTTTATGAGGGATTGTGAGAGGAATTACTCCATGTGGACTTTCTCTGGAGGGTTCAGAACCTGGGTCAAGATGTCTCTAGTGAGGACGTCTGGGGAAAAAAATGAAGCTGTCGAGTTTCGGCAAGAGGTATTTATGTCCGACCAGTGTACTAATGCTTAATTACAGTACATGATGATTTTAGAAGCGTTCATTTCATCGTTTGTGTTGGATCTTCTAGTCCGCCGTGGTGAAATTCAATGACAAACGGCCCGAATCAGAGAAAACCAATCAGCTCTTCTTCGCCGTCTTTGAATGGCGGGATCCTTATTTGCAAAATATCAAACTGGTGAGTTCTCCTGGATATTTTAAACCTCATTAGAACCGGCCATATTACTGTATGAGTCTCTAACACAACTTTGCTTTCCTTCCAAACAGATAGTGACTGCAAATCCCTGGAACTCTGTAGCCATCCTCTGTGGCGTCTTCATGGCTCTCTTCAAGGCCGCCCATTTTACCAAACTCACGGTTCAGTGGATAATCAAAATGCGTAAGAGGCATCTGAGGAACAAAACTCGGGAACTGAACCAAATAAACTGACACTTTTTGCAGAAAAAACACTGCTGACACAATCTGACAAGCCTGTGTTTTTTTAGGTCTAATACTAAATCATCTTTTAATAATTGGTAAATGTTCTCAACACCAGGAAATGTTTATTAATTAAATATTTAATATATACAGGGATATGCTCTAACTGAATACTACTGATGGATTAATCATTTCCTAAAAATTGCCAGTTTGACAAGAATTCAGTGGATTGTTAGTTGTTGCATTTCAAAATAAGAGGTATTTCATAAATGTTTTGTACAGATGTAAAATTGTTGCTGAAAGCTGAGGCGTTTAAAATGTTTTGGGGTTTGAGAGCTCCGTAAAGGATGTTTTAAGGTATGGCTGTTTCAGGTGTAAAACTGAGAAAAATGTGAACTTTGTTCAAAATGTTGCTGGATTTTATAATTGTATTAGAAAGGGAATATTGTAGATTATTTTATGTTAATGTCATACTTTTTTTTCCAAGAAAATATCCCCTTCATCAAGTATCAGAAACATATTGATAACTCTAAAGGGATTATTATGAACTACTTTTCTTCTGTAAAAGTAATCTGCCATTTTATTTTTGTTTAGGCCAAATCTGTGCTGCCTGAACTTTGTCTTTGTCTATTGTTTATTGATTTGAGCATAATGTACAACCTATGTTCATTGTTGTTAAAATTTACCCAAATTAATGTCTTAATTTTGTCGTTTTTCAAGATTGAATCTCAAACGCTATGTTGTTGGACATTTGGGAGAAATGTGGAATATGTAGAACATGCTGCTTGAAGCTTCCCAATTTGGAAAAGTATAGATAATTAAATAATGTGGATAAATGTGAGCTTTCATAAACTTTGTTTTTATTCTCATTATTAACCTTTTTGGCTTCGTGCACTTGGAACGCCTGGAGGTCGTAAGTTTGAAATGCTACGAGTTGTCTGAACGCAGCATCACTTCTCTCACCTCTTAAGAACAGTCACGTTAAATGTCGGTGTCTTTTTTCTCCAGGGCATAAAAGTGTGGAAAGCGAAACTGCTCCAAGTTGTAATAGTTTATATTGTCCTGAGTCACTTGTGTAACAATCACAAAACCTGCACACTTACAGTAAAACTTTCAGATCACACAGAACATATTGTCCCCCCTGTTTTGTAATTACTTTCCTTATGTATTATATGTATTCCATGTTTCAGTTTGTATTTTTAATCTGTAGTTCTTGCATTCATAGGGACTTGTAGCATTACTTTTGTGAAGGAGTAAATGCAGGGGTACAAACCCAAATCCCCTTAATCAAACCCGGCTTAAAACTAAACCAAACTAAACTAATCTAACCTAATCTAACCTAAACCAAACCTAAACTAAACTAAAACCAAACTAATCTAAACTAAACCAAACCAAACTCTAAACTAAACCAAACCAAACTAAAACTAAACTAACTAATCTAAACTAAACCTAAACTAAACTAACCTAATCTAAACTAACCTAAACTAAACTAATCTAAACTAAACCAAACCTAAACTAATCTAACCTAAACTAATCTAACCTAAACTAACCTAATCCTAAACTAATATAAACTAAACTAAACTAAACTAACCTAAACTAAACCAAACTAAACTAACCTAATCTAAACTAAACTAATGTAATCTAAACTAAAAACTAAACTAATCTAACCTAAACTAAACTAATCTAAACTAAACCAAACTAACCAAACTAAACTAAACCAAACTAAACTAATCTAACCTAAACTAAACTAAACTAAACTAATCTAAACTAAACCAATCTAAACTAAACTAACCTAATCTAACCTAAACTAAACTAATCTAACCTAACCTAAACCAAACTAACCTAACCTAACTAACTAACCTAACCCTAACCTAATCTAACCTAACCTAATCTAAACTAAACTAACCTAACCTAATCTAACCTAACCTAACCTAATCTAACTAACCTAACCTAACCTAATCTAACCTAACCTAACCTAACCTAACCTAACCTAATCTAACCTAACCTAACCTAATCTAACCTAACCTAACCTAATCTAACCTAACCTAACCTAACCTAACCTAACTAACCTAACCTAACTAACCTAACCTAACTAACCTAACCTAACCTAACCTAACCTAATCTAACCTAACCTAACTAACTAACCTAACCTAACCTAATAATCTAACCTAACCTAATCTAACCTAATCTAACCTAACCTAACCTAATCTAACCTAACCTAAACTAATCTAACCTAACCTAATCTAACCTAACCTAACTAACCTAAACTAATCTAACCTAACCTAACCTAAACTAACCTAACCTAACTAATCTAACCTAAACTAATCTAACCTAAACTAACCTAACCTAATCTAACCCTAACCTAACCTAACCTAACCTAACCTAACCTAACCTAACCTAACTAACCTAACCTAACCTAACCTAACCTAACCTAACCTAACCTAACCTAACCTAACCTAACCTAACCTAACCTAACCAGCGGTGCTCTGTTCTCCGTGCTGCTCCTGAACGCCTCCCGGCGGACCGGATGTTGTTGTTAGCACCGCGGTGGAGGAGAACGTGCGGTAGCCTCGCACACATCTGGATGTTCTAAAGGTTCTAAAGGTACCACCAGCCACGTCTGCGTCTCTACGATGCACAGAACCATCACGTCGTAGCTGCGGCTCCTCTCACCTGCACAGAGTAGCTAATCACAGAACCACGGCTCGTTAACGTCGGTGTCTCTGGTTAGCATGTTGCTAACGTGCTAACCAGCTAGCTTATGCTAACTGCAGCTCTCACTTCACAGCTGAGCTTCGTGCTGTTATGAAGCACTGATTGTTTGTCTGCTGAGCTTTTTGTTTGTGTTTAGACCCCGTTTCCATGGAGACACGACTAGCATTGAGCAGCTAGCAACAGCCAGGCTAACAACAACCCATCAGCCCAGAGCTAGCAGGAGTTAGCCAGGCTGCTAGCATGCTAACTGTGCACTCCCCCATTGTTGCATGGCTGCTTGTTTTTGCTCTCTTTCTGCTAATTAACCAACTCTGCTTTCCCTGTGTGGTGTTATGCATGCTGTCTGCAGAGGAGAGAGCTCTGTGGGGAATGAAAGCAGCCATCAAACACCTCCCTCTGTCCCCTGTCTGCTCTCAAACACTTGTATTATTGGTGCATCAGTGGGTTAAATCTGATTAACTTGGTAGTTTACACTGTCCTGTAGTGGTGCAGAGGTAATAGGACCCACTGATCACACTGTTTTTATAAATAGTTGCCCCTCTGCTGCTTTGGGAGAGGAGAAATGGTGATGGAGGTATTGTGAGACATCCTATATCATACACAGAAAATAGGCCTAACTAATAAGGAAGGTGATAATTATTCTATATTAAACTTTGCTCATTAACTTATGGTAAAGAGTGTTGTGCATAGACGTATAAAGACTTGTTTTATAGGAATTAAAGCCCTTTGTAGATTATTTTTTCTTCTGAATCATAATCCAAAACAAATGCACACATTTTACATTTTAAATACTCTACCTGCTGCACATAGTAAAGTTTTCATTCCTTTTGTGTATTTTTATCTTGTATATTGTTGTTATTGTGTTTGTTGTTCGCTGCTGAGGGCTACCAAATGGAATTTCGTTGTTTCACTACAATGACAATAAAAACCTCTTTATCTTTATCTTTATCTTTATAATGTTTTCGGCCAGATTGTTTTGATCAGGTCAAAGAGACATAAAACCTTAAGAAGGCTTAATAATCATGAGTTTTGTTTGGGGTTTCTTTGTGTTTTTTTAGACAAATTAAGGCCAACCATGCTGAAACGCCAATCTTCCAATAGCATATACAATCCTCATTTTCTAACAGGCCAACTTTTGCACCTCTTTTCTTGTTTTGCCAATCAATATCTCCATCAGAGCCATGTCGGCTGTAGGAGCGCAAGAGTGCCAGCTTTTCTGTTTTGGGATACGTATTGCATTTGTATTTGCTACCAGCCAGTTTTAAGTGAAAAAGAGCATAATTAAATGACGTCTTTTTCTCTTAACTGCCTTGCAGAACGTCTAGTTAATCATTACTAGATAAATAAATAAATAACTGGAGCTACTTTCAGTGTGCAACTATTCCTCCTCATGACTTCTTCCTGCACCTTAACCAAAACTTCTCTGGTTGTACTAACTGTTAAACTCTTTTTCTATCTTAATATTTTTTACAAGTCAATTTCTAAAACTTCAACAATGGAGAAGTTTGCTTTCTTTTTGTTATTGTTTTGTTTTAGACTGTCCCAAAGCTGTCACAGACACAACATATTTATCCCAAAATCTATAAACCAGTTAAGTTGTAGAACAGAACAAGTTCCAACATGGTCAGTTGTTTTTCTCCAGAAGGCAAAACCTAAAAAACACAAGAATATCTTAACCAGCCTTTGATCCGTGGGTGGCGTTAGTGTACAACCCTGTTTGTGAACATTCAACAAGTTCAGACACAGCTCCGATTCTGCCTCCGGGTAACGGAGTTGCTCTGTCAGCAGACTGGAATTAGACCAGTGTCCAGGTTGAACTCTGTGACGGCATTTGGGCTGTGGTACCGAGGCATGTCGGTGAATAGTTAGGTGTGTGGGCGTTTAGAGAAAACAAGCCTTGAGCTCCCTCCGCTGTGTTTTGCTTTGATGAGTCTGAATTGTTGCTGAGGGCTCACAGAATTATTTTTGATAGTCACAATATCCAACTATGGTAAAGCCACACTCACCACATATTATATTTATAATCCAGGATTGTTTGTTGCCATGTCCTTGTAAGATGTGATTGATGAGCCTTTTATTTATTAATTCTCTGCATTGATAGTAATGAGTTTATTTGTATTTGTGTTCAAGATGGCGAAAAACAGAGAGTGCATCCTCTGTGAAACAGTCCACTCCTCCAAGCAGGTAATTCACCCTAAACCACGATATACACTGTCAATGTGTAAATGCTGTATTATTTCATGTGAGACATTCAGGAGCTGTAGTTACATTGAATCTGAAGTTACTCAAGTTCTTTTACAAAATTAATATTAATTCAGCATTTTTCTATATACATTTTGTTTGGATTTGTTTATTTATATGTACTTTTATGCAACTTTATTTTTCAATGTGTTTCTGCAGGAGATGGATGAGCACATGAGAAGTATGCTGCACCATCGTGAGCTGGAGAAGCTCAAAGGCCGGTGAGTTGTTGTAACGTTTCTCCAAAAATAAGCAACATGCACATATTTCAGAATCAGCTTATATCAAGTGATTATATATCACATGATATACTCGAAATTTCACTCAAAATTTCACTATGATTTTTGCAGAAATTAATAATAAAGAAACATTTTGTTTCCCAAATAATCACGGATAGCACGAGATCTAGGAGAAGCTTTGCTGTCATAATTTGGAATATGATTGCATCTTATTCAATACACAATTTAAATAAATGAGTAATGTCAATGCTAAATGTTTAAAGAGTTTAGTCCAAATGTATTAAGGTCATGAATCACGTGTTCACACATGCACGTGCTCATCGCAGTGATCAGGCGAGTGGATATATGAGCAGCTGTCTCAACCGTTGCAAATATATTTAGACACAATCTCTCCGGAACAACGGGCATGACCGATAGAAGGCAACTGGCTGTCTTGTGACTCCCATAGATTAGTGAAAGTATGTGGCCTGTCGCTGAGAGGGGAGAATCTGGAGCAGAGATTGAGGGACGGAGTTGTTGCTACGTTACTGGGATTTCATATAAACATTGATGTGCAATGACGGCATCTTTTTAAACGTGACGATCAAGTTAATTAGTACAAAGAAAGAAAAAAAGGAATGGTGAAACAGTGTGCTGCAAGTGCAACAAACTATGAAGAGAAGGAATAGTTTCAAAAGAGTGCATGGTGATTTAGAGAACTGTCTGTTTAGGAATGGGATAGCTGAAGCTTAACTTTTATCTACAGCCTGATACAGCTCTGAGCAAACTCGAGCAGAGGGAATTCATCATCATTAAGCCTAGTTGCCTTTCTCCCAGCACTGCAGCTGAGAAATAACGAGTCAAATACATAAAAAGCAGCCTTATCTCAGCGATAAAGACTTTGCCAACTGCACGAGAGGTCAGAAAATGGCAGCATGCCATGACACAGTATTTGAAAAAAGAGAGAATTGAGAAGCAGCCAGCAAAGTCACCAGCCCCCTATCAAGATTACAGGATGGCATACTTGGGAGAGGTTTTTGAAGTGGAGACTATGAGCAGCTGCACAAGGCTCCAGTTACGCAGGCTTTGCTCGGGATTGGTCAGCAGGATGCTCAGGGCCTGTCCTAATAACACATGCTGGGCCGGATGGGTGGGGGGGAGATGGGTCCTGGGTCTCGGGGAGGAGTGTGAGGTCAAATACAGACATCTCCTTCTGTAGAGTCTCAGAGCGCAGCGGACACCATCATGAACGGGCACTAGGCTGAGGGCTCCGGGCCTCTCTCTCCCCTCCACGCGTCATCCCGCTGCTGTGCTGCATGGCTGGTTGTGGTGACTGGACATAAAACAGCTAGATGAGCACGCTGCCCGGGTCCAGCCTCGCTGCTCCTCCTGCCCTCGCCCCGCCGCCTATGTACCGCTGAAGAAAAAAACAACCTAAAAACAAGATCAGGACGATTTTTTTTGAACAAGAGAAAATTACAAGTTAGCTACCTCCTGATCTGTGACAAATAGAGAATTTGGACATACATCTTTTAAAAGGATTGTTGAGTATTCTCCTCTCCTGATTTTTATTTTTGACTTTTAAAGTAACAGAACCAGGCTAAATCAGAACAATGCCTGAAGGAACGATTGAACGGCCGCTCTCGCCTTCCCTCCCCAGAGACTGTGGACACGGGTGCAGAGTGTGCAAGGTGACGGTGGTGAGCCTCACCGACTACGCCAGCCACATCTCCAGTTCCACGCACAAGCAGAATGTGGAGGCTGCAGAACGAAGGAGTGCTAGGAACGACCATGACGAGGATTACTTCGATCGGGCTTTGGTGGACCTGATCGAGAAGAGAAAAGAAAACATCAGGTCAGTCGTGCTATTGAACACAACTTTTATATTGACAACTTTTAAGATGGGGACAAAAAGTTGTCTAATGCTTATTTATTGGTTAAAACATACATTTTGTCAAATACATTTTCTTTTCATTGCTTTTAAGAAACTGCTTATTACTTGTTTGTTTTCTGAATGTGAGAAATTCATTTTTTTTAAAAGTTTTTTTAGTAAAAAAAAAACATATTCCATATTTGGCCTAAAAGAAATCTTGCCGTTTATGGCATTCAATCTCAGTGGGCAATATTTCCATCACATTTGTTTATAATGTGTTGAGATTCAACCACAAATGCAATTGTAAGTGATAGCTCACGTGTCTGTCGTTTGTGTACATGCGCCATGTATAGTCACAGTGTAGCTCAGTTGAGCTTACAGGCCTGTTTTAGCTGCTGCTTCAAGTTGAGCTGCTGCTGCCGGAGTCGTATGTCGGGACTGCAGCCGAAAATAAAAGCATGACTGCACACATGAAGCTCAGACACTCGTCTACTGCCCTGTAGAAATGGGAAAAGGCAACCAAAAACCTTCACTCCAACCCTTTGCTGCTCTGAAATCTGTTACAAAACAATTACATATATTTTCTTTTGATATATTTTAGGATTGAAAACTCAAACCTCAAATGAATCACATTGTAAGGCTTCCTCTTCAAATACACCCTTTGAGTTCATGTTTGGCTTCTCAATGTCTCACTGGACGCCTTAGAAAAATATCTGATTGTTTGGGCTCTGCTGTGAACAAATCCTTGACACCTGACAACAGAGAGCCAAGAGATGCGGTTGCCAGGGAGATGGTTAAACAGATTCCAGAGTATCTAAAATGCAGCAAAAAAGTCTTAAACATTTTAAGTTGTACATGGCAGTTGCATATTTACACATTCTTCTCATCATTCATAAAAAAAGCTGCCTGTTGCAGCTGGAAACGATGCTGTTGAGCGCGGTGAGAGTGAAACAAAACAATAAAACTATGGATTTGTGAACAAGTAAAAATGTAGTGAAAGATATATAAATACATATTGATATCCGTCTTTGGTTCTTTAGAAAAGAAAAGGAGGCTGCTGCTGCAAAACTGGCAAAAGAAGAAGCGGATCGAAGGAGAAAGGAGGAGTTTCAGCAGAGGTTAAAAGAAACCAAGGAGCGTTACCGACAGGAGTGTGCCTGGAAGCAGCAGTCACAGGGGTTCAGTGGATCCGGTCACCACAGAACCTGGTACGGGGGAAACCAATATAACGCCTACAGAGGGGAGCCACAGCCCTGGCAGAACGGCACACAGGGAAAGAGCGCCACCTGGCATGCTCGGGAGCCTCCCAACTTCCAGAGGTGGGCGTCTGGAGAGTTCGCCGGTGGGAACGTTCACTGCCAGGACGGTTTCGCCAACATGCAGCGGGATCAGGGTCAATGTTCTGGCAACCAACGAAGTCGACTGCCTTGGCTCAGCAACGGAGGGAGCAGTAACGGGGTCTACGGTCGAAACAATATTTCCCAGAACCCGCAGAGGAGCCGACCCCTCAGCTTTCTCGAGCCTTTTCCTTCGTATCCACCTCCACCCAATTTTTTTAACCGGGCTAACCAGTTTCAAAATATAGGCAATGACCAGGGAGGTCAGCAGGGTGATGGGTTTCAGAACGGTCAGGGGCAAATGGCAGAACCTGATCACAACACGAGTAAGAGCTCTAAGACCTTTGGTAGCAATCCAAAGCTGGACAAAGCCTGTCGCTGGTCTCCCTATCCAGTCACAAAGGGTTTCGAATCTGCACCCCATAAAGACACCAACCCAAACTCATCAGAGCATCACACCAAAGTCCCCAAACCCCAGACACAAGACAAGGCCCGGGACACCAGTGCCTTTAACAGACCGTCCCGACCTGAACGGAAACCGGTGCAGATGACCCCGAGTGGACAAAGTGTGGAAGAGAAAGGAAAGCAGAAACCGAACCCCAAAACCAAAGCCAGAGATAGTAGTGACAACAGCAGTAGTAACAGCAGCAGTAGAAGCAGCAGTAGTGCTCAGAAAGATGTTCACCAGAACGGCACATCTGATCCTCCCAATCAGAAGGCGAATAAGCCAATGCCCCATAAAGAGAAGAAGATGTCCTCACTTCCTTGTCTCAACGGTGGAGCTCAACTCAGCAAGGCCTCCAGTCTAGCGCTCCCACAATCAAAATCAACCCCAAAGCAGAGCGGGATCAGTTCTCAGGCTCCTCTCGTCGGGCCCCTTCAGTCCAGGCAAGAACGGCAGCTCCCAGAAACGCTCAAGAAAGCCAGACAGATTGTGTTAGAAAAGAGGGGCTCTCTGGAAAGCTCCAGAAACAACAGGATGGAAATGACGCTGCACATTACGGAGGAGCAGCAGAGGGATCGATCACAGATTCAGATGGGAGTGAATAAGGAGAACAGGCAGAATGCAGCTAAACCAGAGGTGCCGGAGTCCGTCAGGCCAGACAAGCCAGCGTTGCAATCTTCAGACAGCAGCCAGTTTCTCCAATCGTTGCAAGTTAGCACCTCGACCGCGGAGAGCTCGGAGCCCGCAGTCTCCAGCCAGGACGACAAGGACAAGGAAACACAGGCGGTCGCCCCGGACGAAGCGATGCAGACCGTCGACGCAGGGCAGAGCTCGGAGAGTGACACCTCCAGGAGCGGCGAAGCTCAGACGGTGTCGGGTTCCAGCACGTCAAGTCTGTCCAAGCTTGATCTGCCTCCCGTCTTGAAACGTGACCTGACCAAACACATCAGCTCCAAGAGCAAAACCGGTGGCCACGAGCCCAACCTGAACATCGCCAGACGGGTGAGAAACGTGAGCGAGTCGCGGAGAAGCGACACGGAGAAGGACTCGGGGCTCAAACCGACGGTGCGGCAGCTCCTCAGCTCCTCTGGCTCCCGACGCAACGTGAACTGGGATCAGGTGTATCAGGAGGTCAGGAAGAAGCAAGACAAAGGGAAAGGCAAGCCAAGGTGATGTTTGATCGTACATTTGCAGTTTTGTACATTCTTTGAAAGTTATTTTTGATATTTCTGCTCATGTTATGACCCCTATGTCCTGCAGGTTTGGCATAGAGATGGTGCCGATGGACCAGGAGGACCAAAGCCAGGAGGAAGATGGCATCCCCCTGCTAGAGGGTTTCCAGTGGGACTCGTTGGCGGACATCCCCACCTCCAGAAAACGCTCGTTATCAGAGAGCAGCATCGCCCCGGCCTCCACTCACTCCCTGTTCACATCCCTCATGTCCAAGGAGACGGAACAAATAGAAGCCCTCAGCCCAGAGAACCAGGGATCCTCCGTTTACCCCAATCTCACATTCGCCCAAGGGAACAAAGACAATCAGCGTCAGCAAGAGGTGGAGCAGATGCTGGACCAGTATGAGGCTACAGCCCAGAAGCAGCCGGAGAAGCTAACGTCTGCGACGGTGAAGGTCCTCCAGCGGTCCGATTCAGTGCTCGGGGACAGCAGCTCGGGGACGGAGCTGTTAGACGGCCAGGGAACGGGAAAGAGGCGGAGAGCGACTGGGGTGAGTAAAGGAAACGGGTTTAAAGGGGAAGTAGTATGACTGCAGGTCTCGGGGAGTTCTGCTGCACATGTTAAAAAAAGTCATATACAGAAGACGCTGTGTAAAGTCTGATAAATGTCCTCATGACTATAACATTTTAAACTTTTAAATATCTGTGTGGAGTTAGAAAGAAGTGAGACCTCTGCTGCCCGATACTCATCTCTGCTTGATGCTTCGTAAGCTGATACTAGTATAACATCTGAATATCATATCAAACTGTCAGCGGTAAGGTTGCATTGTGGGTAGTGTATGCACAAGGTTTTGAAAATGAATCAAATCAATCAATGTGTGGGAAGAAAAAGACTATATATCTGGTTCTGCTGCAAC
Organism: Anoplopoma fimbria; assembly: GCF_027596085.1. Lineage (NCBI taxonomy): Eukaryota > Metazoa > Chordata > Actinopteri > Perciformes > Anoplopomatidae > Anoplopoma > Anoplopoma fimbria. The sequence goes on along the minus strand of NC_072463.1, from coordinate 3,188,696 downwards.
AATGTTTATCCTTTTTAAAAAACTGACCATTGTGAGTCTGACAGTGTTAAAGGAGTGCAATGCTAAAACAGTGTAGTACTCTTTTATGAAAAGGTTTGTGTGTACAATGACTTTTATTTGTGTCTACTTTAATACAAACAAAATCTCAAAGTGCGACATCTTTTCTTTCTTCCTTGTAGGACGTTCCAAGTGCGGAGACGTCTTGCTTGGAACACAACAACAAAAGAAGGAAAGTCAAATCCAAAAAGGGTAAATATCTATGAGTTCTGTTGCATTATTGAAGTTTTTGTTTGTAGTATGTTGTCTAATCTAATGTTTGTTTAATGATCTTGGTGGAATCATTTGACAGCTCCAATCCATTAAATCCATTTTAAGATCACAAAGACGGATCGAAGCGCTGAGTCGCTCCGATCTACCGATGGTTCATGAGTATCTTTTGGTGCAGAGCGTTTACAGATCGACCAGCTGCTGGCCGTGTCGCTGCGGGAGGAGGAGCTTAGTCGCTCGCTGCAGACGGTGGACGCCAGCCTGATCCAGGCCCGGGCTGCACTGGAGGCCGCCTACATGGAGGTGCAGCGTCTCATGGTGGTGAAACAGCAGGTAAAACAAAACAGAAAAACAACAACTTTTGATTGGAGAGCAGGTTGGTGTGTTTATACACACTTGTGTTTCAGTTTTCCGAGTGTTAGTTTTCTCCTGGAGAGTTGCCTAGTTTTGGGGAAGCAGATGTCCTCAGTTTACTGAGTTTAGCGAGTATTTGTTGTTGATTTTTCTAGTTCCATGCCATGGTTCTAAGTCAGTAATCCCCATATTATTATTATTTATATTATATTATTATATTATATTATATTATATTATATTATATTATATTATAATAATACAAGCAGACATATTCGCTTTCTGATTGTATGATTTTGTCTTACCCAGGTGACTGGAGAGATGAGCACGCTGAGAAACAAGCGCATTGATTTACTCAAAGGGATGCAAGGTAAGGACTATGAAATACATGAAATTATGTTTAATTAAATGGTAACTTTTCCTGCCAGTGACCCTAAAATAAACAGATCAATTAACTTAACTTCTGTATTCAGGTAATTTGGAGGAAGCGCCTCAGATCAAACTGAAAGAAGAAAAGATGGATTCAGTCGAAGCTGAGCCCCACCTGCCCTCCTCCATGCTGCTTCCCTCTGTCGCCGTCACGGCCGCTGCCCCCAGTCTAAGTCTTCCTGCCGAGCCCGCCTCCCCTCCCTCCTCCAGCCTTCCCTCCATGCCTGTACTTATCAAGCAAGAGCCTCAGTCTCCTGTCCATGTCAGCTCAGAGCCGGACCCTGTGGACATCATGACCCACTGTGCTCACAGCACCACCCCAGAGCTGTCAGCCGCTCTTGCTGCGGCCTCTTCACCAGGTAACATTGCACAGTAGATTTCTGCAGATGTTTTCATGCAATAACACCGGAAATATGCAGCGAGACGTAGCAATGTGCCGGTAAAAAGCAATAAAAAAAACAGCTGTTATCTAGCAAACATGGATGTTAACTTTGCTGATTCCAAAATGATATTTAACGAGGAAGGGAATGCATTCAGCCCATTAGACCTCAAAGATGTGTTTTGCTGTTTTTCATGTTTTTTTTGTGTGCAGTAACTCAATATAACTTCATGTCCATTAGATTAACAATGTACTTTTCCATGTGCTTCTGAAACTCTTGCAGATCCTGCCCTTCACTTTCGTCCATCTCCTGAAACAAAACAGCCTGAGTCGCACACAGAACATAGTTGGGAGAACTTCAACGACCCTGCAGACTGCAAAGAGAGCTTATCAGGCCTTGTTGAGACAATGGAGAAGACCACACAGGCGTCCAGGAACTGTCTCACCCCTTTGCCCGACTCCAAATCCTCCATAAATCTTCTCCCACTCAGCAGGAGGAGCTCTGAGGCGGGCAGCGTTGTCGACTGTGCAGCTCCACATTCCTTTGAGCCCCCGTCCGTCCTCAATCTGCCCGCCTCCCCGTCCGAACTGAGGAACGGGAAGCGTGTGAGGAAGCTGAAGAAGAGGAAGGTGCTGAAGAAGGCCCAGGGGACGGAGCAGCCCGAGAGCAGCGACACCGAGATAGATGGCGACGCCTTGAGGCCGAGGTTTCGACCGCGCAGGAGACCAAGCGGGGGCTCTGTGGTCAGCACCTCCACTCCGCCTTCGGAGGACAGGGAGGGCGAGGTGAACATGGAGTTGGGCGAGGAGTGCTCCAGGCGGCTGTTTCCGCCGGTCAAACTTGAGAAAAAAGACCTCAATTGCCACAAACTTAAGTTGGACTCGGATTCAGAAGAAAACATGGAGGTCACGGCAGACGGTCAGCAGCCCCACGTGGACGTCCTGGTTCCAGCTCCCCCTCCGGTTCAGGTCCCAGACTCCTCCAGAACAGAGCCGCAGAGACTTGCCTGCAACGAGGTCACCTCCACCAGCGACATGGATGTGTGTCGATCCTCTGAGAGGTCAGACTCCTTCTTGACCTCTGGAAACAACCGTAAAAAACTATCCAAACTCCACTTACAGGCTTGTCCTAGAGCTTTCGTCCATTTCACACTTGAATAGCTCATTATCTTTGAAAGCCACTGAGTAAACTTCATCTGCTGATGAGGACTGTGTGATGTGCTTAAAAGCTCCAGAACAAGGGAATAAGTGGAACTTTATTTGACTTTTTTTATTAATTAAATGAATAATAAAGTGGGGTTGAAAATTTCAGTAAAAGTAAAGTTGCAAATGGTGAGAAGAAGACGACAGTAAAACTAAAAAAAGATGATCAGATGACGTCTACACCAAAAAGATTATAAATAGTGTTATCAGCAGTAAATATATGTAGAGTATACAATAAATGTAATTTCAAACTTTATATTGCAGTAAATTATTTATAAGAGACTCATTCTCATGTATAAAAAGATATAAGAACTGGGTTTAAAAGAGTTGAGAGGTCAGGAAAACTTTCTGCCAGAACCTCACAGGGCTTTTATTCATCTATGGCCGGAGCTAAAGACCTGTGATGATCTATATATGAGGTCTAATCACAGATCATTTATGATTAAAGACAAACTACAATCACTCATCATTCCTCTCTTCTCTCCCCACAGCGACATGCCGTTTCCCACCACGTCAGTCAAGATCATAAAGATCTCGTCGGGTAAGTTCATCTCTGGAGGGTTGTTCACGTTATAAGGGTCGGGTTATACTCGACAAGATCAAGTTTGTGCGACATGCAGAAGTGGAAACCCAGATGTAACACAGAGAGAGGGAGATACAGTTTTGTTTAAATATGTGGATAACACACAGATGACGAATCACACAATCACATGCTTTTTTATTAATCATTCTCTTTGCAATGAAGGAATCTTTCCGGTGATTGTAGCGAACCGTTACTCCACTGGTACTTTAAATACAAAACCAAACCTGAAAATCATTCCACCCTCCGAGCAGCCCGAATTAGAAATGCCATCATCCTTTAGCCGGTTGAAATAGACTCTCTGAGTGCCCAAATTACTTTTTATGGGCAACATATTCATAGAGGTGTTAGTTGACTTTCAATGACACTGTATGAGCACGATGAGAGCAGTGATGAATAGAAACGGCTTTCTCCTAATGTGTATATTTAAATGTTTATTCAGAGAAAAACATACGGAGCTGTACTTAGAAAATGATCGCTTGGACATTTAATAGAGGATGTTTGTGAAATACGGTGCTTTTATGAGCAAAATGACAAGTTATAGTTGAGTTTATTACCAAGAAGGTTTAGGGGAAATTATTTTTAAATTAGATTAAAACCTGGAGAGCGTTTAGGGAACTAGAAATCTCTGCATCTGTTTATTTGTACAACTGTGGATGTTGTGAAGATAATAAGTATAACGTGCTCTTTATCTTTTATGCTCATGTGTGTGTTCTTATGTGCTTCACAGATGCCTCGTCTGACCACGGTGAGGATGATTTGCCCACTGAGGGTGTGTTCGAGGGCCACCAGGAGGCGGTGAACGCCATGCAGATCCACAATGGACTGCTGTACACGTGCTCCGGAGACCGCACCGTCAGAGCCTTCGACCTGGTGGTGGGTGTCCTCAGGGCCTTATTATTGTTGTTGTGTGTTAATTACTATTTTCTGTGAGTGCAACAACCCCAACAAACTCGTATTTGTTCTTGTTGTTGCAGAGTCACAAATGTGTCGGCGTGTTCGAGGGTCACAGCTCCAAAGTGAGCTGCCTGTTGGTGTCCGTGGCTCCTTCTCTGCATCACCGCCTTTACTCTGGTTCCAGTGACCAGACCATCTGCTGCTACAGCCTCAAGGTAAAAACACACACCTTCTTTTTTACTCATTAATCACATTAATAATTGATTATCCATGCAGCATTCACTCATTACTTATTCTCTGTTTGATCTGGTCAGAAACACATTATAGGATTTCTTTGAGTAATGCGTTCATTAATAACTGGACAGAATTTTCTTTATTGTTACTCGTGTTTGTCTTTATTATGTTGTTGTTTGTTGATTTTTATATCAGACTATATATTGTTCAGCCATATTTGTGAAGCAGGTTTTCTTTACTGCACATCATGGAAAATAGATAAAAACTGTATAAATGGGACCATATTTTGTACGGTAAAGTAAATCCTTTTCTGTGACGCCTTCACGTGAACTCAGTCGACGTTGTTTTTTACGTCCACAGACGCGAGAGCTGGAGCAGCAGTTCTCTCTGTCGGACCGAGTCCTCTGCCTCCACAGTCGATGGAAGATGTTATTCGCCGGTCTGGCGAACGGCACAGTGGTGACCTTTAACCTCAAGGTGAGGGATGCAGCGTGCACACAACATTACTGTTTATGTAAAGGCTTCTTAAATGTGAAGATTTGCTGCTTTACTTTGTCTAATGTGAATATCTTTGGGCTTTGGAGTATTTTTACGATGTCGCTTTGGGCACTTTTATACTTCTCAATGTATTTTTAGGACCAAGTGATTCATTTTGTAATTGAGAAAATAAATTGCAGGAAACTCAATAATGAAAACAAACTTCAGTTGCAGACCTGATATAAACAGCAGTATTTGTTGTATGTACATGTTGTAGAAGTCAAGTCTTAAGCTGTCTTTGAAATTCATATTTTTGCAAATTTGCATTTCACATTTACGACAAAAACTCATTTTAAATGCATCATGTCAGAAAAGGTATTAACCTCTGATGGCTGGCTTTTAGGAGAAAAGATGGAAACCCTCGACGGTCTCTATTAAGAGGCTTTGTTTTCTGTTTTGCAATCATTTGTTTAGACAAACAAGCAGATGGATGTGTTCGAGTGCCACGGGCCGCGAGCCGTGAGCTGTCTGGCCTCGTCACAGGAGGGGGCCCGACGGATCCTGCTGGTCGGCTCCTTCGACAGCACCATCAGCGTGAGGGACGCCAAGAGCGGCCTGCTGCTGCGCACGCTGGACGGACACACCAAGACCGTGCTCTGCATGAAGGTAAGCCCAGGCTTCAACCGCAGAGACGTCATCACTGATGGAGGGATTTCTTTTAACTCAAGACATAAAAAGTATTGCCATGCTAAGACAAAGAAACAAACCGAGGAAGTTTTAACATCATTTTGTGTTTTTAATGTTTGTCTTTATGTTGTTTTAATTAGTGTGTCCGGTACTGCATGTCATCTGAAACACCACACGTCGGTGTTATGGGTTTAAATGTTTGTGTGTATCTTGTTTGAAACACACTTTTGTTGCTGATTTTTCTATTCTTAAAGAGAGTTACCTGGCTAAATAAAGGTTTAATAAATAATAAAAAATTTATTTTGGATGGCATATGTGAAGCTTTGCTGCCTTGTATCATCCATCCATCTAAAATAAGTGTATTATCTGTGATAACAGGAGAATATCTATCCATGTTTCAAGTGTAGATTATCTCATGTTTTACATTTTATTGGAGCTGAGTATTCATTGTTTTATAGTGGCTTTAATTCCTCTTTGTTTCTCTCTCAGGTGGTCAACGACCTGGTATTCAGTGGCTCCAGTGATCAATGTGTCTACGCACACAACATCCATGTGAGTCATCCTTTTTGTCTCTTTTATACATAAGGATTTAATATTACACTTTTTACATGTTTATGATTCCTATCTTGCAAATAAAGACCATAGGCACAGTGCAGTTAAATCAGAGAAACGTATTAATATACATTTTATATTCTGTGCCGTTTGTACAGACAGGAGAGCTGGTGCGGGTCTATAAGGGCCACAGTCACGCTGTGACGGTCGTGTCCGTCCTGGGGAAGGTGATGGTGACGGCTTGTCTGGACAAACTGGTGCGAGTCTACGATCTACAGGTCAGAATCCTTAAACCGTCTCTGTCTTTACATCATATTATCCTTTTAGCTCATATCTCATATCTTATCTCGTATACATTTGGGTGTGAAAGCCGTTTCAGCCTGTTTTCATGTTCTCTCCACAGTCTCACAACCAGCTGCAGGTCTACGGTGGACACAAGGACATGGTGATGTGTATGGCCATCCACAAGAACATGGTGAGAGACCTGCTTACTCCAGAGCTGTGTGCTTCACAAAATGTGATATTAAACAAGCAGATATATCATAGGCACTCATTAGACATCATGAATTCTAACTGTATTAAATGCGTTGATTGGCTCTCACACATGGTGAGAATATTTAGTTTTTCTGTCACCTCTGTTTAAATTAGATTTCAACCAGCTGATATGTTTTTCTAAAACGTATGATGTACAAGATTTTTTATAATTTGGAAAATGTAATCTTGGAGATCTGATTGTAACCCGTTATTGTTGTTTATTCTGTGTTTCAGATCTACACTGGCTGTTACGACGGCAGCGTGCAGGCCGTCAAGCTGAACCTGATGCAGAACTACCGCTGCTGGGTAAGATGAGGGACGGGGAGCAGAGCTGAGAGGGGGGGTTTGTGGATCAAGAGAGCTTGATCAGATGATGTCATAGTAAGAGATATCTGATGTCATGTGTCTGGTGTTTTTTGGCTCTTGTAATAGAAGAAATCAAGACAATTCAGGAGAAATCTGCCTCTTTCTGAGGAGCTTAACATCAAACCAGTGATGTTAATTTATTTTGCTGCCAACAAACTCCATAATCACAGTCCTGGAAAAATGGACAGCGAAAATAAAGCAGCAGAGAATGGGAGATCTCTCATATCTGCAGACGTCCTGCGTAGCTTCCTGGTTATTAAAAGTGATTAACGGCGTCTTGTCTTGACAGTGGCACGGCTGTTCTGTGGTGTTCGGGATGATGGAGCACCTGCAGCAGCACCTGATCAGCGACCACACCAGCTCCACCTCCCAGGTGTTTAAATGCCGCTGGAAAAACTGTGAAGAGTTTTTCTGTGCACGCAACAGTTCCAAGCAGGTATCAAAAACAACACCTTTTGAATCTCTTTTCTAGTACGTAGAGGAGTATATATTTCTGTTCCAGGGCTTCATATTTAGAGGATGTTTCTGTGTTGCAGGGGATGCAGGTGCACATGCAGAAACATGCTGAGGAGGACGCTGAGCCGGAGCCTTAAGGGCTGCTGGTGGAGATGTTGTCTCTCCTCCTCCCTTCTCTGCTATCTTTAACCTCCCATATTGGGGGGGGATGTTTTTTGGGACCCACTTGACTTCTCAGCGCTCCTGTTGAGCCTGACGAGTGGAGTCCGACGCCTCCATCCTTTATGTTCGGTGTTGGAATCCAACCATAATACAATCGTGAAAAGGAGGGTTGGTTGTGCTGTTGTTATTTGTTTTTTTACGTTCTACAAAAACACGCCTTCCTCTCTCTCTCTGTCTCTCTCTCTCTCTCTCTCTCTCTCTCTCTCTGACCACTGCAGTTCCTCTTTTTACTGACCAAAGTAAGACAAAGAAACACGTGACTTTTGTTTATTGAAGAAACTTCAGTGTTGCCGGTATCTGAGCGTGTTGTTCTGTTTTTCTCTGTCAAAAACTGCAACATAAACAGACAGTCGTCCTCTTTCTTGGTCGGCTACGATATGGCATGGGCTCAGAGATGTTTTTATTGTTGTAGTGCAGTCGTGATGTGTCATGTAGAGCAACCTGTAGTTTGTTTTTTCTTTAATTAAGTTGCCATTATTCACTCACAGTGAAAACATTTTGTTGATGACAGTGATTTAAAAGTTTTCCCAGATCGTTTCATAATTCAGTGTGATTATTTGTGTTGAAGGAGTTTCATTGACGTGACAATTTTTAACAAACGTCTTTCTTTGTTTTGTCAGCATTTTAGGTTTACATTATTATTTAATTTTTTGTTGTTGCTCAGTGATATTAAGGCGTTGAGGGGATTTTGGTGGGGAGTTGAGTTACTTGGCCTGAAGATGCCATTTTGAGAATTTGCATTTGCAGTGATAACAGAGCCGAGGTGTGTGTGTGTGTGTGTGTGTGTGTGTGTGTGTGTGTGTGTGTGTGTGTGTGTGTGTGTGTGTGTGTGTGTGTGTGTGTGTGTGTGTGTGTGTGTGTGTGTGTGTGTGTGTGTGTGTGTGTGTGTGTGTGTGTGTGTGTGTGTGTGTGTGTGTGTGTGTGTGTGTGTGTGTGTGTGTGTGTGTGTGTGTGTGTGTGTGTGTGTGTGTGTGTGTGTGTGTGTGTGTGTGTGTGTGTGTGTGTGTGTGTGTGTTCCTGTTTATCTGTGTGGGTTTATTCCTCCCTGTTTTTCATGAGTGAGTGTGACGATCTGTTTTAACACAAACAATTTCCGTCTTGGAAATGTTTTTTTCTGGAATTTATTTTAATAATTGGAGCATCAAGCAAAAGGCAGCGGAGTTTTCCACAGTGAAGATAGTTTTCTAATGAAGTGTGGAGGTGAAGGTTGTATTGAGGAGGTTTTTGTAGGAGGAGCTTGAAGAGAATAATTAGGATTCATCTCCCATGCCATACCTCACCCCCTAAAAAAAAAACAGATAAGTTTGGTAACACAAAGCCACATTTAAAAAGGATTCAACCAGTTTTATGTCGGTGTGGTTGCAGCTCTCCGGGAGTTAACCCGACGTTTCTCACAGCCGCCATCGTCCAAACTGACTTCATCCGCTCGTTATTTTATGTCGGAGAAAAGCGTGCAGTTCACCTCTTACCTGGCATTCCCTGAGTTTCTTCAAGTTTTTTCAAGTTGCGAAGAGATATTTTTTAAGAAAGTGCAATCTTAGACATTGTTAATAATAACTAATAAAAAAATAAAATGGTGCAACATCATAAAAAACTGTGTCTTCTTTATCTTTTGATTTTAAAGCAGTGAATACCACAACATCACATCAAGTCAAACCAACAACTACACATTTATGTATTTATTTATTTGGTTAAAAATGCAGTACACTCATTTGACCAAAGCCTTAATAAGAAGAAGAAAAAAAAAAAAATCACAAAAAAGCTTCAGTCCAACCCATTAGCCATATTCTGTCAAATCTATATTTTTAACCTCTAATAAAAACTCGTCCACGATTTTGTTATTGAATCTTGAATTCATCCACATGAAGAGCTGAAAGACTGGACAGGGATGTTACTTCAGGAGGCTTTAAAATACTAAAGAAACTTATTGTTATACTCTCAGAAATATTAACGCTGAAGGAGTGATTCACAAGTTTATTCACTGTCCACCAGAGAGCCCAGTTCACTGGAATGAATACAGGAAGAATGCCCTTACTGCTCAGTCTGATAACAGAAGAAGAAGAAGAAGATAACGTAGAGGCGGGGGGGGGGGGGGTGGTACTGTAGAAAGGAGCTCTGTGAGGTATTGTGACGGAAAAAAAAAAGAGGTTGTGTGTGTTTGATGCCTGAGAAAAGTACGGAACAAGTGTCTTTAAAAAAAATAAAATAAAAGGCTAATGGCTGAAAGAAGAGACTGATATATTTCGATGATAACTGAAGGACGAGAGCAGAGAGAGAAATGCAAAAGGCCTCAGATAGATGGGACTGGGAATTGAAATAGATGAAATGGAAGAAGCATGTTGAACATTTTGGGATTATAAAGAGCAGAGCGGGGCGGGGAGGGAGGGAGGGAGGGAGGGTGAGGTGGATGAGAGCTAACGACAGTTGGGCACACTGAGTGTTGAGGTAACGGCTGGCAGGTCTGGTCCTCCTGTGGAGTGGAGCTCACCTGGAGGAGGAGGGGCCTCTCTAGGCGTACATGGTCAACTGGAGCCACTGGAGATGGAAAAAAAAAGATTCAATAGGTCTGGTGGTTTAAACAGCATCGAACGCTGGACATGTTTTACTTTATTTACATTAAGTTGGGGTGAACGATTACATTTTGCATATTCAAATGTTGTGAGAAAAGATACACAATCATACAATTAAAAAAGATGGAGTACCCGTTAAAAGTAGGAACAAGAATCAAGTGATTCCTTAGGAGCAATTCTTTAACACTAAAATAGTAAATTCATGTTGTTAATGAACAGTAGTTTTATACATATGCTACTCTTCCTGCGGGTTGTAAATATCTAAAGAAGTAAAGCTATTTAATACAAAAAAAACAAAATAGCAAATATTTGAGAAAAGTCTGAAAAAATTAGAATTTTTGTAGCTAAAGGTTGTTTTTTTCTTATTTCTTTTCTCGGTAATCATCTAGCGATTTGATTGGCGTTTGTTTCAGATTTTGGTTTAATATGAATAAATAAAAAAAACCTTCTGATGACATATTAAACCCACCTGATTATTGAGTTATATCCCATCACCTAGATGCTTATATATAACCTTTAATCTGAGCTCTCACCTCCAGGACACTGAGTCTGATTGTACCGTCTCCATCCTGATCGAAGGCCTGGAACGCCCCTGGAGAGAAAAAAAGAAAACACCAACACAACTTCATCAAAGAGCCCTTTAAAGATAAATATTAACCTAAAGTTACACAGACACAAAGAGACAAAGATTACTGACCCGGTGGGTAATAATGGCATTATCATTATTATTATAATTATAATAATTGTATTATTAGGATTTTTATTTCATTATTATCAATATTATTATTATTATGATGTTTATCATTACCATCATTCCTGCTTAAAACTGTGCAGCTGTCATTTAAAAAAAAATATATATATTGTACACAATTTTTTGAAATATTCTTTTATATTTGTATTGTATTTTTTTCTATTCTATATCTATGTTTGTTTATTATTTATTATTTATTATTTTCTCTTACTATGTTTATTGTCATGCACCAAAACAACAAGGAAAATTCCTTTTATGGGAGAATCTACTCATCAATAAATCTGATTCTGATTATTTGTGATGTGGCAGCCCCGCTTTGTGAATAAGGCTCATAAGAATGTATTTTAACATCTAAATCTGAATATAAATAAACTCAAAAGAGCATATTTCATGGATAAAAAAAGGTTGTTTTTTAACATACAAGTAAAATACTGATGCATGAGTAAAAAGATTATTTTCAAAAGTGCTCTTATTAAAGCCAGTAATTCATCACAATGGCTTTCTCCCACTGGTTTCATATTAATCATGTTGTTTGTGATGCTCTGACTTACTGAACATGGCTTCGAGCCGAACCAGACAGCTGATGAAGCTGTCGAAGTCGATGTTCATGCCCTCGTTGGCGTAGCGCATGGTGATGATGTCGTACAGCTGGTTGTTGAGACGGAAGCCTGAGCGGGACACAAGACACATGACTGTACAGTGAAGAGAACATTTAGAGGGTGAGTTCAAGCTGTAGGTTCATCTGCAGCACTTTCAATTAATCTAGACAAACAAACAGGCACGTTTACCCCAGAAAATATGATTTAAAATGTTGATTGAGACAAATGACCTTTAAGGCAACATAAGTCTGTGATTGATGAACATTTACTGCTATCAACGACCATTTCTGATAATTGAGGGATCATACTAAGACTGATATACTTTAAAGTTTTCAGATTTTGCAAAATGATTAAAGTATTTTTTCTAGTTTTAAACAGTGGAAACCACTTATAGGGATCAATAGCTTATATGGATCTAAGAGCTTGGGGCAGGATCATTCCTATACCAATATAATTATCTGCTTTTAGTAATAAAGTATTTCACTTATTGTTCATTCATTTAGTAGGTGTCATAAAATATGTCTTATTGTGATGTGAATGAACTGAAATAACAGAATAAGAATTTATTACCTGCATCGTTGACAGCATTCCTCATCTCGTAGCTGTTGATGCTGCCGGTCTGTTCGGCGTTATAGTGATTAAAGATTCCCTGAAAGAGAGCAAGAGAGAAATGTGATTTATATCTGCTGCTGGAAGTAAATACATCTTCAGAGACTAACTTTAACTGTGAGTAAATTAAAAGAGGGGGAAACGTAGCAGAGCGTAAAAAGACAAGAGTGTCAGACAGAGAGGAAACCTGCATCCCCACCTGCCACTGTTTGATCTTATTCCACAGATGTCTGAACTCCTGCAGGTTGAGTCTACCGGTCCCGTCCATCTACACAGAAGCAGTTAAGACCAACAACCTGTCACATGTTTAGTCAATTCAGAAGCTTTATGATCCAGTATTACTCAGTATCACGTAAAAAAACTAATACAAATTCTCAAGTTCTTCTATTTCATGCAACTGCTCCACTACATCTCAGAGGAACATATTGTACTATTAAGTTACTTTACAAGTTTTGAGATAGTTTTTTTCCACCTTCCTGTCCAGTGAAACCATTTATCTCTGTTAAATGTGTTAAATGTTTGTGATTGATTAAAGGATGACGAGTTCCTTTAAGAGTTGCTAAAGTTCTCCTGCTTCTTAATGTAGCAGGTGGACACTAGGACCCAGTAACAGTTTAACCAATCAAGGTGAGAGCACCTGAACCTGTTGTGTGTCTCATGAAGCACAGGTGTGTCAGCTTCACTCCTGTTCCTGTGATCACTCTTGTGAACATGCTTCCTTGATAAACTAAAACAAACCCAAACTACCATTTTGTTTAGTATACCAGAAACAGAATAAGTTTGTCCCGATACATAGTATGTCACAAAAATACCAGGATGTACAACAGCTTCCGGTCGCATTTCGCAGTTTCATTTTTTTTTTTTAAAAGTACATCCTGCTGATTATACTTTTACTTAAGTAAGGCAGGATGTGTACTTGTAGTGGAGCATTTTCACATTGTGATCTGAATACATCTTCCAGCTGAGTTAACTTTCTAATAATTTAGTGTCTTCTCATGAGGTCAGAGGTCAAAAGCATGTTGCATGATGACAAATGTGACTGTGTTTCTCTTTAAAGTGGCCCGTCGGCGTGTTTGTGTGGTGACTGGAGGCCTCGGCCCGCTGAGCGTCCATCACAGACCCTCGTTCGGGGTCCCGGCAGGTTGTGCCTCCTACAGACAACACAGCCAGCCCGATGCACTCGATACAAAGGATACGTCCATCAGAGCAATCATGCTCCTGCAGCTCTCCAGGCTGAAGCCCTCTGTGTTCAGGTCCTTATCTGGAGGGAAAGCAGGGACACAGGGACAGATTTAGAGGTCCATTAGCATCATATGACACGTTTACTATGTCAGCAAGGAGTCGATTGGATCAACACAGACTTTCACTTTGTGTTTCTGGACAAAATCTCCTCACACACACTCAGGTTTTAAGAATCTAATATGAGTCAGTGAGTTAACAAAATGTATATTTCAGGATGTGTATCCTTGATTCACAGAAGTCTCAGCTTGTTATTAGCTATTGATATAAATCATAAAATGTCATAAAGCAGACAGGTTTTGTAAAGTAAGGAGGCTCCAAAAAAGGAAAGTGAAAGAAAGTGAAATAATATTATATGTCTTATGAAAAGAAGATCTCATAGAATAACCCTGTAGATGAACCCTCATAGATGCAATAGTTTTGGGGAATTTGAATGTTTTTCCCAGTGTCTTAGAAAATACCTTTTTTATGAATTTGATGTAGTTTTAAATTATGTCAGTCATGGTCTATGGGATCAAATAGCATAATCATGATAATAATACCAGGAATTACAGAAATACTTTTTGTAATATTTGGGCACAATTATAAATTATGTCATTTTTATGATAAAAAAATCAAAAATCAATGGCACATGTGGGTTTTCTTGTCTCGAAACTACACCTTTACTGTTGTTTTGCCCATGTTTCCTAATACTTTTATGTATATGGCCCACAATCAAAAAGGTTTGGGAAACACTGCTCTTGAGGTGTAAATTTAGTTTCAGTATTTATGTATTTGTAACTATGATGTGATATGAATGTGTTAAATGAACTTCTCCACTCTCGTTTCTAATACAAGTTCCCTCCCTCATCTTCACTGCAGCAACGTTCAGGTGATCTAACTGGACTCACGTTTGGTGATCACTCTGTTGAGAACGTTTTTCAGCTCGTTGGCTGTGATTTCCATGTCCTGTGAGAGCGACCAGAGCGGAGCAGGAAACAGTAGAAGAAGAGAGAAGACCACCATTAAAATGTGAAAATCTCACACATATTTACACAGAAAACCAGCAATTTAATGTCTTCAGCTATTAGTTGTAAAAGCCAAAAACACAGGAAGGTAGAAGACAGTTATCAGTGTGTTTTCTTGTACTTCTTGTACTCACATCGCCGGCTATCTCCTGAAAAATAGTCCTGAACTGCTGGTCCTCCTCGCTCTCTTCCCCCGCAGAGGCCGGCGCCGGCTGAGACGTCACGGAGCCACAAAGTAGAAAAAGATGAAGAGACAAGAGGGAGAAGATGTGAAAAGAAAAAAAAAAAGTGGAGATTAAGGTTGTGAAAAACTGTCTTTATATGGTACAGAACTTCCTTCATGTGTGTTTCTATTATTTAGCATTAATAATGATTAAATACGCATGGTGAATATATTGCAGAAATAGTTTTAATATATGTTTTAATGTGACAGTTTCCAGAATACTGCACTCTTCTATGTGGCTTTAATGCAAGAATAAATTTGATGCAAATGTTGGTTTGAATGAACTGAAAACTAGAGTGGTTAGATCATTTGATCCAAACAGATGTGATCACTATAAGACGTTTACACTGTTCATGAATATTGTAAACAACAACAACCTTAAAAGATCAGTTCGCAAGAATTACAAAAATCCCTTCAAATATCTGGCCGCTCTGATAGTTTTGGTTTTATTTGCTGAGGTTTTGAGATTTATTTTCTCTGAAACCAGTCTTTCCTGATTTATTGGTAATCTGGGTGTAATTCAATTTTCATTCATCTCCATTGTATCAAAACATTTTAGACACAGAGATCTCAAAACCTGGGCAAAAAAAATACTAAATATATGGATTCGTTGAAGAAGAAAGCTTTATTCACAAAAAAGTCAGCCTCTCTTGTTTTGAAAGCTCTAATTCTGCCAAATAATGAAAAAGAAATGAAGGATACTCACCACGGGATGATCGGCCTCGATCCTGTTCTCTATCTCCCTGGGTGAAGACGAACAAACAGCAGTCACGATGGTGACAACAACATCTCATCTGGAACCACTCATCTGTTTACTACAGTCACGTTATTCTCATCCAGGTATCAAACAATCCTGAGCTCAGTGAGCAGGACTTAAAACATAATTATAGTCCCATACTCACAATTGGACTATAATAGCATCAATAATTCCACAAACAGTGAATGAAGCTGTGAATAAAATGTGTTAGTTCAGTACCACCTGTTACTTCTTCCAGTCAAGAGTACTTTCTCTTGATTTGTTCTTATTTTGGGCATTCTTGGTTGTCGAAGGCGTCCTCTTCTTGTTTTTGAATTAGATTGGTTTTAAGTAAGTCTGTCAGTTAATAATTACTATGTGAAAACCCTCACCCTTCTGGTGTTAAAGCAGGTTAAAACTAATGTTATTTTACAATAAAAAAAAACATGTTAAATCTAAATTCAAAGCTTGTGGTGCACATCCTTCCCACAGGTCCACGGTCCTTCAGAGCTGCATGCTGCCTGTCCTCCACAGCTGCTGCCTGGAGGTGGGTGGGTGTGTTTGTTGAGGCTTGAACATGCAGCATTGCAATATTTTGGAAAAGTTTACCGGATCGTGCCCATATCTGAAGTCGCTTGTCCTAAAAAAGATTCCATAACAGCTTCGAACTGGGGCCGATTTCTTCCAGTTCTACAAATCAAATCGCCGTTAAAATTGTTTGCTCTTGGTGGTTTTGTCCCCCCCCCCCCCAACCCCACCCAGCACCCAGACAAAAAACCCCACCCTCATTAACACACACACACAAACCCGCACTGTAAAATGCACATGGAGGGTGGATAAATCACAGTTAAACTTGATATTTTCTAGAATAAATCAATCCTGCTGCTACTCTAAATGTCAACAGGTAGGGCTGGGTATTGTTTGACATTTGGCTGTATTTAAAGTTTTGGGTTCAATAATGTGACTTTAGGGAAACTTACAGTGCTAAAGAAAATGTAAATTTAATCATCTACAAAAACACGGACATATTTCTAGTCTCGAGACCAAAAACTGTAGTTGTGATTTCTCACAAAGAGTTGCAACACTTCTTTTAAATTTTCTATTTTACTATGTTTTTTTAAAAAGTACCATTTGAAATGACTCATCATCACTCACAGAGGAAACTAAAACAGTTTGGATTAAAAAAGGAATCAAAGCATCACGGTTTGAACCAGTTCTCATTTGATTCCTCTATACCTGAATAAATCCTTTTCAGGTTTGATAACGTACTTTTGTAATGTAGGTTTTTTGGGAGTGTTAACTGTGTCAATTAATCAACTTGTTGATCCACAGAAAACAATTATTTTGAGTTATTTCTAAACAAAACAATTCCCAAGGTTCCAGTTTCTTAAATGTGGGTAATTGCTGCATAACTTTGTCTTACTCGAAAATGAAATTAATATTTTGAGCTTTTAATGGTTGGACAAACCCTTTGCCACTTTTCAATATCTCCCAGAAAAAACGGTTAATTGATTAATTGAGTAAACAGACGATTAATCAATGATGAAAACCATCAGCCCTTATCAGTGTTGCAACTCTTTGTGAGGCGAAAAATGGACGAAACATAATCATGTTAATGTCTAGAAGAAAAGTGGATTACTTTATCTCAATATCCTAATACTCCTAAATACTGTCAGTGCCAATAACCAATATGGTTTTGATATTCAACGTATTTTAATACCCAGCCCTACTAAGAAACATCAACATCAATGTAGTGAAATAATCAAACAGACACATATCTACCTGTAACTATGTTATTCTAACAAGGGGAAAGCACCCGTTCCCTCCTCTTACCCAGCTCGTACCCCTGACCGCCCCTCCCCCACTCACTCTGAGGTGTTCCTCTTTTCAGAGAAGACTCGCAGGATGAACTCCCCCTCCTGGTGCGGCTCGTACGTGGAGGGCACGATGACGTACTCCCCGGGGGTCAGGCGGAAACGCTGGGTCACCTCGCGCAGGTTGATGTAGGACTTGCAGCGAGCTTTGGAGGAGTTGAACAGGAAGAAGTCCTTCTGCATGTGCTGCTTGTTACCGTGCATCTGGAGAGGGAGGGAGACGGTGAACGGGAAACAGTTACAAATACTTATATAAGATGTAAATAAAAACTAAAAGAAGAAAGAAATTCCCTCAGATTTAAGGGCTTTTGTGTAAACATTGTGATGACAATAGAAAATAGAAACATTGGATGTAATTAACTTGCAAACTGCTGCTCCTCTGTGAGAGTCTACATCTTCCTTACCTCCTTTGGCACCTGGAGAGAAACAGAGGAAACATCAGTGTTTGTGTCATTTAAGGGTGCTAATTAAAAGCTTATTTTGTCTTAGGATGACAGAAAGAAATTCCAAAATAAATATTAAACATGTAGCATATAGGAAATAAAAATAAATAAATTATTTATGCAACTTTCCAATATTTGTTTATGCTGCAAACATGCCACAAAGTACTTTATAATTTAAACTTCATGTAATAAACAAAACGTTTATTGACAAAACGTCAGTCACACAATCTCTTCATGGTGACTAAGAGAGGTCACCTCATAAATGGCGAATCCGATGGTGAAGAGGTTGGCTCCCATCTTGCGCTCTTTCCGCCTGTTCTTCTGCATCAGAGCGACCACGAAGGTGCAGCCCACCTCGTTGTCCTCGGGGTCGTCATCCTCCTCCAGCAAACGGAGGCGGTACTGAGGGTTGGTCCAGAAAGTGTCTGCAGGAAATTTAGCGTTTCATTTTTTTTTAAAGTTCTATTTTTGAAATTCCTGCATTGACCTTCAATACATCATGACAAGGACCTCAAATGTGTATGTAAGCACACATTTGAGGCACTTGTAATTGAGTATTTCCATTTTATACTGCTTAATACTTCTATAAATGTATCTGACAGTTTAGCTGCTAGTTACTTTGCAGACAACAAATTGATAAGTATATTTTTTAAAATTTTAAGAGCAGCAGCATTTAAACAGACAACAAAAAAACTGTTTGATGTGAGGTGGAAGAGGATACAGAAAAGAAACATTATAAAAAAATCTAAAACAATATACTTACCTAATTGTATATGCATATATATAAAGTAGTACAAGTAGTGATTTTCTTTTAAATGTATAACATATATATATATATATATATATATATATATATATATATATATATATATATATATATATATATATTTGTCCTAATCAAAAGGTATAACAACAACTGTCTTTATCTTTCTCTAATTTAATTTATTTCTTTTTTTTACGTGTTGGGATGTGTTGTGAACAGGAGTTTTTATAAAGCTGTTTAATACTTCCTTTTCTTTCTTTTCTGAGAAGTAACTACAGTAAAGAATCACAATTTATTAAATGAAACGTATAGAAAAATACTTTGCAGACTAAGATTATACGTATGAAACGTATGTTAAACTCATAAAACATGATGACAATGCAACAAAGTCATCATATGTGTTGTATGTAAAGTATATTACACGACACTTGTTCTTGTGTATTGTGTGTATTTACCTGGGTAGTTCCTGCAGCCCCCAGCAGAGCAGCCTCTCACCCAGCGACCCTCGTTCACTGAAACCGTCCACTTGTGGATCTTGTCGTCCTCCAGGGCGTCGGGGGTGAGGTTACAGATCTCGATCTTAGTGTAGTTCTTCTTGAAGTCCTCGAATGACATCCTAGAAGAGATCAGAACACTCTGACTAATATCTAATATAATAAAGTAATGCTAATGAGAAAAAAAACAAAAGCTCTGTTAAAATAGTTGTCTTTTTTATTACATAAAGTCTTTGGATATGTCATTTTGCCTCCTGTTCTTTTGAATTCCCTTTAAACTAAATAAAAATTGCATTTTTTTAGCAGATAAACATGAGATCCTGCTCATTAAATCCACAATTCACAGCTGCAGTAAAAATAAAAATGTGGCATGAATCACTAAAAAGATCTGCACACTGTATTAAAAGCTGTATTAAATTTTAATAGTGTCTGCATATAGACACAAACACAGTCGTCACTCAGGTGATTGTGATCTGCATGATTGAGACTCAATCTACTCTTAAGATCGTCCAATCAGGGCAGAGCTGTCTGACAGAGCATGCCATAAAGATCAATATTAAACTAAATGTAATTCAACATATGTGATTTATGATGAATTATGAATTGTGTGAAAATATATATATATAAATATCAAAATTCTAATATTTGAATATCATCATCAACTGAGTGTTTGGAGCTTTTCATACATTGTGCAGATCTTTTGTTTGTTTTTTTGGGATGTGCACCATGTTTAAAGTGTTAAACTGCCTCTTACCAGAACTCTCCGTCCTCGGCACTCTGGTGCTGCAGCTTCTCCTTTTCAGTCTTGGAGAGTGTGGCCCACTCCTTAGAGCTGTTGTTGTTTCAATAAAGAATTGAGTTTATTTTTTGTTATAAATGGGGAAAAAAAGGTTTAAGACGTCACAACCTTTACCTTTAACGGAAAAGTAGGGCTGACAATAAAATATTCATTTATGAGTAAAGATGGTTACTTGTCACTCCAGGGACCGTTCCACTCCACTTGACCCCACGGGTTCCTGAGACGCACCAGACGGACTTTAGACTCCTTGTGCTGAGACGATTTACACTGTAGGAGAAGTGGAGCGGTGGAGATTATCACATATAAACTGATACTCCCTGAAACTATATTTCATGTAATGAAACAATCCCACTACGTTACACACAGCTTTACCTCCTCCACTGCCGTCACAGAGTAGGCGTGACCCTTCACAAGTCCCGTCACAGTACGAGTCTCAAAGCGAGCTGGAACCAGGGACTGCAGACACACGAGATACACCCATTTATATTGAAGAAAGATTGAAAACACAACTAGCATCTTATTTACAGTCAAAGCTCATCATTAACAAATATAAATGACAGAAAACGGCTATCAAAATCTTTTACAATTTATTTTTTCTTGAATCCTAGCTCACAGTTTTATTTTCTACATGTCTTTTCTGTTTAATATTATTATCATTATTATTATTTTTAATATTGTTATTATTATGATTATCATTTTTATTGTATTTATCTTATATTATTGTTGGGTATTTTATTTAATTTTATTTTTGCCTTATTTTAATAGTCTGATTTTATTTGCATCCCTTTTATAACTTTTGTTATAAAACTCGCCATATAAATAGTTTATTATTATGAATGTAACGATTATTATGAATATCATGGATATAATGATTCTGAGTTTTACTGTTATTATCCTACATTAATGTTTGGTATTTTATTCAATTTTATTTTTATGTAACTTTAATTGTTTGATTTTATTTGCATCCCAGAAATATTTAAATCCTTTGTTCAGCCATGTAAAGCACCTTGTAACATTTGTTTTAAACATGCTATATATTTACAGTTTATTATTATTATTATTATAAAAAATTGTGTTATTATGATAAATGCAATTTGCATGGCAATAAACGTGTTGAGGTGTATTCAATATATCAATAACATCACTTTAAAGTATGGCTGAGTTCAAACTTCCAACCAGAAGAAGTCAGTGAGACAAAGTTTTTCAGTTTGGTCTTAAATTTCTCCTCTGATGATGACAGTAGAAAAGTTATTAGTTATTAACCAGTGAATCATAGTCCTATAAATACAGTGTGTCTCACATCGATGGAGCAGCCCATGAGGGAGCCTCTCTCCAGAGCTTTCATCATGATCTTGTAGAGCTCTTTGGGAGCTTCCTTCATCTCGTAGAACTCAGTGACTCCACCGGTGAAATCCTCCATGGCCTCGGTGGTGTTTCCTCCCTTCAGGGCCTCGTAGGAGCCGTGCAGCCTGGACAGATATGCAACCCAATAGAACTAAAAGTGCTTCGTATGTGTATTATTTAAACATTCAGAGAACACCAGTAGACTCATAGTACAGCAGCTTTTCTATCCTTCAGCAGAATAGAATAATTCTGCACTCACTTGGCGTAGGCCTTCTCCAGCAGGGCGCTCCAGAACTCGTTCCTCTCAGCGGACTTAGTGAAGACCAGCTGGTTGTTGAAGGTTGGGATGCGGTCGTCAATGACGACATCGACCCAGTCGCCATAACGCCAGAACTGAAGGACAGAAGGAGAAAATGGTTTTACTGAAGGACTTTTTGATGTCTCTTTGTATCACTCCGTAAATCAGAAATTACTGTCAATAACCATAAAAAAAAATGTTTTAATACTAAATGTTGTATTAATCAGGCTATGAATGAAATCTGAACAAACCACTCTGTAAAAACCTTCAAAATATAGAAACTGTAAAGTTTGGTGTATGTACGTGGTATTTTAGTGGAGATTTCTATCTCAGAGTCTGAAAAAAACGGCCTGCAGAGATGTGTTTTTTAAAGTTACACACATTGAAGACACTTCAGGTGAATAGAGTAAAACAAATGTACCAATAGATATCACCATGAAACTTCCCATGTTGATCACTTACAATGAGATAATACATTTTTCTGAAATGTTAAAAATGCAGAAATGCAGCATCTAATGGTACCTTTTGGTGAATTTAGGAGAAATCTACAGACCCAAATAGACAAAGTAGCAAAATAAACACCTAAATGTGTATTTTGGATATTTTGTTTCTACTAGTCTGAAAGAAAAAATAGCCTTTAATCTCCCTGTAGTGTCTCGCTGTAGCTTAAGACTAATTAATGTTGTTTTTTTTGTCTTCTGTTTCAGTATTTCAGTAAACCTGACGGTTGTTTCTCACCTGGAAGTGGAAGATGCCTCCATAGCCCTCGGAGAAGCTCTGCTCCTGAGGAACGACGCGGTAGAGAAGCTTCTCATTCAAGGTGAGACAGGCGATGGCAGCCAGCAACCAGCAGTCACCTGAACACACACAAAATCATTTCATTCAATTAAATACAATTCTAACATATTTTTATTACAGCAGAATAATTGTCATGACAGGCACACGTGATACACATTTCACTCACAACAAAATCAAAAAACGACAGGAACTATTTGTGTTTCAAAGGAGGAAAGATGGCCACCGAGTGCTGACGTTTGTGTTTTCTGATCGTCCAGGTGTGTGTGTGTTTGACTGAAAACAATGTAAAGTTTTTTCAACAGGGAATTGGTTAACAGTGTCTGCCAGGACCTTTGTCTCTTTCTGGTTCCCCCTTTTATTTGCGGTCTGAACCGAACAACAATGAGAAGTGCTGCTGGTTGGATTTCCTTGCAAAAGAGTAAGCACAATATGGGGAGAGGCCGTATACGGGGGGATCGATGGGATGTTTGCTACCCTGTTAGCCTCCCAAAGCCGCTTGAATACTGTGACTGAATGATGAATACACTGAGAGTGGCAGCGTACAATATGCACAGCTCACCTCACATAGCCCTGTCACACTGCACGAGTTTAAACAACACTTAGAAACCGTTAATACGCCACAAAACAATGAAAAGATGTTTTTAAAGGTGGATCTCTTCCTTTTTGTCATTCCACAGATGTGTTCTTCTTGTTATTTCAACTCATTAACATTAAAATGGGGTTGATTTTTGTCAATCGTAGATGCAAAAACAAAAATCTACATTAAATGAAGTGTAAAGGGGCATAGTTTACCCAGATCTCCCTGGCAGATGTCTGTCCTACTGGCTCCTCCAACAATGAACTGAGGGTTCTCACAGATTTCCTGTAGACAATAATAAACAAACACAAAAGTAAACCAGTCATCAATCTCATATCATCTGATTTTTGTGAATCAAAGGACTGATGCTTGGCTAAATAACAATCATCTCTAAATAGATAGTAATAAAAACATCCCCCAAAAAATAGGAAACAAAGGCATAATAACAAAATGAATATCCGATCCATCCATGTGGGACTTTTGGGGCGTATTTCAATCCCATCTGTGTCTCCAGGTAAAATCCAGCAGCAGTTAGTTTCCACTCAGGTTTCTTGATGCATTAGACTTCAAAAATATCATCCCACCTCCCACATAAGTGATCCAGTCTCCCTCCTACCTTGGGCCTCTTCCAGACGATGTTCTTGACCTTGTTGGACTTGTGTCCGAGCTCCTTGAAGCCCAGCGACTCCACGGTGGCCGGGAAAGACTCATCCTCGAACTGGGACTTCCCCTGAAGACACTCCTGCCTCAGCGAGTTGAAGTCCTGTCCGTTGAAGCGGAGCGGCTTGTTCAGGGACCCTTCCCCGTCCCTCCGCTCTCGTTCCCGGATCAACCGGTCACAGAAAAAGCCAGACGGTGTATAGGGCATCTCGTCTCAGCTGACTTTTTCCCTTTTTTTTTTTGTAAAACTGGCTTTTGGCCCTTGTAGTAAAGTCTTACAAGCCTAAAAACCCTGGCATAAATCCAAAGAGCTGATGTGTGATTGGCTCTCCCTTTGTGTGACGTCCCCCTCCCCTTTCCGTCACAGAGTCGATGCAAACGCTTCGGTGTGAAAGACTCCACACGCGTTCACCTGCCTTTTTTGCAATACCATGCACATACACACGCATGTGCGCAGAAAGTCACACATCACATTAGACGTGTATTTGTTTGCCCTCCCATTGGCTGAGCCTGAACAATGCTCTCTGTGGTGCCGTGGTGCTCCGGTGCCATCATTGTTGGGTGACACAAAGGGCCAGAGGGCATGTAAAGGGTGGTGGGTAGATGCCCTGCCTCAGCAGAAGGCATTCAACCCCTTTAAACCTGTTCTCAATGGAGCTCAGCATTGAGCAGTCTCAGCACAACCAGAGCAGGCCAACGCTGTGAAGAGGAGCAACATCCATCTTTTTAGAAAAAGTGCTAATTCAATAACCATGTTTTGGGTTTTTGTTAAACAGCCTAGAGGATCACAAATAGACTGTCAGTGTGAGTCTTAAAGAGCGGTTAAAGGTTAAAGAAACATCACGTTCATTTTGACATGACGGCCTTTTCCTCTCAGATATTAATGGTGTAAAAAAACAAAACAATAACTGAATACAAAAACTATTTCTGGGATAAAAAATGTAAGAAAAATACAGAATATTTGCATAGAGGATTGATGTCGGTTTTATCACTATCTAGTGCTGTTGTTGTGAAAAGTCTCAGAGAATCCAAATCAGTGCATGAAGCATCGTAAAACCCAGTTGTTGTTGTTGTTTTGGCTTTTTCTTTGTGGGTTGTTAAATTATTTCCCTCTTGATTTATATCCTATGGAAGACCAGTGTGATGAAAACAAAAAAGATCATGTAACTCAATATATCTCAAAATAATGACTCAATATCTCAAAATAATGACTTGGTTTCTTAAATTAAGGACATAGTATCTCCAAAGTAAGTCTTTACAATGAGAAACTTTTTCAAAACATTGAGTTAGTATCTCAAAACAATGATTTGGTGTCTCAAAAAATTAATTAGGATCTCAAAATAATGACTCGTTATTACAAATGAATTATTTGGTTTCTCAAAAATAATGACTTAAAATCACAAAAATAATGATTTGGTGTCTTAAAATAATGAGTTAGAATCTTAAAATAATTATTTGGCATCTCAAGAGTAATTATTTTGAGAAAGTTTCTCGTTATTTCTAGATATTAAGTCAATGAGAGACTAAAAAGAGTAAAAGAAGATCTGTCACAGTACGAAGCTGCACAACAGTGCGTCTTTTATTCAGCAAACTTTTACTCCACAACTTTAAAAGCATATGTAATTATGCTTATTATCAATAACCAATCTTGATATCTTGGGAAATAACAATTAAAAGAAGTACAGTCCTCGATGAAGCAGAAGTCAATGGAGGGATTTGTTCATTTTATTCAAAAAGGAAATCTGAAGTTCAATACAATTAAAATAATTAAAACATTATGGAGAGGTGCATGTTGTCCCTTTTTGCTTGTTTTATATATATACATTATATAAAAAATATTCTGACAAAGTTTACCTCACATGAATAAGAATCCAGAGGAGTGAGAGTTCGTGATTCATTCACAGTTAACCTTCTTGTATCTGTATCTCCCAGTCCGTCGTCACTCTGAGCTCCAGGTTGTTCACCGTCAGCGTGCAGCAGCTCTCCGTGTGTTCAAACGCAGCGGAGGCGTCTTCAGCACCTGGAGACAGATAGAAAAGATGTGTTATGTCTGGCCTTGGACGCTTTTTTTTTATGTTGCTACTGAGAATAGCAAAGAAACTCCATATTTTCCAGGATTCTTTGTATCAAACTACACAAAATGTACCCCTTTATATTGGATTTTTTCTTTTATAATTGATTTATGATTTAATTGATTGAGAGAGATGATTTTGATCATTTTCAATCAATAAATCAATCTGACTTTATTTGTATAGAGCTTTAAAAACCATTAAAATGTAACACAAATTGCTTCATACAGTTGACCCGAGCATCCCCATCCACACACAAAACAATAAGTGACTTTGTAATTAATAAAACATTCATAATAACAAGAAAAACAAATCAGGAACTGATTATGGCCAGACTAAAAACATAAAGTACAATAAATGTTTTTTAAAGCTAAAGACACATTTTATTCACTGGCCTTGATCTGTTATCATGTCTAAAAGTCTATGTTTGAAATTTTGATACATTTCGCATTTTTTTGTTTCTTTATCTTTTCATCCTTATTTATTATTCCTTTTCCCAACTAAAACTTGATATCTAATAGGGGAGGTATTTTCATAAGCCATATTTTGGCTTCTAAACTCTCCTGCACAATAATCAAACTTTTTTACCGTGTCTTTATATACCAAAATATGTTCAAATAAATGAATAGATAAATAAATGATTGTACATTGTTTATATCGTTGCCATTGGTATGTTCTCTTTTGTCTTCTTCTTATTTTTAACTATACATTTATGATGTTCTTTTGTTTAGCGCTTTGGTCATCTTAAGCTGTGTTTACTTACTTACTAAACTTATGAATGTCAGTCCAACTGTGAATATATGTAACGTCAGAGCTCCTCACCTGACTCATGCACCACCACGCTGGACGGTTTGCTCTTCACTCCCAGGACGATGACGGACTGTACGACAGTATCACAGTCAAACGTTCCTTCTTCACTGGCAGGACTGAGAGACAAATCAAATTATCATCTTTTCAATCATTCAAACTATTTCAGGTTCACTTCAGCTTTTGGCGTTGATGTCACTTGTAGAACCAAAAAAAAAGAAAAGTGTGTTGCTGTTTTTTTTTTTAACTTCTTTCATGTTTGGTCTAAAAATGGATGCATCTTCGGGAGGTGTGAGCTGTGACTCACCGGCAGAGCAGACGGCCTGACAGCATGCTGAACCTGCGCAGACAGAAGGCCTTTCTGTCCCGGTAGCTGAAGGAGTGGCCGTCGTCCAGGTACAACTCACCATCAGCGACTCCCTGCAGAGAGACGGGACCAAAGTCAGGATCTCACTAATTCAATTATCCAAACATCACATGTCTAAAATGAGACAGAGTTTCATCACTTAACAGTTTTTGCAGGGTATGACAGTTTCACTTTGTTTATGATAAAGTATTAAACTTATAGAAGTGAATCTCTATAAAAATACCTTTAGCAGCTACACCTTTGTGTTAATGATAATTAGTCATTTGAAACAAGGCCTGCAAATCCTGTAGAACGCACTGGCATGAAACTTTAAATAGATATTGTGATACAATCTGAAAGGCAGCACAATGTATTACAAACTGCAACAAACAGACAATTTGCAGCTAAATCACCTCAGTATGACCAACATCTGGTGTTACAGTGATGCTGAATATTTAGCACAATCTTGTTGAATTAAAGGAGCAGTGTGTGGGATTTGGTGGCATCTAGTGGTGAGATTGCAGTTTGCAACCAACTGAATATCCCTCCAGTCACTACTCTCCTGACAGCGTGTCGGAGAACTAAGTTGGCCTTCAGGTAAAGTAAAAACGTGAAAGGCTCTCTCTAGAGTCAGTGTTGGATTTGTCTGTTCTGGGCTACTTGAACTCCATGAAGAGGACCTGATCCCTATGTAGGTGTTAGGGGCTAATTCTTAGCTAAAGAGAATACAATGTTTTTTTGTTACAGTTGATTAAACCTTTATAAAAACATAGTTATGAGCATTATAGTCCATTTCTGCAAATAGATAGCCCTAATATCCCACATACTGGTGCTTTATTTGACAACAAAAACATAGCACCATCTCAGAAACACCACATTGTACAATCAAATATCTTCAATACAAGGGGGGACAAATATTAGATTATATCTGTTTGTATCACTCGTGGTCAGAAATGAACCTGGTTTCATTTGCTTCATGAAATCCTTTTTATGCTCACCTGAGAGTCGAGGGCCACGGTGATGGAGAGGGGGAGCTGCTGCTGTTCGGCTGTACAGGAGCCACTTCCTGTTGACCTGCAGACCACCGAGCCGCCGCGCTGGAACACAGGAACCTGAGCGGAAACACCAGGAAATAAAACATTCCTCCAAAGTATAACATTTGTCTTCATTTCAGTTTATTACGTATGAAGAAACCATCGCTGTGTGAATCAGGACAAACACTAACTGTGTGCAGCGTGACTGGAAGACTCAGAGTCCTGCCTCCTTTATGCTCCTTTGCAGAGTGGACGTCATACCAAACCTGCAACAGATACAAGCCCAAATATAACATTCATCCTGAGGTGTACGATGAATACACTAGACTATATGAATATGTTACCTGGTGGTTGATTTACCTCACCAGATCCAGGAAGTAGGATTTGAACTTCTTGAACACGCGGGTCGGTTACAGGACTGGCCAGCAGAGCTCCTCCTACATGAAATCAAAGACAGTTAAGCTAAGAAAAAAACTAAAATGTGATAATTCCACTGAGTAAATATGCAACAATAAAAAAAAAAGGTATTTATCACCAATCATATACTGGTTGTCCACAGTGAAGGTGCTCTGTTCTCCTGGAAACTCCACCCACAGAGGTCTGCACAGGTTTGAATAAAAATAGCATTTCTATAACCTTCTGTAGAGCGTAACATTTTCTTTAAAAGTCTATCTATCGATGTTCTAATTAGCAATCTAGAGTTAAATTCATGTTCTTGTCAAAATATAACAGATACTGACATCTAGTGTCAGAAAAAAAGGTAAACTAGAGAGGGCTTAGTGACAAAAACGGCCTGCAGTACTTCCACTGAGCAGCAGATGGCAGCAGAACCAACCTGAGTGGAGGCAGACCAGAGGTGTGAGCCAGGTGGAACAGAGTGTACCAGTAAGGCAGCAAACAGTACCTGAGTGCACAAAACAAGACTGGGATCAGTAAAAACATAATATTGTCAAATGCATTAGAAAATCTAGAAAGAGTAATCTAATTTGTTTTCCATTCTGCATGTTGATATTTAATAGGGTTGCTCCTTCTTTGTCAATTAGTCGACTAATTGGTTGTTTTAGTCTTTGTTGATCAAAATTTCATCAATTTTTGATACTTTTTTCATGCTTATTTCCCAGACACTTATGAGCTCATCTCTGGAAAACACAAGATTTAAAGTTGTGCTTTTGTGTGATTCTTTAAGGAGAAACTATAGATCTGACAATTTAATCAACTAATCAACAAATTCCTTTGAGTATTAGTCGAATAAGAATTTCTTTGGTCGACGACAGCCCTAATATCTAATGGAGTAATGAGGGGAAACAGTTTGTCTGGTCTAACTGGGGATTTTATCTTGTCCTTAAATGATATTGATCTATTTGAGCTGTCTTGGCTGGTCAATCAAGATGACTGAATTTGATCATTTCAAGTTCCTTTTCAAGCTAAATGTGCCAAACAACAACAGAAAACCGAGGCTGTTAGATAAAAATCATCTGACTTAAAGTACCTCTGTTGGATCACAGTGCGGATTGCAGAGGTGACTTCCTCTCCGAACAGCCAGGGCTCCCGGCGCTTCGTCCACTTTGCAGAGTGACCTCTGAAAAACGGCTGCAGGGCGGCCGCCTGGTACCAGCGCACCAGCAACTCAGGCTCCGGATCCTGAACAAACCCGCCGACATCGGCTAAAAAAAACACAGAGGGAAAATGAGGTGAGACAACGGAAATAATAAAGCAGAAAAGCAACACATTACAGTACAAAGTGGAAATCATAGTTTTATCATAATGTGTCTGTGCCAAGAAACATCACAGAATAAGGATCTTGCCAAATAAGGTCCAGATTTCCTGTGTTTTATACCATTCAATAACAATACCTGTAATTCTAATATAATAATAAATGATTAAAGATTGTGTAGTTCTCACCTCCACAAAATACGATGCCTGTAACACTCAGAGACAAAAGCATGGGAATCGAGATACTCAGATACTCCCAGCTGGCCACGTTGTCACCTGTCCACACCGCTCCTGCATCCCAAACAAAGTCAATGACAACAAACAGTTCAGTTAAGGATCCAGCCATGGAATCATCACATGGGTTTATTTTTTTCATTTAAAAACATACCGAGTCTCTGTGACCCAGCAAAGAAGGAGCGTGAAAGGACAAACGGTCTCTCTGAGCCTCCTGAGCGAGTTATCAGACCCTCTGCTGTGGCCATGTGCTGTGAGTGGACAAAAGAGGCTGTAAATCACTTTACACACTTTACTAACAACTGTAATTTAATAAAGTTGTTGTACGCCTCTCATGTGTTGAGTTTAAGCATCCTTGAATGTTTTTCTACCTTGACAAAATAGACACATCTTTGTGTTAAATGTATGATACCATATCAAAGGAAGTTATCGAGGGCCTCACCTGATAGAAGCCGTACAGGTTGTGTAATTCCCGGTGTTCCCAGCCCCCATAATGCACTGCGTCCTTCGGCATCGTCTGCTCTGGCCCGTTGAACACGGACGGTTCATTCATGTCATTCCACACAAATAAGGACGGCGTCGATCCCTGTATCAACGAGTTCATGACTGTGAAACTACTCAGTAAGTGAGAATATTACACAGATAAAAGAAAAGTACACGATATGATATCTTGGAATATTTATTTGGGTGCCAAAGCATTTGTGCTTGAAAGGATTTGAGAAGCATTTTTACAGCCACAAAAAAAGAACTTATTATGTTAAATTATGTTGGGTTGCATATATATATATATAGAGAGAGAGAGAGAGAGAGAGAGAGGCATTGATTTGTTGGATTATTTGTACACTTACCTTGTACTTATCCAGGCCGAAACATCTGGAATACCATGCTCGAGTGTCTGGACTGCTGAAGTCGAGATAACAGGACTCATCTGTGAGAGAGGTTCATCAAAATTATAATTGCAAAGAACAAAAAAATAGATGTCGGAGTTTTAGATTTGAACTCTATTTATAGTCATAAAAACATTACCAGGCCAACATGAGCCCTTATAGATCCGCCCCTCTCTGTTCTTGACGAAATGCGCTCCGTCTCTGGCCTCACAGAACAACGACCAATCAGGGTCGACCTTGATGTGGGGATCACTTATCACAACCAACTGAAAGATGAAAGAACATATGCACAATAAATCCCCTAAATTTGTGAGATATGACAACCAAAAAAAAGGCGGTACATGTACGCTAAAACTCACCTTCCTCTTCTTCTTCTCTAGGTGGCGCTGCAGGCCGGCTGGGTCTGGGAAAAGCGCGGAGTCCCAGGTGAAGTAACGCTTCCCTTCTGTGTGCTCAATATCCAGCCAGATGACGTCGTACGGGATGTCGTGGCGATCAAATCCAGCATCTACAGCCTTCACATCAGCCTCATCGTTGTAGTTCCAGCGGCACTGGTGGTACCCGAGTGCAAACAAGGGGGGCAGGGCTTGATATCCTGACAGAGTGGGGGGGGTGTGGAGCTGTGAGTGACACTTAAGGATAATGTACGGGAATATTGTCAGCATCAACATATGGATAATATAATTAAGAGTGGAAATTAAACAACAAAGTATTGTTTTTCTTCTTATTAATTTGTCTTTCCTTTCATTTTCACCATACAAGACACAATAAACATAAAAATTTCTGACATCCTAAGGTTTAATAACAATCCTTTTCTAGATCTAAAATGGGTTTTTTTTTTTGGGTCATGCTTTGTTTTTAAGTGCATGCAAACATAATAAAATACATTCAGTGCTGCACACACACCTGTCAGCTGAGCGTACTGGGAGAACAGCTGCTGTGGACCGGGCCCGAGCAGAACCACGCAGTCAATCACACCACTTTCTGACAGCCAGTGGACGTCAGTCTGGGCTCCATCCGCTTCCTCTTCACTGGGGGAGTTTGGCCGTCCTGGGGGGTGAAAAGGGGTTATAAAGGGTTGTTTATAACCCCTTTAAAACATGCAAAAACATGTTTTTGCATGTTTTCTAAAATGCTTTATCTTGTTAACATTTTTGTGGTTATTATTTAGATCCATCCTGATTTTAATAAAGTTAAATAAACTTGTTTAGTGTCTGTTTGCAACCAGGAGGACTTTGAAAAGCAGCTCCAAAAGTCTGCAGGACTGGATCAATAAATTCTAGTCACAATTCTGCCTCTCTAACTTTTGGGAATAAATGAGCAGCTTCTGATTTAACAGACATATGGGCTGATACTGTATGAGAACGGCACTGGAACAAGAGTTACCTGATGGTCAGACGGGCTGTAATGAACGTTCACAAACGTCTCCGATGCATTCAGCCAGAATACACCCAAAGTCCTGTCTGCTTTGTGAGCCACCAACAGCGGCACAGATCCGTACAGACCGAGGCGGCTGTACACGTCGTACGCAAAGACATCCAAGTTATACAGACGATAAGCATCACCATCTCTGTGAAACGACATGAATTAAAGACATTATTACCAAGTATGTGTTTACTGCATAAACTTCCGGCTCATGTGTGTACCTGGTGTCACTGAGCTGAAGGCCGTCAGCGTGCTCTGGCAGACCGTACACATGACTGAACCCGTGGAGACAGAGGTCAGACCCAATGCTAGTGGGACCTGGAGATGAACAGGAAGTCTATTTATACTCATGTATTGACGTTTTTTGGTATTTTTCTCCCTTAAAGCTACTATGCGGAATTTTAATTCTGTGTTGATTTTCCCTGTGGACAAAAGCGGTATTGTTTCTGAGAACCAGAGTCCCTTTAGAAAACCCCTCATTTTACTGCAGCAGGTTCTGACAGTGTTCAAGATCAGTCCTAGTTCTGGTTCTTTTAGACATTTTTCACTATAAATTTGATAGAAAAGATGCTATGTAAATTTGGTTATTATATACTTACATTACGTATTTAACTGCCTCAGTACCTGTACGCTGTCCAATGACAATATAGCTTAATTGAATCTATTTAGAATCAAAATGTGTAGAATAAATAACATTTTGATGGAATAACTTTTACAAAGAATATATATATATATTTTACTTAATATAATCCTTGTGTTCCTCTTCAGTCCATTGCATTAGAGGAGTGAATACCTCAAAGCCTCTGGGAACTAAAACTGTAACTATCTACATGGCTGTAATCACTGAAAGGTCTTCATTTTAAAATGGTAAGATAAAAAAATAGCAGAAACAAACCATTAGCTTTGACATCCACAAACTGCCTGAAAGTCTCTTTCCATAATAAACCTGTGTGGTCCTCTCGAAGCTGTCAGAGGAACAAAGCCAGAAAGAACAAATGTGTTTAAAGGCTGCATTAAGCTTCAAGTAGGAGTCATATTACATAACTGTTTGAACGTATTCTCTTACCTCACTACCATGAGATGTGTGCCCATGAGGGGAAAAAACACAAAGAAAATCTCATTTAATTCACTTTTTCATCAGTTGATTTTATTTCCAGCACACAACTGTACCATGAGATCCTCACCTGGGTGGATCCTGCAGCGTCTCAAACCACAGTTTTCCTTTGGAGTTGAATGTTACGATCACTTGTTCTTCACACAGGATCTCCAGTCGGAAAGGGAAATGCCAAACGCAAAGCTGGTGACGTCCTGAAGACCACGAAAGGGTGACAGAGTCCTTAGACTGTCTCTGAACTCTCAACCTGCCAGATGATGATGATGAAGAGAAAGGTCAACCACCGTCAAACTACTGCAGCAATTTAACTTTAACTTTATCTTCTGATTCTAGAAGTTGACCTTTAAACAAAAACAACAAACTTACAACTCCAGGATAAGCTGTATTTACAACAATATATAATATATATCTTTTGCCAACAAACACAACATGTCTAACACACATACACACAAAGCTTTTAGTGCATCAGAGGAGAGGAGTGTGGATTGATTAACTACATTGTTTGTGTCTTACTGTTCACACTGCTGTTCCCCCGTTATCACATCTGGAACTCGGTAGCGTGCTTTGATGGGCTGCAGTTCGTCTATTAATATCCTCACTGTGTCATTTTTGCAAGGCGACACAGAAAGAAGCAGTCTGGTCTGTGAAAATAGCACAGTAAGAATAAAAAAGGGTATTTCAGATTTAATAACAAGCAAATGTGATTTATCATAAAATTGGAAGTTCTTTCATGCATCTGTGTTTTGAGGAAACATCCCTCTGAGATAATTATTTTACACAACTTCTACATAGTTATCTTACTTTGGATTTTAATTGATGTAAGGCCCAATTCAGAGCATTTATGAACACCCTTTTAATGTGACAGAAATGTCATTTATGAACTAAAACATAATTTAAAAAACAGTCATTTCTGTGTCTGAATACTAAATGTTAATCCTCGCTCAAAGAAGATATATCTCTCCTTCTATATTACTGTGTAGTCTCACAAATTATCAATGGAAATGCAAAGTAAAGTGTAACATAATTTAGCCCCAATTTTAGCCCCACAGATGAAAAAGTAACTTTTATTTTAATATGGCAATGCCCAAATGTTGTCAAATATGAATAAAGAAAAATAAAGAAAAACAGATCATCCTAGGTTTGGGTTTTTTAAGTAATACAGGTGTTCAGACCGTTGTTTCAGGTTCCAACAGTTCAAACCGTGCCCCCTTCTCCGTGAGCACCATGGTGTCCAAAAGAGCTCTGTGCTGCAAGTCTGGTCCCTCGATCTGTCGCCTGAAAAGTGACAATAAACATCAACATTAAATGCAGTATTAATCTCAGAGTCCTGCAGAGCAAGATGTTGAGAGGGTTATACGTAATTGTCGGTGGTTGCAGTTATTTATGAATACAAATTGTGCATTATGAAACTGATGTGAAATACCCAAAATACCTGTAAAAAGCAACATTTTCACTCTTCTTGAACTTTTCTTTCCCTTCATCACCAGGGACAACACTGAGGAACAATCAGAGAGACAGGAAACTTAATATCACATACCAGACACAGGTTGGTAAAACAAACCTTATTTTTCCAGGCTGCCTATAATAAGACTTTTGCACAAACCATGTAGATTTAAATTCAAATAAAACATTAAAATAGTCCAGACATCAATCCAGACATCAAATGCAGGTGAGCCTCAGCCTCCAGTAATGCAAACAATACTAATACTAATATGCATTAGATATTATCACACTGTAAGGCATGCATTACTTAAAATGGAGTAAAAAGTCAAAGGTCAATATGAAAGAGAAACTGTGAACAGAGAGTAGTTTATACCTCACAGGTTGGCTCACTTCCATCATGTGGAGCACACAGACAGGATTTGGTCTTCTGGTTTGAGCATTAACTGCACTATTTTACCTATAAACTTATGCATAAACTCTTCTGACACTGACAGCAGCGACCACACAGAGGACCATGTGAATCAACACACTGTCAACACACCACTAACTACACTTCCGGTGTGAATTTTCAATCTAAACTTCCCACCGATTTACCTGTGACTTTTTTTGTTTTGTTTACTAGTTTTTTATTTATTTGAAATAATAAATGGAATAAAAAAAGTTAGATTAAAGTTTCATATTTAATGCCATATTGCTGACTTACCTATATTAGTAGTTTTCTTAATTTAAAAAAATAAATCTTAATCTTTCTTATTATCACTAATCACTAATACTTAATAATTTATATCACTAATATATTAATAATATATATATATATATATATATATATATATATATACAGTACCAGTCAAAAGTTTGGACACACCTTCTCATTCAATGGTTTGTTCTTTATTTTTATTTTGTTCTACATTGTAGATTAATATTGAAGACATCCAAACTATGAAGGAACACATATGGAATTATGTGGTAAACAAACAAATGCTCAACAAACCAGAATATGTTTTATATTTTATATTCTTCAAAGTAGTTGAATGAGAAGGTGTGTCCAAACTTTTGACTGGTACTGTATATATACTTAAATAGAAAATAATGGCAGTTTTCTCAATAGCTTCAATGTAATGAGACCAATTGACTCCAAATCAATACCAAAATCATTTCTACAAATGTAAAATAGATGACACCTTTTAAATGCTTCTTCAATTTAGTATTAATGTTTTTATGGAGCATACTTTTTTTTTCAGTATTGTCATTTCTTCTCATATGTTTTTGAAATAATAATTAAAATAAAAAACGGTTTCATATCTATCCATATATTAAAGTTTTAATGCCACATTTCTGATGTTTTTTTACATTAGTATTTATTTTATTATTAAAAAAATATTCTAAATTGTTCTTATGTAGCACACATATTTTTTTTATCACTAATGCATTAATCATTTATTTTATATATATACTAAAATAGAAAATAATGGCAGTTTTCTCAATAGCTTCAATGTAATGAGACCAATTGACTCCAAATCAATACCAAATTATTTCTACAAATGTAAAATAGGTGACACCTTTTAAACGCTTCTTCAATTTAGTTTTAATGTTTTTATGGAACATATTTTTAATTTTCAGTAATGTTAGAAAAGCACTTTTTGGGGAAATTTCTAAATAAGTTAGCTACAAATTTTGTTATATTAATTTTTCCTATACAAAATTATTTAACTCAATAAAGACTAATTTTTCTTCAGAGCAGAAGGTACAAAATACTTATATATATATATTATATTTATTTTATATTTTTTATAATTTAAATTAAGGACATTAACAGCAAGTTGCCATGGCAGCGTTTCCTGTTTCGCATGTTCCTTTCCAAAATGATTTAACTCAATAAAGACTAATTATGCTTCAGAGCAGTGCTAATTGCTAATATGCATTAATAATTAATCATATAAAATTAAATATTTAAATTAAGCCATTAACAGCAAGCCGGTTGCCATGGCAGCGTTTCCTGTTTCGAACGTTCCGCCGCCATCTTGCGGTGACGCGGTGAACTGCAAGCCGGACGCGTCACGGACCTGCAGGAGGAGCGTCGATGCACAGATGGAGAACCCAGATGCACCGTCGCATCGCTCATGTTTCCTGCTGCTTGCGTTGGTTCTCCGTGTCGGGACTGCGGCAGAGGTCTCCGTGTGGAACGTGGAGATAAACTCGGTCAGTCCAACACGTGTGTTTGTGTGTTATTGCCTAGCCTGTTGTGCTAACACCTCCAGCAGCTGCTGCTAGCCGGCGGAGCTAACTAGCCGCTAGCATTGCTACATAGCAGTGCACACCTCAAATGATACCAGTGTAGCTGGTTGGACTGGTCATCTGTGGCACTGTTTTCTGCTTTAAAGGGGAAAATGCATCTGCAAAAAGGCATGTTATTACTGTAGGAAAACATGGTTAAGATGCTCCACAACATTCATTATAGAACATGCAATTAAAGAATGTTAATATGAATATAATCAACAAATGCAAAATGAACTCAGCAGATAAAGTAGTTAAAATGGATTTACCAGATTCAACATTAATACACATGCATGTCTTGTATACATTAATCTGCACATTAAGTACTTTTATTCAGTTTAAGTTTATTTTGATGCCAATATTAATGCACTTAATATTAAACTTAAACATTTGATTGCACTAGAACTTGCAATTAAATGATGTTAATATGAATATAATCAACAAATGCAAAATGAACTCACAAGCAGATTCTACATTAATGCACATGCATACCTCAAATGATACCAGTGTAGCTTATCCGACTGGTTGGACTGGTCATCTGTGTCATTGTTTTCTGCTTTAAAGGGGAAATGCATCTGCAAAAAGGCATGTTATTAAAAGAAAGGAAAGGCCATTACTGTAGGAAAACATGGTTAAGATGCTCCACAACATTTATTATAGAACATGCAATTAAATAATGTTAATATGTATATAATCAACAAATGCTAAATGAACTCACAAGCAGATTCAACATTAATGCACATGCATGCATAATATACATTAATCTGCACAATAATACTCAGTACTTTAAGTTTATTATGATCCCAAAATGTACTTTCACATAAATCAAAATTTGATTGCATTAATTCTACTTTTCAATCATTTCTACTTTTACCTAAGTACAAGATCAAAGTACTTCTTCCACCTCTGCTACAAACCAATATGTGATCTGGTGTAAATGCATCTACAAACAGACATGTTATTAAAAGAAAGGAAGGCTGTAGGAAAACATGGTTAAGATACTCCAACATTTATTATAGAACTTGCAATTAAATAATATTAATACGAATATAATCAACAAATGCAATAGGAACTCACGAGCTACTCAGCAGATAAAGTAGTTAAAATGAGCCCCAGATTTACTAGATTCAACATTAATACACATGCATGTATTAGATACATTAATCTGCACATTAAGTACTTTTATTCAGTTGTTTAAGTTTATTTTGATGCCAATATTAATGAACTTAATATTAAACTTGTTTTTATTATGCTGTTAAGCACTTTGTGACCCCTGTCTGTGAAAAGCGCGTTATAAATAACATTTATTATTATTATTATTATTATTATTATTATTATTATTATATTATTGTACTTTCACATAAGTCAAAATTTGAATACATTAATTATAGTTTTTCTTACTAATTTCTACTTTTACCTAAGTACAAGATCAAAGTACTTCTTCCACCTCTGCTATGAACAAATATGTGATCTGGTGTAAAAAAGGCAGCACAATCTATCAAAAACTAGTTGAGCTACTATTGAAAATGCAGTTGTGTATGTGGAGTCCTTTTGAGGAAGTAAATATGATTTTCAGATGGACCCTGCTTTTTAATTGGAGCCAGGGCATAGGTTCTTTAAAAGACAACATCTGTTATATACACTTCTCTGTTTTTCACACATTCTACAGCTGTCATCTGTAGCTGATTTCAGCCTGCAGCAAAAACAAGATGTGTTTTGGCTAATAGCAAGGTCTTTCAGACAGAAGCTCGAGGTTGAGCTCGTTAAAGAGATACTGATTTATCTCACAAAAATATTGTTGTACTCGCTTGGTATAATCTTTTGCTCCTTCTGAAGATGTATCCAGATCTTTGACTATCTGTTGTGTGACCGACCTGAAGGGGCTTCAAACAGTACTGTTGAACTCATCTGACTGAGCTTGAGGTGTTTGATAAGAACTGATTCATCTTTGTTGTGTTTTCAGACACAAGATGTTGTGTTTCGGAAGACGCTGTACACCAACACCACCATATTCATGAAGTGTAAGTAGTCTGACCTCTTCATCATGTGTTGTTTTGGGGGCTTTGTATGATTTATTAAATGATTACGCGATCATTTATTGTCATTATGAAACACGCGGATGCACAACGAAATGCAGCTGTAGCCCATTTGTAACACAAGAAAAACATGATAAACAAAACAAAAAAGTATTGCATTCCTGTAATGCATTTTTTTAAAATTGATACAGGAGGAATGTTTACAGCAGCAACAAAAACAATTATCTTTTGCACATTATATGGCTGACATCTTAACATTAAAAATTCAACATCAAGAATGTCCATCAACTTTCAATATGTTGGACCACCAAGCATCATTGATGTAAACACAGAGTCCACCTCCTCTCGTTCCGAACATCGGCCTGCCAGGAGTAGACTGGGTACTGGAGTAGCCTCAGGTCCTAGCTGGTAGCTTAGCCTCCATCTCGGCTCTCCTCATACGCCATAATGCTCCAGTAATAAACACGAAAAACATCAAATTAAGACAAAACATTTACGTTACGAAATTCATGGGAGCTACCGGCCGCAGCATGTACATGCGTCGCCGTTGCCATAGCAATGGCCATCAATGAGGGTACCATTTCCTCAGGCTGCTTCCTGCATCTGCATCCACATTAGTATGAATACCTGTACTATTGATTTATTTAAATACTAACACACAAAGTACAAAGATCGTTCGTCTGATAAGTAGAACATTTACTGACGGACAATGATGAGTCAACACTCATCCTTGCTGTTTTTTTGGAGGTATTTGTTCTGGCACTTGAGAGAACTCAAAAAGGGTTTGGTTAAATATTTAAATGTCTGCTTGAATCGCATTGTTGGGCTTAAATTTACGTCCCAAGATGCGTTCTTATGGCTCTCACTGGCTAAATGCCAAACGTTACCTATGAGCCGGATGTCCTGCAGCCTGCAGGGCAGAATTTCCTGGAAAACTTGCACAGTGAACAAAATGTCAGTGTTTGAAATGATAAAAAAAAAAAAATAAGTCGGCCGTCACGGTAGAAAAGTCTCCCCTTCTCTGCAGACTGCTCTCTGTAGAATCACATTTGCATCCTGGGTTTTGCTGCCACTGTCAGTCCACATGGTTTATAAAAAGCCAATTTCAGTTTCAGGAATCTTAACATTTTAAAGGTCCCCCTAAAACTCTTAAACACAATGTAACTTTTATCTCAGGGACAATTTCATTATTTCTATAGCAGTTTTTTGAGTCTTGCTAATAAGGCCCTCTGCCAGGCATAATGATATTTTCAGCATATTTGCAATGGAGTCTGGTAGGAGAGAAGATACAATCTATAACATTTGATAGTAAACTTCACATTTGTTGTCTGTCCCTCAGAATCTCGGACTATTTCTCCTCACTAGAGACGTCAGTTTGCATCAGCAGTCATCAGTCATAAAGTGAGAACTCCTTAATACTGTAAAGGAGGGAGAGACACTGGTTTCTACTCCCACTGTAGCAGAAAATTGACCACAATGCAATGCAGCAACATGACGCAGGGAAATAGCAAAAGTCACCTTTTGAAAGAGAACTAGATGACGGAGGTTTGAGGGGAAATGGATTACAACACACAGTGTGACTCCTGTAACAGCTGTGGCCACCTAATGTCTTATTCTGTCTAATAATCCAGATATCCTCCCTTTGTTTTGTCTCCCTGCAGTCCAGGGTGACACAACGTCATGTGATAGAAACCTGGCCTTCAACATCAGCTGGTACCTGCGCTCCTCTGTCTGCTACAATGAGGTCTTCAACACACCTGTGAGTATTGAACTTTTGTCTGTTGAGTCTCACAAAAAGTGTTTGCCAGGCTGCAACCAGGCATCAACCTTTGGTCGCCAAAACTGAAAATATGGTTGCCTCTTTTAGTCACCTTTTATTTAAAGTAATTAAGATGCTATGCAGTTATATGTCAGTTTAAAAAATGAAAATGGCACACGTGTACATCTGTATGGTGCAAATGCTTTGCAGTATAATTTACCATCCAGCTCAAAGATGCCGGGGTTCTTTGCATCCATGAGACTTCACAAATATCCCTTTTTGAAAAGCAGCAGGTGTGTAGATTGGTAGAAGAGGGAAAGACTCCAATGACTCCACCTCCATCGCAGCTGTTTTTTATGTTTGTATTCACAGAGTGACTCCAGCCAGCGCAGAATTGCGTTGAATATCAATCTAGAGTCTCATTAATTCTGATAGTGACCCAAGTCAGAATTGAAAAGATCAGATTCCATGTGATGCGACAGATCTGAGTCACATAAGCACCAAAAAACATATTTTTTAATACCGTAATGGGATGCGTTGATTGGAGGTATTATGTTTACTAATTAGTAGTTGTATTACTTTATACCAATTAGTTTAAGGTGAGCCTCCTTTTGCATTGGTCAAGTTTTTACCATAACAATCCATGGAACCAATAGGATGTCATTTGGCACAAAAATGAACATTCACTGGTCTTTAGTTAATATTCATGCTGATTTCATTGCTAGTCCACACATTGTGATATTGATTTAGAAATATCATGCCGTGTCATGTGTGGTCTGTTATAATGTTGCAACATCTCAAGAGAATAAACTGACTTCACAGAGTAACTGATGTTCCCGTCTCTCTCTCTCCTCCTGTAGGACAACCAAGCCATGAACATGTTTGGTATGGAGCACATGTTGAAAGACGGATGGAGCGGCTCCTACAGTCAGGGCTACATGTACTTCGACAACTGCTCCGCCCTCTTCTTACCGAAGGTTTGTGAACAAAAGCACAAGTGTCGTCTTAATACGGAGAGCACAGTTAATCATTACTATGTAAATACAGTGAAGTTTAACCCCGGTGTTTACTAATGCAGCAGTTATCTAAAGTCGGGTAACATCTTGAAAATGTTGCTTTTCTCATGTTATTTTTTATTATGCAAGCATTTTAATTACTTTGCTACATACAATATATGTATATTCATGTTTCTTTATCCTCACACTTAGGTGTATTATGCAGATTTCAACCCATATCAGCCCCTCATAAGCCCAAAGGTGAGTCACTGATCTAGCTCATATAAAAAGGATTAAACATATTAAGCGTAATATCTCCGAACTTTATTTCTATGAAGCTTTGCTCACTATGTTCCTGGTTCTTTGTTTTAGAGTGACCCTTCGAATCAGAGCCATATTTGGCTGGACAAGCCGGTAAGACCTTTTATTATTACTTTTTATGCAATGTATTGCAATGTATTTAAATATGTTTTTATCAGATGTCATGTTGTACGGAGCAACCAAACGGTCATGGTGGGAACAGATTATGAGTGGGTCCAGACCAGTTTTAATACAATGCATATTTAAAGTAACACTAATGAGAGATGATCTGTCACTTTACATTTGTATTTATTGCACATTACTCTTCTGGCAGTAGGCGTCTTGTCATTGTGATCACAGTGTGGGTTGAGTTTTATTTATAATTTTTTATTCACATAACACAATTTTACAGATGTGTTATGATAGATCACAGGAGAAAAGAACTTCTACCCCGACCTCTCAGGGGCTTCGTGCTACGATGTCAAACCACGACTCTTGCAACTTTAATTTCTTACAGATATTGAGCTTTTTGCAAATACTTTTGTATTAATATATCTTGACTTATGGTTTTAGTGTGTGCACATAAAGACTATAAATAAAGAAAGTAGCATAACTGTTCTGATTCTCTGCAGGATATCAGTGCAGTGGCCAAAGCTTGGGAGGACAGTCCGTATCTGTTCATAGTGAAGGTGCAGCCTATGATCCGCGGAGTCGAGGATGAAGACATCGGGGTCGAGCAGCTCAACTTTGCTTTCACAAGTGAGAATCTCTCATATTTAC
Organism: Anoplopoma fimbria; assembly: GCF_027596085.1. NCBI lineage: Eukaryota > Metazoa > Chordata > Actinopteri > Perciformes > Anoplopomatidae > Anoplopoma > Anoplopoma fimbria. Next base: position 3,146,062 of record NC_072463.1, on the reverse strand, counting down.
TGAGTAGATAAATCAGTGACGCCAAAAAGGAATAAAAGTCTGTTGACTGAGAATGAAAATGAACCTTTTTTGTTTTTCTTTCTCCAGTGAAAGTTGAGATGAAGGGACCACACGACTACTCTTCTCCGGCAGATTGGCCCCTGATGATGGTATGTACTATAAGTTATCTGAAGGGAGGGTTTTAGGGTTAATCAGAAAGAGAAATTGTAGGAATGACAATCAGACCTTTTGGTCAAAAAACGTTTTCAAATTGAAACATACATAATCTTTTTTAAAATAATCTCATCCACACATTCAACTGACTCTTTTTGAAGCTTTTTCTCATCCCAATGAGCCACTGTTAATGACTGTAAAAGACATGAAAGGGCACTGTGTTCTAGTGTGCCACTGGGAAAGCTTTGAGTGCCAATGGTGGGACGCTTGTTCAAGGTTGCCTACCTCTAGGTTGTGTCCGAAATCCTTCACTCTTTCACTTCTTCCTCCTCCATATTCAGGGAGTTTTATATAGAGGACAATGTAGAGAGCTCATCGACAAAATGAGAAAAAATACTTTTGGAAACAACCCGGTTCATTTTCTTTGCGCAGTTAATAACGTCATAACTGTTGCGCTGTTAAAACATTCTAGGTCAACGTTGGTTAGTCTAAAAAAGCCTGCATGCATTTGTGATAAATACATATTTTAAGGCTATTTTGTAGAGTTGCCTCTTAGCGAAATGCTCTGAGTGAAATTGAGTTCCCCTGGTAAGCAGTTTATACTTTATGTCTAGGACTTTTATTGTGAAAGATAAAAATGGAGGGAGTAAAACAGTATGCAAAAATTTTATAAATGCAAAGTACTCTGTATCTGTTTGTGTTGGGATGAGCTGCTATGCCCACATTAAATATGTTTATTGAATATAATATAATATAAAATTGATTTTCGGACACCGCCCTGGTGTATACTGTAGTTTCTTTATGTTTGTCTATTCTGTACTCACAACATATATATTGTTTGTCTGTTCATCTTTAGGTTTCTTCAGTTTTTTGGGGAGTTCTTTTTCCTTTTACCAATCAAAGGTCTTAAGGACAGAAAGTGTTGTATGATGTGCAAACTATAGATCTTAACTGTAACTCAAACAAAGCTGAACACTTTTCTCTCTCTTGTCCAATGGCAGTTCTTCATGGTCATGTGCATTGTGTACGTGCTGTTCGGGGCTCTGTGGCTCTTCTGGTGTGCCTGCTATTGGAGGGATCTGCTGCGGATCCAGTTCTGGATCGGCGCCGTCATCATCCTCGGCATGCTGGAAAAAGCTGTGTTTTACTCAGAATACCAGAGCATCCGTTACAAAGGAGACTACAGTTGGTTTACTTGATTTATATCTGCTCGTTTAGTGGAATAATGCTTTAATCTCTTTACTTCAGTCTGATATAATCATAATTTCGTTTATGTGTTTTATCTCTTCTCAGTTCAAGGCGCTGTGATTTTTGCTGAGCTGCTTTCTGCTCTCAAAAGATCTCTGGCCAGAATCCTGGTCCTCATTGTCAGTCTTGGCTACGGCATAGTCAAGTAAGTTTAGACTTTTAAAACTCACCTTTTTCTCCACATTATGTCTCAATAATTTATCATTTTAGGATAATTAGATTTTTTATAATTTTCATTATTCTATACAAATGAAAACCCAGTGGGGGGGACTTGCTGCTAATACTCTCATTTCAATAATTTGTTTGTATAATTGAACTGTTTTTCTCCCTTTACCTGTTAAGGCCCAGGTTGGGTACCACAGTTCACCGGCTGGCAGCTGTTGGGCTTCTCTACCTGCTCTTCTCCTCTGTGGAAGGAGTTCTAAGAGTGACGGGTGTAAGTATTAATAATTAATAAACTCCAGCTTATAAACAGCTGTCATTCTTAATATTTGTTTTAGCATACTTGAAGACACACAGTGACAGTTTCAGATAATTCATACAGATAAGCTAACCTCTATGACTAATTAATGTTTTTGGCTGCTTCACAATAAAAGTGTTTTGGAGTTGAATGCTTTTATTGTGAAGCAGCAACAGTAGGAAATCCTGCTAAAGAGTGAAGAGTAAACCGAGAGGCTAGATGTCAATATCTAATTAAAAACAAATAATGTCAGATTTATCCCTCGTGTGTGTGTAATAATTATAATTATTCACAATTAGTATCCACAGCGAGGTTTGATTTTCATTAAGACAGCACAGTTGCAACTTGTTAGAGGTAACTTTTTCAAAGCAGGGATCATGTTATATACCAAATCAATATACCAAATGGACGAGAGAGTGTAGATTTCCCTGGGAGGCTCTCTCTCTCTCTCTCTCTCTGCTGTTTAGGAGACAATTTCTATTTCACTTCTAGCCCTTAAATCTTCATTTTCTGTGGAGGCAGATGACTTTCATCCAGGGAAACATAATGAGCTCACTGCATTTCAACTACTGCAGATGAGACATTAGCTGTTGCAGCCTCCACTGACTAATTGAAGCTGATAGCAGTGGTGTATTTTTACATAAATATCTTGCCTGGCGCAGCTTTCAAGGCACTCAGTATAAAAACAGTTTATCTGAGAAGAGAGACGGTTATGCAGGGATTCAGTCTCTAAGAGGCAGACAAGTGATGATAAAAGGGAATGACGTATTTGATGGAGTGTGGAATTCAAAAGCAGCCAAAGACAATGCAGCAGGTTCAAAAAGTACTTTTATACAAACAAACATGAGATAAGAAAGACAGTTAGATGGATGGATCGAGGTCTTGCAGTTCGGTGTGTGTATAATGAGGCAGCTTCAAAGAGAGGAGACTCAAATCTCCACCAGATCTTAACACAAGCTTATCTTATGTGACTTCACACTATTTGCTCTGTGCCGACTTCTAGGCTCATGTTGTGTCTCGTTTGTAAAATCCGACTCTCGTCTCGTTTCTCCAGGGTTTCTATGGGACGGTCGCCCTGGTGGCTAATCTCAGCCTCTCCCTTATTGACTCCTGCGTCATGTGGTGGATATCCTTTTAAAAAAAAAAAATGACAAGCAGAGCCAGTCAAGGATTTGCATATTCAGAAGCGTTGCATCTACACGCTTTTTGGTTGTGTTTTCTTGAATGTAAATACAGTGTGTTCTCCTTAACTTGCATCTACATTTTCATCAGTCTGTCTCAAACCACTCGTCTCCTGAAGCTCCGCAGAAACATAGTGAAACTCTCTTTGTACCAACACTTCACCAACACCCTCATCTTCTCTGTTCTCGGTGAGTAGAAAACGGCTCTAGTTGAGCTGTGCCTTAATTCAGAAACAGCTGCTTCATTATGATCAGTTTATGGGGAAGACCATTGATTTTACACATGGAAGTCTGTTTATAGGTGTTGGGAAGAAAAAGTTGCATAAAGTAGTGAACTATTCCTTTAACACAATCACTATATGCTCCTCATGTATAAGAGCATGTACATTGTTTTGTATATTTGTCCACTCTTTTACTGGGATGCCCTTTTCTAACTTTGGTTACCTGGTGAGATCATGGATGTATAAAGAGAACTGGATGCAGCTCTGGAGGCAGGAACCCATTCATTCCTATAAAAGTAGTTCAGTGGCCCATGAAGACAAAAAAAGTTTGACTTTAGAGTATAAAAATGAAGATGAAAATACCCAGATCTTCAGCATTATGTTGCCCTTGAGCATGCCCACTGGGGTTTTCTATAATCCCGCTTCCCAGCACTCAGTTCAGCTCATTCACATGAACAGAGGAAGGAAAATAACTCCGGCTATTAGTACATTTCGCAATTTTTAAGACCTATTAGATTTAACATTGGGATGTTCAACTTGATAGACCTACAAAAAAAGTATCCGCTGAGTTAAAGACGTCTCTTTTCAAATGTAAGTCTATAGGAAAAAGCCTCTGGGCCCCATGGTATCACTTGACGGAGCTGGAGGTTGTAATTCCACCGTTTGGCCATTCTGTACTTTTTGTCTCAAAGCTCAGCGCTCTTTCTGGAGGCCTGAGTGGGACGTTTCATGTGCTGTTTCCCATCATTTGCATATTGTTTACAGACCTCAAAACAAGCCCGGTGCTTACTTTGTGTCCACAGCTTCCATCGTATTCATCATCTGGACCACCAAAGTCTTCAAGCTGGTGGACTGCCAGACGGTCAGTTTGTTTTCTGCTCCGTTATTGATTGATTATTGTGTTGTGTTTCCTGTCCGTGAGGTTTCTGTTTCTTGTTTGTGCAGAGATGAAAAGTGAACTTGCCTTCCATCCTGATAACATCATCACTCTTTTCTATTTTTGTCCTCTCCACAGGGTTGGAGGGACTTGTGGGTAGACGATGCCTTCTGGCGTCTCCTCTTCTCCACCATTCTGCTGGTCATCATGGTGCTGCTGCGACCCTCCGCTAACAACCAGAGGTCAGAGTCAAGCCAGAGCTGATCCTGGAGCCCAAAAAAACATTTCTGTCACTTTAATAGTATATCTCTGCAAACACAAGGTCTGTTTGAATAATGTTGGTGTAATAATAAAGGGAACACTTGTGAGATTTGTTCAGATGTGTAAATATCAGTATATACGTTACTGGTTAAGAGTAAATGAAGATGGCACATAGCACAATTGAAAAAGTTTCAGGTTCGTCTAAATAAATAAGCACTTTCAGGATGATTATCCCTTTGGAATGATGCAGCTGCAGTTCTAAACCTCTACCAAATCATAGCACAATATGTGAACATTCTCTCTGCAAAGGTTGACTCTGATAAAGTGAAGCAGAACAAAATTATAGAGTTTTTAGTACAGACAGTTCAGGCGAGTCTCCAAAATGGTCATTTTGGCACATTTTGGCACCATCTGTGTTTTCTCATGTACCAAACTATATATGTCACCTGTATATCACTAATGGTGTTCAATACATCCAAATGCAGCAGTTTTTGCCTTTTTTTTTTTTTATAATTCAACCAGACCTCTATATATTTTCCCATTCAAAAAATAACCACACAAATCAACTGAATGTTGAATCCAAAGAGCAGATTTACTTTTAGCAAACTGTAAACATTTCTGTAACAATACAAACCGTAAAAACACAGGTAAAACCAATAAACTATTTACATTATTTACACAATTCTCCATTGTGCCTCTTCTTGAAAAAACGTTTCTGTAAAAATACACATAAAACTCAGATTTACTTTTAGCAAACTCTCGGGTTTAACAAGTTGACAGTATTACATTTTTAGTTTGTTTCTGTTTTCTCTCAGGTTCTCCCATTCTCCTCTGATTGATGAAGATGATGACGAGGAAGAGGCCAAGGAGCCAATGCTGAGTGAAGCTTTTGGTAAGACTCCTGCTTTTCATTGCGAGACTAGCCAAGTCATCTACTAGTTGCTTACTATTGGGTACACCTGCGTCAGATAGTGTTTATATTACTGATGGATAAGGTTGGCTGTTGTGTTTGTACAGTTCAGATGCAAAGAAATTGACTTTAGTTTCTTTAGACCCCGTTTCTTGTGCTGTTTTTGACTGAAGTTCCTCCGATAACTTTCCCTCCTAACTATAAGCCTGAGCCAGCCCTAACTATAAGCGTTATCAAAAAGGAAAGTCTTAAGCCTGCTTTTAAATGTGGTGAGTCTATCTGACCCCCGGACTGAAACTGGAAGTTGGCTCCACTGAAGAGGAGCCTGATAGCTGAAGGCTCTGACTCCCATCCTATTAATTGATACTCTAGGAAGCACAAGTAGGCACAAGGAAAATATGGAACTACAAGTTCCTTAAGATAAGACGGTGCTTGGCCAATTAGGGGTTTGTAGGTGAGAAGAAGGATTCAAAATTCAATACTAGGTTTAACAGGGAGCCAGTGCAGAGAAGCTAATACAGCACTAATATGATCTCTTTTCTTAGCTTTTCTTAGTACACGTGCTGCAGCATTCTGGGTCAACTGTAGATATTTGCCATCTAGAGAAACTATAGCGTTAGATAATTGATTTCGGAGGTGTGCTGGGCCTAGTAGAATAACCGCAGTTTTGTCTGAGTTTAGCATCAGGAAGTTGCAGGTCATCTAGGTTTTTAATGGTTTTTAAAGGGATGCTTGAATTTTAGCAAACTGGCTTGTTTCGTCTGGCTTGATCGGTAGATATACATGGGTATCATCTGCATAACAATGAACATTCATGGAGTGTTTGCTGAGAATATTTCCTAAAGAAAGCCTATATAAGGTGAATGGGCATTTTAATAACCTAGTTATGTTTTAATGTAATTATTGAACAATGGACTTTTGTCAATTTACATTTTCTTTTATTTCTTTTTTTAGAGGGAATGAAGATGAGAGGCTCAAAACCTGACTCTAATGGCTCCCAGAAACTGTTGAGTAAAGAGGTGGGTTCACTGCTTCTGTCAACATCTCTCTTCTTTTATCCGTTTATTTTCTTTTTTCCCACAAACATAACTTAATCATTTTTTATTTCTTAACTCTGCTTTGCCAGGATGAAGACCTAAAATGGGTTGAGGAGAACATTCCTACAACTGTTGCTGATGTGTAAGTAAAGTCAATTAAAGCGTTCACATTTGCTCAAAAACAAGTATTGCGCTACCTGGAATTTGTGAGAATAAGGTATCGTTTTAATACTTTAATCCTTCTTACTTTAACATTGTTTCAGCTTATGTCAGTGTATTGAAGTAGCTTACCTGTTATGCAGCTCAGGCTAGAAAGATATACTGTTAATACTCAAATGGCAGCACTTTGGAAGCACAAACAAGCTTTAGAGAGTATCTTAACATGCAGTTTGACCCAGGCCTGGACTGTATGAATGCATTCACTGCCCCCTTCTCTGTTTTTTTCTCCCCTCTATACAGAGCTCTCCCTGTAATGCTAGATGAAGAAGAGGTAAAGGCTCCTTTTACTCCCCCCCTCTGCTAGTCCCATGATTTCCAATCACATTTCTGTCTGTTTAAAATGCTCCTGGTGATGAACTTTACTGTGTTATCATCCCACAGTCACATTACTGTACATGTTTTAATCCGCGTTCCCTGTTTTAACAGGAAATCATGAAAACCAAGATGGAGAGATCCAAAATGGAGTAGAAGTGAATGCGAGAAGACGATGTGAGAATGAAAAGAAAAGCAATTTCACTGAGGCAGCGATGAATGCGTTCTGAGTGATCTGATTACCAAAAAAAAAAGGATGTGGGTAAACCCAACTGTTCTCTCCAGACGTTTAACATTTTAAATTTAATTTCACATGTGTTGTGTAACACTGTAATAAGCTCAAAGAAGCTTGAATAGTGTGTTTATATTGAGGCAAGCCTGTGCAACCTGTAGTTGGTGGGTTGGCTTTTAATGTCAGGGTTAGGATTCTGGGAGGGGCTTGAAACTGAAGCAATAACACAGCAGAGCACTTTGATAAATATTTTATATGTTTCAAAGATGCTTCTTTAATTTCACAAACTGGGCCAAAATCAAGTAGAAACTGGGCATTTTACACAATGCCCTGTCGGAAAATAGGATATCAAAATTATGTGTTATGGTTTTAGACTAATACAATATGTAAGTTTCCCCATGTGCTTCAAATTTCAGAAGACTGAAAGGTCAAATTTGTGGGTCTTTGAGGACTGATTTGAAATCGGTTCGCGTTGATGATTTGGCGGTTGCCTCAGCCAAGGAGTCGGATCCTCGAATTGAAACACGGGGCTGAAAACGCCAAGTTATTGTGCATAATAAGATAATATTTAAGCCAACACAGCGTCGGACACTTGAACTCAAGGTTCTCTTCAGAGCTGTGCCATACTCTGTAAATGTAGGGGAAAAAAGTTGTTTTCAGCAGGTGTTTTATTGCGTTACATATCTAATGGGTCACATGATGACATATATTTAATATAAAAAATTAGCGGGCGGCTGTTTGGCGTGTAACCAGTGAAGACGTCCTCAGCTCATTTCTTATAGCTGCACCAACAAATGATAGATATGTCTTATTGTTAACACACGACTAACACGTTGTTGTCTGACAAACTGAGTAATCCTCAGTAACTTACTGTTACTGTATGAAAACACGGCTGCATCAGTGAATATTGATACTTGAAGCATATCACAGTTTCATTTATGTTTTAGGTGATTCTTGAGCAAACAGGAAAACACTGTTTTCTGTTCTGGGAGAATGTAAACTATATGCTATCGTAAACACAGCGTCATCAGAATTGTTCATGTTGTGCAGCCAAGAGTTGCACCACACTCCTCTGAGACGCCATCTTCACACGGATCAGTTCAAGCGACTGAAAATATGACTCTAATATTGGTGATTTTAAACTTTTACGGATATTTATTATAACATATTTAGCTTCTCACATAACTGCAGTGTTTTAGGTCCACTTTTATGTCACTAAAGTGAAACCGTTTTTTATCCATTGGTAAGCTTCACGGATGTGGTGTGGGCCCAAATTCAAATATACATTTGATTTACCGAATGTATGTAATTCTATGTTAAGGTCCTCACCCAAATTCAGTAGCACAGAGTACATATTCCTTTAAGCTTATCCCATTCACACTCCAAATAATCTTCCCTTATGTGGAAGAATTATATCCCCGTCCTTGTGCAATCTACTGCAGTATGTGTGGATATTCTAAATTATATTATTATGTTTTTTTTTATATATATATTTGTCAAAGTCTTGTTGATGAAACCTCAAAGACACTACTGAAGCCCAATTTATGGATGTGAGTCTGCATTGTAATGTGAAGCTGATGATATCGTATGGCTTTTTGCGTATGTCCTGCAAATAAAATTTATATTGAAACATGGTTACAGCGTCAGTTTTTGTGGGCATTCAACATAAATAACTTTATGGTGTAACTTTTCATTTGTATGCATAATGTCTTTTTTTTTTTTTTACAAAAGGAACTGTTTTTACTTTTAGAACACTTAATGTGCTACCAGATTAGTTTTGGAAAGAGATGGCTTTGAATGTTGTGAATTATGACAATTTTTTTATCCTTTACTGTACAGCAGTTAGTGAGTATACATTTATAATCAAACAGCGCAACCATAACAAAAAAGCAATAAATTATTTTAAAAAGAAATGCAAAATAGTAAGACACCTATCCACAAACAAAACTTCTAAAATACAACAAAATGAAAAGAATGAGGTCTAATCAGGAATAGAAACAAATATTCAGAGTTTCTTTAATTGTGCTGGGGTGATTTTATTTTTTTTAAACTTAAACCAAAATTGTAATAAAATATATGTTGTAATGCAAAAGTAATGAACAAAACAACTCTACAACATTTCCACCTGTTTTTCTTCGATTTGAAATGTTTGTGTTGTAGTTATTTCATTTTTAAAATAATTTTAAAAAGTATTCCTGTAGAGAACAAGCATGTAAAGAAAATCTAATCTATCTAAAAATCTAAAGTTACCATATAAATGTCTGAATTTTTTTATCCTTTACTGTACAGCAGTTAGTGAGTTTATATTTATACTCAAAAGAGGTCTAATCAGGAATAGAAGCAAATATTCAAAACTTCTTTAATTGTGTTGGGGGTGATTTAAAAAAAAGAAACTTAAACCAAAGTTTTTATAAAATATTGATAAATGTACTTCTGAAAATGTTGTCATGCCAAAAATAATAACCAAAACAACTCTACAACATTTCCACTGTAATTTTTGTGTTGTAGTAATTTAAAAGAAATAAATAAGTGAATTTTAAAAAGTATTCCTGTAGAGAACAAGCATGTAAAAAAAATAAATCCATCTAAAAAGTGAGTTTATATTTATACTCAAAAGAGGTCTAATCAGGAATAGAAGCAAATATTCAGAGCTTATTTTATTGTGTTTTTTGCTGTGTCCACATTTAATAATGATTAAAAAATAAATATTAATAAAATACTAATAAATCTTCATCTGAATCTGTTGTCATGCCAAAAATAATTAATTAAATAAATAAAAACAACTTAAACATTTGTGTTGTAAATAAAAACAACATTTCCACTGTCATTATTTGTGTTGTAGTAATTTAAAAAAAATAAATAAGTGAATTTTAAAAAGTATTCCTGTGGAGAACAAGCATGTAAAAAATAAAAGAAAAAATCTAAAAATATTTCACAATATAAATATCACATCAATATACAGCAGTATTAATCCTTAAACAATTATCCCCCCCAAAAAGCAAATATTCAAAACTTATTTTTTGTGTTTTTTGCTGTGTCCACATTTAATAATTTTTAAAATAAATATTAATAAAATACTAATAAATCTTCATCTGAAGTCATGCCAAAAACAATTAATTAAATAAATAAAAACAACTTAAATAAATAAAAACAACATTTCCACTGTCATTTTTGTGTTGTAGTAATTTAAAAGAAATAAATAAGTGAATTTTAAAAAAGTATTCCTGTAGAGAACAAGCATGTAAAAAAAAATAAAAAAATCTAATCCATCTAAAAACATGTCACAATATAAATGTCACATAATATACAGCAGTTAAAAAACATCTATTCTGTTTTTAAATCTCCATGAATGAAATCTCGCGAGAATACCACAACGCGATTTCGCCACCAACCCAAAAAACGTCGCCACTGCACCTTTAATGCGTTCCTCGTGAGCGCGCTTACTGTCTGTCACGTGCCTGTCAAACCCACCATCCCCTCAGCGCAGCCGTCAACACAAGCTAGCTCAAGCTAGCTCAAGCTAACTCAACCGAGCTCAAGCTAACTCAAGCTAAGCCACGTTGTAGCTGCAGGTCGTGGGTTGTCTAGTAACGCACTGCCGTTGCCAAGGTAACCGTTGTCTAGGACGGCTAGAAGCAACAATGTAGCCGCGGCTAGCAGGCTAACTCACAAGCTAGCAGGCTAGCGATCAGCTGTTGTTTTGGTCGGAGAGCTAGCTAGCCTAGCCTAGCCTAGCCTAGCCTTACAGGAGAGCAACACTAGATTTGTTTTCAACATGCACGACGCGTATGAGTCGGTGCCCATTCTGGAGAAGCTGCCTCTGCAGATTGACTGTCTGGCAGCCTGGGGTAGGTGTTGACACGTGGTGCTTCTCTTCTTCTGTGGTGTTTATTTTGAGTAGAAACACTTGCATAATATGTCTGAATACTAATAATACTAATGCTGTGGTGTGTTGTTTCCTTCCCACAGAGGACTGGCTGCTAGTGGGGACAAAGCCTGGACATCTTCTCCTCTACAGGATAAAGAAGGATGCAGGTGGGAAGAGCTCAGAGACACATAATAATAATAATAATAACATTACATTACAGTCAGTAGTATATTACATATCATTCACCCATTCACACACTGATGACAGGCTACCATGCAAGGTGCCACCATCAGACTCTAACTAACATTCATCATCCAGTCCACACCGATGGCAAGCCTTCAGGAGCAACTTGGGGTTAAGTGTCTTGCCCAAGGACACATCGACTGTCTGCCGGGTATCGAACCACCGACCCTCTGATTGGAGAACTACCTTGCTCTCCACTACGCCACAGCCGCCCCGGCACACTTTAAAATACAAAGAAATCTCAAGGTGCTGCACAGGGTAGAACAATCACAATAATCAAATATAATAATAATAAAGCGCTAAAAAACAAACAAAAAAATAAAATAAGAATTTAAATAAATGAATTAATTTAATCAGAATGAAATCTAAGAATATCAACACAACTATAATTAGCAAATTAAGTTTAAGGATTCAACTAAACATAGATTTAAAGTCACAGGCTGAGAAGCGGCGAACATGTGATGCCACTGATGCTCTGGCTGCTTTGTGAAAGTTTGTGTCTTTCTTGTTCTTGTGTTGATTATCTCTTCAGGCACCAACCGGTTCGAGGTGACGCTGGAGAAATCCAATAAGAACTTCTCAAAGAAGATCCAGCAGGTTGATATTAATGCATTTTTAATTCACAACGCAAATACCTCCCAGATTTCTAGGACTACATGCTGAATTGTCATGTTATTATTTATCTAAATGCCTCACTTTAAACTAAATTCAGCTCTGAATGGCCAACTTCCTCTTTTGGGAAGATTAGGGGAATCCCACATTCCTCAAGACTTGTACACATGCCAACGTAGAATACCAAAGATGGTAGATGTGATTCGAATGGCTCAGTTCAACCTTCAAATTGAATAAGTTTAGACTTGTCATGCTTACAGATAGTGGCAAAAAAAACAGTTAGGAAAAAGGTTAAACAACAAAGCTCTTGTGTGTTCTCAGCCGTTGTGATGTACTGTTAATTTCCACATACACATCAGGTTGATGTTGGATTAATTTGGTTCAAACCTCCTTTAATTGTGTTTCTTTCTCTTTCTACAGCTGTACGTTGTCTCGCAGTATAAAATTCTTGTCAGTCTTCTCGGTAAGTTTTCTCTCTGTAATGATTAAATACATACATTTAAATGTACATATTTATTTCTAATTTAAAAGATCATGCTGGTTTAGGTCTTCATCTGTTTATTGTTAAACCTTTTCAGCCTTACAACTGCAATCTTTTTGCGTCAAAGCGTAGCGTTCATCGTCATTCTCTTAATCTGCAGAGAACAACATCCACGTCCATGACCTCCTGACCTTCCAGCAGATCACTGTGTTGTCCAAAGCTAAAGGCGCAACACTCTTCACCTGTGACCTGCAGGTCAGTTAAAGTCCTTTTATAGTTGCAGCTTTATCACACGATGCCTGCAGTATTGTTACCGTACAGCACTGCTGTCATATTCATGCATTTGTTTTGTAAATACAATATTTAAAGTATTATATTATATTATATTATGGATTCGTGGACTGTGTCAGAGAAACCAGGCAGCTTTGACTGAGCGGGTTTATTCAGATTTATCAAATGGTTTTGAGTGGGTCATAACTAAACCAATGTACTGCAAACCAAGGAGAGTATATATAACTTATTGCAGTATTTATATTACTGCTGACTGTTTCCTGGAGTGCACCATTTTCTTTCAGCATTTTTAATGCGTTTAATGTGTTTTCTACGTCCCAGTAATGCTTTTTTGGTAATGCTTTAGTAGCTTTTGAATTGACAACAGTAAATAAAGAACAGGAGACATAAGTTGTTACAATCCTATTTGCAGTAAATGTATCTTTTCTTTAGCCGAATCAGCATATTGCAGACAGGTAAAAAACATTTAGATGACTACAAGGCAGTATGTGTTAAATATGTTCAGCACTAATATAACAGTAATAATAATACAACATAAAGTCCATTTATTTTCTTTTGTTTCCACATTTCTGTGTTAGACTCGTACATTTTTTGTCTCTTTTTGTTTTCAGCAAACCAGCACAGGAGAGGAAAGGTTGAGAATGTGTGTTGCAGTGAAAAAGAAACTCCAGCTGTATTACTGGAAGGACCGAGAGTTCCACGAGCTGCAGGTAAAATTAAATATACTTCAGATGTGACGCACTGCGACATGATCCAAGTTTAACGCTTTTTTTCCCCCAATCCTTTGATAAATTGAATCATCCTAATGTTCTCCTTTTATCTGTTAGGGGGACTTTAGTGCACCAGATATTCCAAAGTCCATGGCCTGGTGTGAAAACTCCATCTGTGTTGGTTTCAAGCGAGACTATTACCTCATTCGGGTATGTGCCACAGAAATGGATAACATAAGCTATTTATATTCTGCTTTACGTATCTGTAACTACCCACAACTTAAAGTGATACTTTGCAAGAAGGCTGTAAAAGCTTCGCAGTGTGTTCCCTATGGTGAGAGAGGTATTCAAAGTTTCAAAACAAATCCACTTAAAACACTCCTGCAGCATAATTCACTTCTCAGCTTTCCATCTGTATGCTCAGTTTGTTCTAAACTGCCCAAAATAGTGCAAAAAAACCAAAGCACAAGTCTCGGTCTTCTGCAGTTCATCAATCAGTGGACTGGGCTGGATTATGTTGTGTCTTTTATTCTCTGTAAAGTGGAAAACTAAAAATATTTTGCATGTGCTTTAAGGGGGGATTCATTGACAGGTTTTACAAGGACTATCACTGTGAAATTATCTTTTTATACCACTTCTGAAAAGTGTAGAAGTATACTTTTATTTAATGAGTTCATGTGATATGTTGGCCTTGATTTTGCGTGTTTATTTGGGGCTTCTTCTTTTCCATCCTTTCTCCTGTTGTTTTTAATATCAACTAATGTTTTGGTTCTGTTATTGTTAGTCTTATCAGCTGTTCTTTCAATGTTTTGTTGTTTTTTCTAAATCACTGTTCACTTGACCTTACAGACAGAGTTTTTTAATATGTTATTAAAAACCTTTCTGACTCTTTCGCACCATCTTTCCTATCACTCAGATGGATGGCCGGGGCTCCATCAAGGAGCTCTTCCCCACCGGCAAACAGTTGGAGCCTCTGGTTACCCCACTGGCTGATGGGAAGGTGGCTGTTGGCCAGGATGACCTAACTGTAGTGCTAAATGAAGAGGGCGTTTGCACCCAGAAGTGTGCCCTGAACTGGACAGACATCCCAATAGCAATGGGTAAGAAAGATGCACAACAGCTTAGATTTTATATTCTACACTGATTTATGTTTACATGTGTCCACTTTCTTGTAGAAATTAAATAATTAGTTACTCAAGCAGTTTCTATTTCTGCTTATATGGAAAACAAGCTACTACATACCCGGTACAAGTCGCTGTGTCTTTGCTCGAGTTAACTTGTATTTGATATCGACAAGAACTGACCGCAAAGTCAGAAGGACACACATGTTGAGTAACAAGAGCTAAATATCCTTTTGGTTGGTTTCCAGATAACACAGAAGGTGTTTCGTAAAAAATGTGTCACCCCTGGTAATCTATTTCTCTCATGGAGAAAACCAAATAAGCTTAATTGTTTTGTTGTGCTTTTTTATCACTCCTAAACAGTCAGACCTTACAAATTCACCACTTTAAATATACTGAACATAGCCATTGTGGACACAGCTTGATAAACACATATAAGTTGTTAGATTTAATCATATCTCAAAAGTAAGCATCTATTGATTTTGCTAAAGACATGCTCTCTTGCTAAATACAAAAGAGTTTGGCCATGGTAACACCTTTCTGCATTGGCAAAAGAACAAAGACATCAGAGGACAAAACAAGGAAACGCCAATAGAAGAAACCGGTTTTCAGCATTTTGTCACATTCAGGAAGGAAAACAAGCTGCTGTGGAGAACAAAATGATGACCGTTAGCTTCAGTGAATTACATGAAATTTACCTTTTTTAAGGATCGCATGCAGGTTTTTGTTTCACACACAAATTAAAAAATCATGAGTCAGCCACTAATATATCTTAATTGGCACGAGTGTGTGCATAATCTGAGTTTTATCTACTTCCTCTTCCTCTGGGGAACTTTTCATCATTTGATAAAAGTTTCAGTTCCGTTCTGTTAATCATGGGCGGTTGAATTATATGCAGCTTTTACAGCATCTGTATAAAGTGTTCAGTATGATTCACTTTGATTTTACTCTGCACATTTCACCAGCACGGTCACAGTTTATTCTCATCTTGTGACAGTGATTGAACTGGTTTGTTCACATAGCAACTGGGTATTAAAACAAACACCTGATGAAGCATTTGGCCTAAATACTGCCACCGTCGTCTGCTGCCATCCAGCTGCTGTCTGACTTTTCTTCCCTCTTTCTCAAGCTTTCCTGTTCAACGTATTTTCTTTCCACCCTGTCTGAGCTGAGCTACTGTTTTCCACATGTCAGCAGAGGAAACATCCTTTTTTAAAGACTTATACATTATACATCATTTTTTTTACCTCGTGACTAAGACACCACATGTCTGGATTACTAATAAGCTGTGTTACAGAAGTGATGCAGATGGAGCTCTCATGTTGTTTTTAAAGGCGTATTGGAATGCAGGTTGAAACATTATGAAGGGGAAATGAAGCCGTGGTTTCATACAGTTTGCAATTTCCTTGTTTCAATATAGACAACATTGTGGCTTTGGCGTGCGTGCGTCGGCATCAGGATGAGTGCCGGTCAGTTTGAAATGCATCTAACTGACCGTCCCATGTGAGCAGAGGGCCTGTGGGCAAAGCCTGTCCCATATCCAGAGTCCAACCTCGAGTCTGTCTAGATGGCTGTCTCCAACTGGATTTCCTGCCCTATTAGCCTCAAAGACTTTCCTCCATAATTGCAGCCCGTGCACCTGCTCTCAAGACACAGAGCTTGGGTCAGGTGGATTTCATAACACGCAATCGTTTTTAGAGCTGAAACAATGATGTCTATTTTCTATTTTTATATTCTGATATGTAAATAGATTTATTGCACAGTTAACTAAAAGTTGCAATAAAGTATAAGTTTTTGCAAATAGTCTTCTCAAGGTTGGAATGACTCCAGTATGGCCATTCTGCAACAACATATGTTGTCAAAGAGCCAAATGTTTACAGCACATGCCACATGACGGCAACATGCCGGGTACGTTTCTCTCTCTCTCTCTCTCTCTCTCTCTCTCTCTCTCCCTCTCCCTCTCTCTCCCTCTCCCTCCCCTTATTTCCTGTCTGTCTCTTTCCGTCAGCTGTCAAATTATGTAAAAAAAAAAAAAAAAGAAATGTATTAAAAATCTAAAACTTTTTTTATGTAATCCTACAGACATGTGATGACCTGCGGAAGATATTTGATATTTTTCTGTCTCAAACACACCTGTGACAGTTCAGTTTTGGATGACGTTTTTACACCCTTGCCTCTTTCCACATGTTCCCAGAGCACCAGCCTCCGTACATCATCGCCGTTCTTCCTCGGTACGTGGAGATCCGGACGTTTGAGCCGAGGCTGCTGGTGCAGAGTGTGGAGCTGCAGAGACCTCGCTTCATCACCTCAGCAGGGTGAGGCAGTCCTCTGTGGAGTTTTCTCCTTATCTAAAACAGACTTTAGAATTCCTAATTATGACCAAACTACCTCACCAACTGATGTTTTGGACATTAACTGTTTATTTTTCAGTACGAGTCCAACCTTTTACTAGCTGCGATAATGCACCTTTCATCTTTTCAACATACCAACATATACAACTATCATAACAATTTATCATGTTATAATTACCAATAAACATATAAATTGTTCTTTATAAGATAATATGCTGTTATAACAAGAAAAAGTTCTTGTAAAAACTGAATATTTGAACGCAAAAATCATTCATAACATGAAAAATATCTTTTAATAATGTAAGAAGATGTTGTAACATTACCTTTTTTTTCACATTACAACAAGATGGTGGCAGCAGTATAGCGCAGTACTGCAGTATGCTTAAGGTAAAAAAAGAAAAGGCTGCAGTGGCTACTGCAAGACTCCTGGCTTAAAGTTACAGATTCAATAAAGAATGGTGTCACTTTTATGGCTACCACTCTGGTTCCTGTACGTAATCCTCCTTAAAAGAACACCATGCATGATTTGCTCTCATGACAGTGAGTTCCTCCTTACAAAGAAAAACACTTTTTCTTCCAACCTATTCTCTCTAATCTTGTATTCTCCTCTTATCTGTCACAGGCAAAATATTGTGTATGTCGCCAGCAACCACTTTGTGTGGCGCCTGGTGCCCGTGTCGATAGCCACCCAGATCAAGCAGCTTCTTCAGGACAAACAGTTTGAGCTGGCTCTCCAGCTGGCGGTGAGCAGCACAACCACTCACTTCATCGCTATTTAACCTCATTTATTCCTCACGATTCAATTGGTGCTTTAGCTCAGAGGATGGAACACTAAAAACACTTATCTTGATTAGGAGCAGTATGCTGAACTGCTCTCAGCTTTGTGCTTTATCGCCAGCTCATCCAGCTGTCTAAGCTATCCAGGGCTACTTTAAAGAATAATAAAGGCCTTTCGTTTGGTTTTGCACATTCACGGAAAGCTATCAGTCTGAAAAGTTAACTGGAGACAATCTGCTGTGATACATTTTTTGCTTTTATTCATTAAATTTTTGTTTTGGGCCAAAAGATGAAGGATGATTCAGATGGGGATAAGAAGCAGCAGATACATCACATCCAGAATCTCTACGCCTTCAATCTGTTTTGCCAGAAGAGATTTGATGACTCCATGCAGGTGTTTGCCAAACTGGGCACAGGTAGGTCTCCGAACATCCCCCCAAAATTTGTAAGACTGGGATCTAATCTTATGTGTGTCATTATTCATTTGTTTTAACATGTAACACATGACTACTATTCACTACATAGGACAAGAGTGCATCGCTTTAACATCTGAAAAGTAAATATTTTGTACTGTTGTCATCTTTGACGAGGAGATCCGCTTGTTTCAGTGTAATAAACCTCCCATTTTATCGTCCTGATTAATGTTAATATATTGGACCCTATTTAAGGAGAATCTGGCCATAATATTATTAACATTTATTCCTTTCTTCCTTTTTTCTTGACCTCATTACACATCTGTTGCTTATCGTGTATACTGATGGAAATATTTGTATAACATTGACATGTAATGATTCCACATCTTGTGTGTGTGAGACTTTATTCAACAATGATGACAGGCTTTTCTTCTAATGAGCTCTTGATTTTATAGTTTATATATATATATACCAAGTATCACACACACGTGGAATAAAAATGTGAATCATTTCCCCTCGTGTGCTCTGCAGATCCCACCCATGTGATTGGACTGTACCCAGACCTGCTCCCGTCAGACTACCGCAAACAGCTGCACTACCCCAACCCTCTGCCTACTCTGTCTGTGGCCGAGCTGGAGAAGGCTCATCTCGCTCTCATCGATTATCTCACACAGGTGTGTGCGTGACTTACAAATCCATGATGGAAGTGATGCAGTTTGTCAAACCCCACTTTTTATACAATATAAGCTTTGAATGAAGCTCTACTTAGAGGAGGAATACCAAAAACATGAGTCGAAAAGTAATAAAAGCATGTCTAAGTCAAGACAATTAAAGGAGGTACAGTATTAATCTTTTTTTATTTGTCCTGACAGAAACGTAGCCACCTCGTGAAGCAGCTGAATGACTCCGACCCGTCTACAACGTCTCCACTCATGGAGGGCACGCCTACTATTAAAAGCCGCAAAAAACTCCTTCAGATCATCGACACCACGCTGCTGAAATGTTACCTGCACGTAAGACGATCTTCTTTCTCTTTCTAAACAAACTGAGACATTTCAGTCCAAACTGACACTTTGAACAATTATTACTTGATATTATTGTTTAAATGTCTTGCAGGATATACAGAAAACGGTTTAGTGTGTTGCTCTTTATTGATCTACTGTCAAAAAAATTCAGTTTTTATTTTGTTTCAAATATTTTTTATTCAGCCAACATTTATAGATATATTCAGCACATCATTGCTTCAATGCTCATTTCCATTTACACAAAAGAAACGCAAAACAATATACATTTGCATTCAAAAATATGAAACAAGTGATGGTAACAATAAACAAGATAGTGATGCATTTTGAGAACATTATCAAAATGAAGTAAACCAAAATGGAAAGGAAAAATCTTAATACTAAAGGAAGAAAAACTAAAAAAATAAGTTTTGACAAGGATACAAATAATATGTTTGTGGTTTTTGTTTCATGCAGTCATTTTGTCAGTAGGTGTCACATTTGCCTAATAGAATGGATTTAAATTGTTTTAATTCAACAGATTTTTTTTTTTAAACAAGCTTTTTCTATGATTCTCTTTTCTTAATGCCACTCATTACTCATGTCAGACTTTTTGATCAACAAACATCAATCTACAGTGAACCTGATCCAGCTGTTTATATTTCATGATAAATGTTATTAAGGCTCTAATAAACTTGGCAGTTTTCACCGTCCACTTAGAGAAAAATGGTTTGATATCACAAGAAAGTAATTCCAAACACTCTCAAAAAATTGGCAGCAACATGAGGCGGTTAACTTTACCTCCCACAGAGCTAAACTGGTTCTGTGTTAGGCAGCCTGTTGGCAGATTTACTTTGAAGTCCCAGTTAAGTAGCAGTGTCATCTCCGTGTAGTAGCGGCAGCAATGTTGGGCTGGTGTTTGATTCAGGGAGGTAGAAGCCTGGGCGGCGATTTCACTTACCAAGCAATCTGTGTCAAACCTCATCTATGGTGAGAAAGGAACTGCTGGAATGAGATCACAGATATAAGCAGCCAAAGTAAGTTTCTCCACAGAAAGATTTGGCTTTTTGTGAGGAGCAAAACAGTCTTCAAAGTGTCTCTGCTGCTTTTAAACATTTAGACGAGCCAGTCCATGTGGCATCCAGGGGAAAATGCCACCAGGTTCTCTTTGGCGGTATAATAAGCATAATTTAACCCAAGAAAACTCCAAGGGATGACCCAGATCACACTGGAGGGATAACCTAAGAGTGACTGGTTCTCCTCTTGCAATGTGTGCTTCAGAGTGCCAAAACCTGCACCAGATAATTTAAATGATAAACACAATGTGAAGCAGAAAGCAACCAATCAGTGAGGTCACCGTTCCTGAAGTCCTTGGGTGAAACACAGCCTGAGCTTTAAAGGTGTGAATAGATTAAAGTTTTATAATCTTCCCTTATCTCCCTCTCTCCCTCGTTCAGACCAACGTGGCCATGGTGTCCCCCCTCCTCCGTCTGGAGAACAACCACTGCCACATCGAGGAGAGCGAGTACGTCCTGAAGAAGGCCCACAAGTACAGCGAGCTCATAATCCTCTACGAGAAGAAGGGACTGCACCAGAAAGGTGAGGATCTGCTGCTCGCCGGTCAAACACCTGTGTTCTAAGGAGCTGCGTATGGTTATGGGAATCTTAGTTAAACAAGTTGCACCTACACATCATGTTTTTTTGAACATTAAGATATATTTGATTTTTGATTTTCTCCAAACTCCTCCAAAGTTTTCATTTTATGCTACTTCAATTAACAGTTCTGAGATTTTTGTCTTCCTGAACATGTTTAAGGTTAACCACAGTTAATTAGTTTGTATACATATGGTTGTGGTTATCATATTTAAAACATTTTGACTTATGCATAAAAACACATTTTTGGTTTGCAGTTAGGATGCAGGCAATACTCTTTTCTTTGGTTTTTTTATTCTTTAATAGGCAGTGGTTTGATATCTAAAGATGTTAATCATGTAGTTTTTTTTATTAAGTCCTGTAAGAAAAGAACAACAATCTTAAAATTGTCTAAGTTTTTTTAAATATCAGCTTTTTTATTGTAAATCATATAAATCAGCAGTTTAAGATTGCGCTATTTTTATTTAATGCTAATCAAAATATTTGGGCTAGATTTTGTGCATTTTCTTGACACAATCAATAGAAGTGATCAGTCTTACTTGAAGAAGACAATTTATTTAGTGATATTCACTTTTCATCCAGCTCTGTCTCAAAACTTGATGCCTAATGCTTTAGTCGTTATTCGTGTATTTGTACTGAACTCTGATTCTCTGCAAAAAAATAATTCCATTTGTGTGATTTGGGGCGTAATAATTCATTTGAAAGGGTGTGTATTTATACACCTCCTTCAGCTGTTGTGACTTTCCTGGAAAACTGTCAGATATTTTTTCTCTTTTGAGTTCAAGTGCAAGTTCAAATAGGCTTTTACGCATGGATGGATAACCAGACATTTTAAGCTGCACAAGCAAATAGATGTCTGGTTATCACTGTCATGTTTTTAAACTTTAAACTTAAAATCATGACCGTGAGAAACAAGAACCAACATTAAGAGGATAAACCTGCAGGAAGAGTTAAGCTCTGTTTAAAAAGAGTTTATTTCAGTTAATTTGACTTTTTCTGTCTCTTTCATTTGGATGAGTAGATTGAAATCTGTGATTTTTATAAAGAAATGCTCTCTGACCTTCATTTAACACAAGAGACAAACTGACTGATTGTGTCTCTATATATTTTCTAAATGTTAAATTGAGTTTAAATCAAAAGTACATAAACACCACAGTTGTAGGTAAGTACTACTTTGAGGCAGTGTTTAAAACTTCTGCTACTTTATACTTTTATTCCATTCCGTTACATTACATTTACAAAGATAAATACTGTACATTTTACTTCACTACATGTATATGACAGCTGCAGCAACTAGTTACTTTTCAAATTAAGATTTTACATAAATATGAAAAAAATATGATTCGTAGATGTACATTAAACCAGCCCAAAATAGTATGATGCAGTAATATGATGTATAATAATAAAACACTCTCAATTAGTCCTTTTACTTTTACTTTTTTAAGTTTATTTTGCTGCTAATTCTTTTGTACTAATGCTGCAGTCAGCGCTGCATTTTCATTCATCTTTTTATGGAAAACTCAATTTATCCTCAATTTGTTTTTAGTTGGAAATTCATCCTCATGCAGGAGACAACTGATAAGTAAATCCTCTGGACGTCTGACATCCATTTTATTCCTCAAAATGTAGTTTATTGTTTGCAGGCCTCTTCACGACAACAATGAAACGCACTTAAACATTCGTTCCTAATTTCACTTTCAAATTGGATGCTAAGTTTGGCGTTTAGTATTTAAATGACGGATCACTTACTGCTAGACCTACCTCTGCCTTTTGTCAGCGTCCTCCTCGTTACCTCCCAGTCAGAGCCTCGGTACTCTGAATGGTTCCATTATGTTTAAACCCAAAAGGCTCCAGTTATGAGCTTGTAACAGAGTTGTATTCTTGGCGCAGTGCGGACCAGCTGCTTCAGGCCACGCAGTTTATCTCTGAGGAGGTTTTCCTGCATGCGGTCGCCTCGTCATCCTCGTAGATCAGAGCTGTCTTGATGTTGTTTGGTTTTCTGGCGTGATGCTGCGGCAGTTTTCTGGTCTGTTCTCGCTGTGAGCGCGGCTGGTTTTAATCGACCCGCTGCAATTTGTGCTTCTGATGTCATGCTGCTCGAGTGGATGCCCCTCAATTCAAACCAGCTGTTCCCATCCACCAATTAGGATTTATGTAATGCAGCGCACACCACAGAGTAGATGACATCTTGCTACTTTCCATCACTCAGGTTTATCTCACATTTTGCTCCTCTCTCACTCGCATCCCTCCATTTTTTTCTTCACCAGCTCTGCAGGTGCTGCTGGACCAGTCCACCAAGGCCAACTCCCCGCTGAAGGGCCACGAGCGGACAGTGCAGTACCTCCAAAGACTGGGTAAGGATCAACGGCCAGCTCACGTCTGCTTTTAACTAAGAGCGTCAAAGTTGTCATCACCGCTAGATATGTTTAATTTGTTTCAGGTTATTTTGGAAAAGGCTCTGAGAAAGCTTTGGCCCTGATTGATTGTGGATGCTGGATGAAATGTGAAGTCTGCATTCTGTCGCATGTCACGGTCTGCAGTCTCTCATTTGTCTGGCACTGACTAAATGAGAGGATTTTGTACCATATGTGTCAGTGTTTACTCTGTTACTAATCTGTGAACCAGGTTGTTTTTTTTATTCCTTCCCATCAGCCTGTCAATTTTGTTAAACTCCGGAACAATCCAGTAAATTGGCTGTGAGATAAAACCCAGCGGGTAAACAAACAAAAAATCAAAAGCCTGTGTGAAGGCTTTCAACCTCTTTTGGCAGCGGTTCAATTTGTTAATGGTGCCGATGCATTATACAGCACAATTTTCTGCTTCCTACCAACTGCAAAAAAAAAATGACGCCCCCAAAGAAAAAGACGTTAAAACTGAAATGATGGTTTTGGAAAAACAGTGCAAACAAAACCCACTAAACTTTGGGTAAACAAACAAAAAATCAAAAGAGTTCAAAGCGGTTCAATTTGTTAATGGTGCCGACATTATACAGCACAATATGTCTTCAAGGTTTGGTCTCAAACTTATTCAGGTCAAAACAACAACACGTTCGTTCTGATTCTTTTTATTTCAGTTTGTCTCTAGCACTGTATCTATACACTACTACACCACTGTGCACTACACTAATAACAAATGTTTAAATTATTCATTAATCTGCTGATTGTTTTTTATAAATGATAGCGTTATCGTTTGGTCTATAAATGTGTAAGGTGACTTTTTTTGTCCAGAAGATTTTTAGCAGAAAAAAATACTTGTTGTGTCCAGAAGTTCAAATCTGTGACCATTATCTGGCTAAGATGTTTTGATGATAGATTTAACTTCTATGGACCTTTTCTATAATAATAAATAGTTTTGCCCCACAGAAAGAACAGCCCAGAATCTGCCATCTCCATCTTGAATAATTCCCTTTTTGAACCAGAGCACCTAGAAAACTGTACGAAGGCAAAGTTTCAGATGGATTCTGACATCAGTTTGATATTTTGACATCATTTTGACCCCATAAATCCAAGACTCCTCTCCAGTAGATTGATATTCTCCGTCCTCCAGAAGGAGAAGCAGCTGCCGGTTCACTCCTCAAATGTGAACAATGTCGCCCAGATCAGAGCGGCTCCCGATGGATTGTGAACATCTTGGATTTGTGGGTCAAAATTGTCATAACAATCAGACTATAATTATTTTAAACCAGACTATTATTAATACAATGTATAATCAAAATAGTAGCCAGTTTACTTACTGTTGATTGGCTACTTTAAATATTGACTAATTCTTGCAGCTCTAATACATTGTGCTCTATTTTTTTATATCAGAAAAAAACACATTAACAGAAGAAGCATATACTATATAACTAGATATTTTT
The DNA here is from genome assembly GCF_027596085.1 of Anoplopoma fimbria. Classification (NCBI taxonomy): domain Eukaryota; kingdom Metazoa; phylum Chordata; class Actinopteri; order Perciformes; family Anoplopomatidae; genus Anoplopoma; species Anoplopoma fimbria. The sequence continues at coordinate 3,121,574 of NC_072463.1, read as the reverse complement.
CTATCATGATTAAATCTTTCAGCCATATTGCTCAGCACTAGCTGTGCCAATAACTTTTCTGAAACCGATTCATGAGCTTGATCAACTGCTTTGTTTCCGTCTTTACTTGTTTTTCCTCTGAGCGTCTTCTGGAGAAGTTAAACTCCCTCATCTCTTGTAATCTCCCCCACACACAGGAGGGGAGAATTTGGGAATAATCTTTGAGTTTTCTCCCTGGGTGTTGAAGATCTGTCCAGAGGATGGCCTGAAGGTGGGACACAGAGATTCAAAATGACAATAGACTTTTCTTTATTAAGTCTAAATATAGAAGAAAGCTCTCCTGTATGTTTTAAAAATCTCTCTTCCTGTCCAGATCTTTACTGAGGACCTGACCGAGGTGGAGACTTTGCCCAGAGACAAGGTGCTGAACTTCCTGAAGGAGGGCTTTAAGGAGCTCGCCATCCCATATTTGGAGCACATCATTTACGTGTGGGACGACAAGGGCTCGGAGTTTCACAACGTGCTGATCCAGCTCTACCTGGAGAGGGTCCAAGGCCTCATGAAGCAGTACCTCAACTCACTGCCAGAAGGTACGAGCAAGAGAATACTTGAGTTAATTTAAGTAAAGATCACAGTATCTGTGGCCCTTTTTAAAAAGTCTTGAAAAGTTTTATACTAACTACTTTTTACCTCTTTAAAAACTCTTATTTTCATCTTGATACAGATGTAATTCAATGACCTGACAGATGCTTTACATTCAGTCATTTCTACCTGAAGCAAAGCTACAAAGTAAAGTGAATTCTTTATATTAACTGCAGGGCAACACGACCCTCTGGCTTTAATATCTTCTTAATGCCAAAAAGAACACAAATCTAATTTATCAGGGGACTTTCAAGTGATTGCGTCACTGCATATGGTTTCACTTTGCCTTCACTTACTCTTCCAGAGAGTTGTCTCTCATTGCTTTACACATTAATCCTGTGTCCAGATGTATTATGAAGTCCATCCGTCTCTCTGTTTGTGTCTTTTAATGATCATCCAGGGACCGTGTATTGAAACCAACCTGTCAGACGGCTACATTTCCAGGGCTGCTCATTAATGTGCACTCTGTCTGAGGAATAAAGTAATAAAAAACAAATAATTAAATAAAATAATAAAGCTGTCCTTGGGGAAGGTTATTGCTTCAGGTTGGGTTATGAAGCATATTTCAGAAACACAGCTGGATATTAAGATATTGTTTTTCTGAGATAATTCAGTTTTATATACTTTATTTATTGATCCTGTATGAGCACTATTTTCAAGTTTTCTGTGGAGCTTTCTTGTGAAAAACAAAAGAAAAGTGATGTTTACATGCAGTGTTTCTTACCAAAACACATTGTGTGTTTCCTTAAGGTTTAACAAACATGATGGGTGCATTTCCTTCCTCATAGAACATTTGCAAAACTGACTTTTAGATGTATTGAAAACCTGCATGGTTAACATCCATGTTTGATGCGAGCAGTCTTCTTCCTCTCTGTCTTTGTTGGCGTGTTACGACTAACTGTCAATCAGTGGGTTAGTGTTAAAACCAGTTGCAAGATGTGAAGCACGCTAAGTCCTCGTGGGCGTTCACAATACAAACAAAACAGGATAAAAACATTAAGCCTATAGTGCTACAGGAAGTTAATAACTCCACAGGGTACGATTAAGATGAGAATAATACTTTAATAATGATTCAGTGGCAACGTTAAAAACAATAAAGGCTTTTATACCTCTTTTAGGAACTTTCTTGTACTTGATCATTGTTATGATTACCTTTGTTGGCTAGATTATTTGAATTATTTACTTATCTGCCAATCATGTCCACTATTTCTTGACTAACTTGGTTTATGAAATGTCATGATCAGGTGGAACAAGTGAAAAGAATAACAATCTGTGCAGCTCTAAACTCAAACTTCAAAACCTCTGTGCTGTTGTAGGAGTTCCAGCTGTTGCCGCGGGGAAAGAGGAAGGTGATCTGGGAGAGTTCAGGAACAAGCTGCTGTCTTTCCTGGATATTTCTACCAGCTACGAACCAGCCAGACTCATCAGTGACTTCCCCTTTGATGGTAAGAACTGCGGCTCACACAGTGGACAAACAAGCCATGTGTTCTGTTTGCTTAACAAATACAAACAAGGATGTGGGTTTTATTTCTGAGGAAGCTGATATTCTACTTGACAATCCTTTGTGATACTGTGAAAATATCATCTTACGCATTCACACGCTATGTATGGAAAGAAATGAGTTCTTTTGAATACAGAAAATAGTAGAAATTCAAACTAAACCACATATTTTAATACCGGTATGAATGTCAAGTCAGTATTATTTTTATAGCCCAATATCACAAATTTGCCTCTCAGGGTTTAATGTAACGTAATGTAATGTGCACCTAAGAAAAACAAAATATTTCATGTATTTTCCATGACCTCATGTACATGTGTTCTTAGTTATAAAGGGGAGGTTTATCCACGTTGTGTACATTTAAGCTGAAGGGTGAAACTTGCCCCCGTTGACGTTGTTTTCAATCCCGAAGGCCTGCTGGAGGAACGGGCTCTGCTTCTGGGTCGGATGGGTAAACACGAGCAGGCGCTCTTCATCTATGTGCACATCCTGAAAGACACCCGCATGGCTGAAGAGTGAGTAGTCCTGCAAAACAACGCAGAATCCTGCAGAATAACTGGGCGGGAAATGAACACCAACCACCTGCCAAATGTTTTGCAAACTCCAGCAGCAAATATGAATTCTGCAAGGCAGCAAAATACATTTTAAGGGCCAAAACTGAATCCGATCTCAACTGTGCCATCATGATTTTCTTGATTCTGTGCTGTGAACATAAACATAACTAGTCTTGCCTTTGCTCATGATTTTCTCTCTTGTGCTCTGCAGATACTGTCACAGCCATTACAACAGTTTAGTCGAAGGGAATAAAGATGTAAGTAGCTTTCAAAGTTTCCTCCCTGATTTTGTTCATTTTTTTCAGTAAAATAATTAGTTTTTTCTGCCTTTTCTTCATGGATTTACTTGTGTTGGTTTTTTCATGACCACTTTTTTCATTTGGTGCGCTCGGCTGCCTTCTGTTAAGTGCCTCAGTGTTTGCAGAAAGTGCTACACAAATATAATGGATTATTTATTGCTCAAACTCTTCAATGACTAAAAAAACTTGTTTTGTCAGAAATGACAGCTGACATTGTCTGTTACGTGTACGGACTTTACTCTGCAACAAAATAAGACCGTAATGAAAATGAATGAATCAGCATTAGATTGGAGGGGGAAATCAATGAATTACTGCTGTTTTCTGTAAAGGTCAGAAATACATGAGATCCCTGTTTGGACACTGAATATTTTATGCCAGTGTGTTAAGACTTTCAATATCAAACCAATAATAATAGGCAGATTTTAAGCAAAAGTTAGACATTTTAGGAAATGGGTTTATTGTATTTTTTGCACTGAGATTGATGACAAGATTGATGCCACTCTGGTATCTGTGCTTAAATATGACAGCAGCTGGTGAGCTTAGCTTAGCATAAAGACTGGAAATAGGGGGGAACAACTAGGCCACCTAACCTACAAGCATAGCTGAAGTTCAGTAAATAACATGCAGATCCACAAGAATTTATACACATACACAGTATAGAGTTTTTCCCAAAAATGTCTTACTATTTCTACATGTAAACATGATTTTAATTGTGTAGTTTCATCTAACTTCTTTCAATTATTTAGTAAATTAGATAAGAATCAACTTTATTGTCAATGTACCAAGGGCGGATACAACAAAACGTGCAAAAAGCAGTGAAGTTTACATTTTCGATGAAATTTTGGATCAATTTCTTTTCTAATTTCTGTTATAAAATAAACCTTCCTGTTGTAACTTGGCAAAGATTATATCCTGTTTTATCTTAATTACTGTTTTGATTCATGAATCCTGTTTTTTATTCTGTAAAAGAAAATATAGTTGCTGTTCATTGTTATCTTACATGACATTTTGCAGTCCTGTGTGTGTGTGTGTGTGTCTTTTTCCTACATCTGTATCTTCGTGACAAATGTCTGGTCATGTGACATGAATAAAGATTAACATTTAGATACGTTTCATACTAACTGCTGTATTTATTCCCCTTCAGGTTTATCTGTCTTTGCTGCGGATGTACCTGTCGCCTCCTGACGTTCACTGCTTGGGGCCCATCAAGATGGAGCTGTCGGAGCCTCAGGCCAACCTGCAGGCGGCTCTGCACGTCCTGGAGCTGCACCACAGCAAACTCAACACCACCAAGGTAAACAACGACACAGCGGCACTCACATTCCTCCACAGGGTGACATCAGAAATAATTCAGATGTTATCTCCTTGGAGCAGAACATATGTTTTACTGCATTAAGATGGAACAAACTGTGTCAGTAAATTGAAACAGAAAATTACTTTTTCTTCATCTTCAAACTGCTCATTCATTCAGAAAGCAAGAATTCGTTTCTAATTCAACCCAGTGATTTTTTTTTTATGAGTTGACTCTCTGCCATCACTCAGATTAAGTGTTCAATGCAAACTCGCACAAGATGTGAAAAATGGAAGTGATAAGAGTCGGCTTGTTTAGGCTGGATTAAAAAGAGAATGATTAACGATGACACACACACACTCACATAAAATGAGTCATTTGGCTTTTGGTGTGAAATTAGAGCAGCGACCGAACTGATGGCTCATTTAAAGATTTGAATTAGTTTGTTTTTAGAGCGAGATGAGAGGAGTCGGGCTGCTGCCTTTTGTGATAGAAGAAATCCCCAAAATCAAAGATTTCCAGCAGGGTGCTGATCTCCCCTGAGAGGAAGTCTGTTGAAATATGAAAACCTTTGATGAGATTCCTTTCATATACCTGTTTCAACTCTCTGAACCCAGAACCGAAATAGCAAAGAATTGAAGAAAAGCTGTTCTGTTCAAAACCAGCTCGTGACCTATTTTGCTTTTCAAACCTTCATGTTTCAATCCAAATGCCATCTAGTAAATGTCCAATTGAAGCAATACATTCCTCAATGCGTGCTATATTGACCCAGAAAGCTGATTTCTCATGCTCGTGGACATATGCCTCCATGTACCAGGATGCATTGCGTTCAATCTTCTGTCCAGCGTTGCCTCTCTGTCCCCCTCGCTTCACTCAGCATTCGGGAAACAAGACACAGGAAACAGCATTTACTCTCTGCACAAACTGCAAACTCTACTGTTGCATATACTTCATATCTTCACCACTTAACTCAAACTCTCCTCTGCAGCGATCGCTCTCTTGTCCACTCACATCGCATCCACTATGCGTCACCATCTCTTTCTCTTAACACACACACACACACACACACACACACACACACACACACACACACACACACACACACACACACACACACACACACACACACAGAGTCTCCAAATGAGCTAAGCTACTCTTACAACAACCAGTCTGTGATTCCTCACGGCCTCTTTCTGCTGCATTTCTCCAGACGTATACTGTGGCTCAAATAAATATAGCTGAGTATCTGAGTCAGCCAAAACACTGTAAAATGTATCCTCCTACATAAAATCCTCTGCACTTGTATTTAAGAAAGCCAATTACGCAGTTTGCAATTCAAGCAAAGAGGATAAGGAGCAAACCCCCTGGCAGCCAGAGAAATCCAAGCTGCAGTCTGTAGTTCTTTGTTGCATCCAACTCTGTCACTGTCACGTCAAATGACGGCGCTGGATGCAGGAAGAACAACAGATTTTGCAGCTGCGTATTTAGCTTTTTCTGTCAATATATCATGTGAAGAATTTGTTGCTTCAATTCAAAAGGACATCCACATAAAATGTGCCAAATTTTCGAATAAAAGCCAAATTCCCACTATAGGATTTTCAAAGTTGTCAGATTGCTGCACTGTTCACACCACACAACCTGCTTACCTTTTGATCTGGAATCTGGAAGTCGTTGTGGTTTCTACACGACAAGATCTGGACCAGGAGGAATCCCTAATGAGGTCTCTAAACTAGGTTTTGTCACAAGAACACATGCGTACATTGATTTGGGTGTTGTGTAGTCATGCTCGCTGATGTTGTCACCGACACACCGACAACATAGAAGCTTGTTTCCACACATCTTCCATTTCCCCGATGTAGATCTGTCACTGTGTTACCTGTTATGTTTATTCATGTAAACACCCAACACCTGAAGGTGAACAAATGCAAATGCAACACACAGCTCACACAGGAAGGCTTCAGGCAAGGGAAAGCCATCCCCAGGTTGTAGCTCTCCAACAGATCCAGATATTTAGCATTCTAGATAGCGAGACTTTCTGCTTTATAAAGATATTTGGTTTTGAGTTTTTCAATGCAATCCAGCTGCTAAACATCTCTCCACACGGTCCACATCGGGGAGAAAACAGTCACTCGGCTGATTGTATATTCTCTCTCTCTCCGTCTCTTATCTCACTGTGAATATTTGAATACGTAAAACAAACAAGTGTATCTGTTCTGAGTTGTATCCTCGTTGTAAAAATGTAAACTGTGTTGTGATTTAAAGTGGAAGTGATTGTGTGCGAACGGCACCGCTGATTTGTGTTCAGCCACAGCCGTGTCCAATTAGGAGTCTCTCAGGGGGAAACGCTGCAGGTTTATACGAGTGTTTAGGTTTAGATCTCTCCACCGGGCAGCTCTCCATCTTCTCTCTTTGTGCCGCTCTGCCTCCCTGCTCTCCCTCGTTGACTCGATGTCATCCTGCTTTCATTTCCCCTGGCCTCCATCCCAGACTCTGCCTCGCCCACGGAGCATAAGACAAGACTGCACCAAACTTCAGAAAAAACTTCCAACATGAAGCAGTTTATTTGTTGTTGGTGACTGTTTTTCTTGTCTTGAGCAACTAAAAAATATTTGTATTGCCAAGTAGTCTGTCAATATAATCCTTTGAATAATGTATTTACCATGTAGTCTATAAATGTCTGAAAATAGTAAAAATATTGTTGATTTGTCTGACTGACAGTCCAACAACCAAAGAGATCAATTTTTAATGTTATTTACAAGCGATAAACAAGAAAAAGTATTCTTGAATTTGAGAACCTGAACGCAGCAAATGTTAGATGTTTGTTGAGTCGTTTTAACAGAAACGTGACAGTTTGTTTACATGTAGTACGGAACAAGTGGGACCTCTCAAGTAAGTAAGAGCTACTCAGAGTTACGTCAGTGTTTTTCTGTTGCCTAATGAGAAGCACTTAAGCACAAAAAGATTTCGATGAAGAGGAATTTTAAGTAAATTCTGCAGCTCTTCAGTAACAAACTTCCTGAATATTGAGGTTGCAAAGCGGGATCCTGCTCCTCCTTCTGCTAAACATCCACAAAATGTGACTGGAGGCCTCTCAGACTTTTTTGGGGCTGTCAAAAAGAAGGATAGTAACTTCTTGTGGTGGCAATGAAGGCTATCTGTCAGAGAGGCCATGTTGTATTAAATAATCAAACAGTAATGCATATTATTTTAATGTATAATAGTTCAGTTACATAGTTGTATCAATTAGTTGTTATTAAAACAAACATGCAGAACAAACACAGAATATGAGTTGAGCTATACACAAACTAAATGTCAGCTCTGTTTCTCAGTTGTTTTTCTCTCCCTCTGTCTGATTGTAACGAGGCCGTTTGTGCTAATTTGATTTAATGACACTGAACAAGAGAACAGCAAGAGTACTGCTTGATTGTGTTTATTCACACAGAAACACACAGGCGACTCACTTTTATTTCTAAAGGTAGGAGAAGAATGTGTTTCGGGAAGTCATCTAGCAGCAATTCATTTTATATTATCATTTGGGAATGATTAATGAGCCATGTTCTTTTTTATTTAATAATGCGTCTTATGAATGTGGAAATGACTCAATTCAAATGTTGTGTTCTCTCTAAATACAGTTCGGCAACTGTATCTCACCAAAAAAAGAAGATCACCACCTCTGCTTGAGGAAAAGATTCTAATTGTTATAGATTCTACTTTTAAAATGAGTGTTAATTTGCTTCTGATTCTCTCCAATTCTCAAGGTTAGTGTCTTGTCAGCAGTGTTTAACAAGCCTTTGTTTTCTGTTTGTTTTCCCAGGCCATCAATCTGCTCCCTGCAAACACTCAGATCAGAGAGATCCGGGTGTTTCTGGAGAGCGTTCTGGAGGAGAAGGCTCAGAGGAAACGCTGCAACCAGGTGCTGAAGAGTCTGCTGCAGGCCGAGTTCCTCCGGGTGAGTCCTGGAGAACGTGTTCACATGGTGGTCCATGTAAACTACGTCAAAATGTCAGTTGTAACATTTATTGTAGTTTGCCATATATGACACTGACGGTTAGGTAAAGCCAAAGACGATCCTTTCTTAGGTGGGAACTCGTGTATTTGTCAACCTCGAACACCGTTTCCCATGTTTTTGTGTGTAAGTGACTGAGAGTGGTACAGCCGCTAAACAGGCTGAAATGTTATCGCTAGGGGCAACTGCTCTCCGTCAATGTACATCCACAAAGTGTTTTTACCTCCGACAGGCTCAGATTGTTACTATTAGTGTCAACATTATGGAAAGGACACTTTATTTACTACTCATTCTGTACTCCAACACAACAAACTCTGACAACACCGGCACTCTGCTCGCTAAATCTCAAATGAAAATAACGGCTTCCTTTCCATAATGTTGTCAGACACTTAAATGAACAATTTGAGCCTGTCGGTGTCAAAAACAAGCACTTTTAGTGGAAAAGTGGTGTAAATTGATTATTGTGTGCTAACAAGAAATCGTGTCCTTTGTCCTCCTTTTTATTATTAAGATAATGAGACATTTTATCGATTCCCTCAGAGAAATGGTGTTTTAATAGTCTCCCCTCTGGTGAAGTCAGAGAGCAGGGTCAAAACAAAACTGCTTCCCTTTAACTGAGAGTGCTTCAGTTTATTCTCAGGGACACTTTAGCACTGTGCAGCAGATGTGGGACACTTTCACAGGTTGCATGTCTATTAGTTAAGAGCAGGTCAATTGAAGATTGATTCTTCCTGTCAGATTTGAAGTCAAACGGAAATTAAACTGTTTTTATATCTGCTCTGAAATCACATGTTCTCTGTTGTCCTTTGAGAAATAAATCAGTTCTCTGTCAACGTCAATTGAGAACTCATTTTTCATCAAAACCTTTGCACAAGATATTAGCAGAAAAATCACAGTTCTATTATTGCTAGATATTCACAATGACTGTTACACAATTTTACACAACCACAACGTTAACTTTCCTGCTAAAGCTGCACTGCTAATGTAAGTTTTGAAGGCTAGACAGTCATTTAGCTGCTCAGCTGCAGCACATGCAACAGCATGTAAACAAAGCAGCAAATGTCAATTTCAATCTCAAAGGTCAGGAAGTACTAGAGCCTACAGAGTTTGATCGACAGGAAGAAACACTAATGATGATGCTGGGAATGTTTGTGTTGACGTGGCAAAGGGTTTTAGGACTAGAGATGAAGTTTCTCTTTACCTTGTTATCTACCACGCAGGTATCTCTGCCACAGAAACAAGATGTCGAAGCTGCTGTCCTGTGCTGTCTCTGCTCACCTCTCATGTTCTCTGTTTTCAGGTGCAGGAGGAGCGAATCTTCCACCAGCAGGTCAAATGTGTCATCACTGAGGAAAAGACCTGCAGAGTCTGCAAGAAGAAAATAGGATCCAGGTAACGATCTCTCAGTGTAGAAATGGATTTATCTCAAACAGCAGGCTTGTTTTAGACTTAGCATTATTATGAAAGTATGCATGTTGACTTTTTTATTGATTTATGTATTTATTATTATTTATTTAATTTTTCAAAAATCACAAAATCTTTTAATAGCAACCAAAATGAAAGAAAATGTAGAAAGACACAAAAAAATGGTGACAATAATTAAAAAAATAAATTGTAAATAATAAAGAAAAATGTATTTATTTATTTATCTACTTTGGTATTAAAAAGTTATCTTTTTTTTCTTCTAATCCTGTTGTTCTCTTATTCTAATTATTGTTATTGCATGTGACAAATAAATCTGTGGATCGTGAATCTTTGCAGAGTTATTGAATGTTATCATGAAAAACCTCATTCATTTGGGTGTTATAGCAACAGCTTATTCCTTTTTCATCTTCATCGCTTCCTGTTTTTATTAACTTCCCCTCGGCTGCTGTTCATTTCACACCCTGTTCATTTTTAGTTCCCTCTTCAATACACGTTTGATTAATAGCTTGTTTATCTGCTCTGATGCTGCGAGTCCTAAATCCCAGCGACAGTAAAGCGTCTTCTCTTTGTTCCCTTCTTCTTCTTCTCTCTCTCAGTGCGTTTGCCAGGTATCCCAACGGCGTGGTGGTGCATTACTTCTGCTGCAAAGACCGCAACATGTGTCCCACCGAGCAGTGAGCGCCTCCACCTGACAACAACTGTTCACTCGTAAATATCTCCCCTCCCCCCCCGCTCTCCTCTCCTCCCTCCCCCTCCCTCCCTCCTGCTCTCTGTGGATTTCAATGCATCGGACATCTTTGAACTAGAAGTGCATCAGAAGGGTGGAGGTGCTGGAGTTGTTGCGCCTCACAGAACTACAAGTGCAGACGTTTGTTTTCTAACCTGAGTTCACCTCGGAGCGCCGTCGTCGTCGTCACGCTCTCTCAGAACAAGACCTCCTCCTGAAATCAAAGGCCGAGGCTTTCTTTCTCTCTGTGCATGAAGAAACAGGAGGAATGTCCGGCGTCTTTCAGCATGAGGGGGAGAAATAGAGAGAGAGAGAGAGAGTGTGACATTTGAAAAGCATGTGTCACTGTAACGCTAGAAGGGATTCACTTCCCTTCACTTCGCCTCGGAAAGGAAAACGGGCGCTTTTGAGAGACGCTCAGAGGAAGTCGGAGCTCGTTCTCACCGTGAGATGATTACAAGCCTTGGTTTTTATTTTTTATTTCCTCTCCTCTTCCTGCCTCTCACCGTCTCCCCCCCCCTCTCCTCTCTGACACTGTGTGAGGCCTCAAACACTGCTTGATTTGCCATATTCACAGTTAAATGCCTTTTTGTGACTCTTTGATTGTACTTACAGTGAAGTCTGATGTCTGTCAGGAGTTTTTTTTTGTTAGCATGTGCCGGTACTGACTAAGCAAAACAGCATTCGTCTCACAGCGTGTTGGACATTTATGTGTTTTTATTTAAAACATTTGAGGAGACTTAACTTTATTCATAGAGACGTTCTTTTCATCATTTAGTGTCTTTACAGTGTGTGAATGATTCCTACCAGACATCACTCTCTTTGCTTTATTTTTAAGTACTCATCTGTCGTCTTTGTTTACATTTTTTTTTGGTTTATTCTCTCGCAGACATTAAAAGTTTATGAAGAAGAACTCCTTTAAAGTGAGACTATGTAACTTTTGAGCAACGGCCGAGGTGGTAAATACAGAATAATCACAGAGATTTTCCTTAATTAGATCTGAAATGAATAAATTATTAATCATCATTATCATTATTCAATGATTTAATCTGCAACTGTTTTGATAATTGATTATTGTTTTCAGCCATTTGTCAAGCAAAAATACACAAACTCACTGGTTCCAGCTGATTTTCTTTGTCTCAGTAAATTTAATTTCTTAAATTTTTGACAGTTGATCACATCAAATTGGCAAATTGAAGACATAACTTCCAGGCTGGACAAATGGCTTTTTATTAAACATTTTATGGACAAAACCATAAATTAAGGAGGAAAAAAATGGCAGATTATATGTTACACATGAGTGTTACAGTAGTATAAATGGAGGTGATTCTGCTAATATTAGCCACCTTTAGCTACTGGTCATACCAGACCTATAGCAGAAAAACAGCTGTTGAACTGAGCAAGAGTGCGTTTTATTCCTTATGAATTCAGATTTTTATTCCTATAATTGTGTTATTTCTTCTTTCAAAAGTTCTATAGTCTCGCTGAAAGACGGATCACAAAATAAAGTACAGCACTTTAGAAGTGAATGGATGACATGTTTTATTTATAGTCGAATCACACGTCCTCGTGACAAGAACTGGAATTACCGTGAGTGACTTTGAGAGTGAAGTATGATTGATCCTCGTGTTTTTAAGGCAATATTGTTGGAAGATGTTTCTGTTTACTATCAGGGTGAGAGGTAATTCAAGAAGCAGAACTCCTTAGTTTACTATAAATAGAAAATACAAGCAATGAATGTATGATTTCAGTTGGAGTCCACGGTGTCGATGCTCGGTGACGCTCTGGACAGTCGACTTATACGACGCAATCTTTTGTTTTTTTTAACCACTAAATTTTGCCACGTTTAGAAGTTTCCCCACAAGTTGTAGCACTATCTCCATCTCCTGCCCTTTGAGATACCTCTCATCCTCTCACCCTCTTCTTCTGCTCTTTAAAAGTTTGCACACATTCTCTGCTAAGACTGTTTCTGAATTTTTCTGGTTTTGTTTTTTTATTGTGAGAAAACTTGACCCACTGTTTGTGTATTCTGTATAAAGACCGAGAGTGTAAATGACTTATCATCTAATCAAGTTATTTGATTCTGAGGGGAAACTCAGCAGGTACCTGATGTCTGTTTGTCCGTTTGGCTTTAATCAGAAATAAAAAAAAGCGTTTCCACTGATGTATGTGTGATACCACACTGTCTGGCAGATGTTCATACTGGTGCTGCTGGTATTCACTGTTAGCACTGCTCACGATAGATTCAGTCGATGCCAGGGGGATTCTTTCTTAAGTGAAGCATGCATGAAAACCCCCAAAACTTATGTCAGAGTGACAATATACTTTGGTCCAAAAAGTATGGAAGCATGTTGAAGCCACGAAGAAAATAAGTCAATAAATAAAGTTAAAGTTCTGAGATAATTAAATGAAAAAATATATTACAATTTTAAAAAAGTCAACTGAATGAGATACTAAGTCAAATTGTGGAAAAATACTAAATAATGATTTTAATTTTAAGTTAAAATTATTTATGAACTTAAGTAAAATTTTATTGATCATTTAAATTTATGACATGAAATATTAGTTTTTTCTAAATAGTGACTGGTAAATATAACTTTTTATGTCCTGAACTTGACTTAGAATATCTTAATTTTGTTTATTGTTTGGTCAAGTTTTTACTCTCAAAGATGTTTCATAATCATTGACTGACCAACAATTTGACAAAGTATCATGATTTTAACATTTGTTATTCCTCCTTAAACAGTTATTATTTTTATATTTCTGTCACTAATGGACTCCAGTAATGAAGTCCATTAGTGACAGAGGCCTAAGCCAATTAAAAAATATATCTTTACACTGATTTTACACAACTAACTGATCTTATTTAGGATATTGAATTACCTAAAAAAGGAAGTGTGACATTTCAGATTAAAGCACTTCCTCCTCCTGTTCCCATAAGTGAAGACGAGTGGCCCAACTCCACTTCTCTATTCATGGACCGTTGGCCTCAACATCTCTCATCTGGAAGTTTTTTCTGCTCCAGATAGGCCCCGTTATCCCCGGGGCCGAGGCACCGGAGAATACCGTCCCCGCTGATGGGCTCTCTGCTCTGAACCGATCCAGCTGGAGTAACAGAACCACAACAAACCGACTGCTCAGCAACGCCGTTCGTCACACTAAACGCCCCGAGGGCCAAGTCTGCCAACGGGGCCCTCATCTGGGTCCTGGTGACGCCGTCATCTGGACCGGATCAATCCTGAGAACCCAAAACCTGCAGAATATTATCCGCTAATAGACGCGACACCGGAGAATATAAAGGGCTCAGATGTGGTCGTACAAACATCCCGTGTGAAAAAGCAAAGTCCATGAGGCTGAGAGAAACTCTGAAGAATTCATCATGCTCCAATTTATTGTAGCTCTCTTTCTGAGTGTATGTATGTGTGTGTGTGTGTGTGTGTGTTTATACTGGGATGCTGTAATGTCTTGGAATGGTGCACCAGTGTGCAAATGGAAAAGATGTTCGCGTTGGGCGCTGTGAGGTCGGCAGGCAGGAGTCTAACTTTGCCCGCCTCGGCTTTATGTTCTGCAAAGCTGGCAGGGAGAAAGAATACCTCCTGGGTTTTTATGGACGACGTGTTTGTGTAAATATTGAGCTAATTATGACGACGATGATGATGATGATGATTGTAAGATGTTGAAACCTTCATTTGTTTGGTTTGTTTGTTTGATGCTGGCTGAGGCTCCATGAGAGAAGAGGTCGGTCCATCACTCTGATCACAACAGAATCTCTTTTGTTTTTTTTGTTGATATTTCCTGAAAAGCTTTGGATTTATTGCCATGAAATTTGGCCCGGACATTTATGGTTCCCAGATGATGAAAACTTTTATAATCTGCAGACTTTTCCTCAGGCTCAACCACGAGCTTCACATTTGTGGCTTTGAGTTGAAATATCTCAACATTTACTGGATGGTTTTCCTCAAATTCTGTTTCAGACATTCATGGTCCCCTCAGGATGAATTTTAAGCACTTTTTTGATCCTCTAACTTTTCATCAAGTGCCATTTTCAAACTTTTCATTTGTCCACTCATAGTTTATGACCAAATACCTGCAGAACGAATGACATTTCCATTCAAGTTCTCAAAGGTTCTTTGTGGTACTTATAGGGTTCCATTTAGAACCCTTTTTATCCTAAGAACCCTTGTTGGAAGAATTAGTGTTCCAAGGATTGTTAAAAGAGAAACAATCCAGAACCAAACCCCCCAAAAACTGTGATTGTAAACTATGATTGTTCGGGGTTCCAGAAGAAACCCTTGGAATATATAAGGGTTCACGGTAGAACGCCCTGGGTGGGTTATTGTTAACACTCTCAGAAGAAGGGAAGTTGCTGGATAGAAATCCAGAGAGGGTTCTGGGTGGAACCATTGCACCATAGAAAAGGTTATCTGTAGAACTTCCCATAGGGGGTTCTGGGTGGGATCTTTCACACATGGTTCCAGGTATAACATTTTATGTTGAATTCTAGGTAGAATTGTCTGAGAGGTCTAACTTTTAGAAAAGTGTCTACCAGGAACTAAAAGGGTTCTCCTGTGAGGACAAGGTAAAGAACTCTACATGGTTCTAGGTGGCTCTTTTAGTTCTAAAAGGTTTAGCAGAGACAACAAAGACGTTTTAAATGGAAGATGGTTTGTTGGATGAAGATATTAACGTTTTGTTTTTTTATCTCTTCTATGATACTTTCGTTCCCTCTGTGATTATTGAATATCGATCCAAAATGCTGAGTCTTGAAAGAATCTCTCGCTGTTTGATTCTGATTCTAATTTAACACCAAAACTTGACATCTGAAATTGTTGCTGTAGGCAACATCTGTGCATGAACTCAGAATTACTTTATATCCTCTACTTTTGGGCAGAGACCAGCAAGCAGAATAAAAATGTTCCACCAAACACAAAATGGACCATCAGCCTCAGCTGTGATTTTCACAGTTTGAGGATTGTAGAAAAATCTATTTTTTCTGGACTTATTCTTTGCTGACTGTGGCTTATACAATCACAGACTTACTATAAAACACACACACTGACATCTGGCAGTAAGTGTATTTAAACCCGTTTCATAGAAAGTAAGAGCTTTGAATCATCGTAAAAAGATATTTCCCTGGGAAGCTATTTCTCTGTCATCTGATCTGTCTTTTCTATGTTGTCTTACCAAGATATGATTGTCTTCCCTCTGTTTTATTATGTCAGTGATGTGAGTTTAGTAGGTGTGTGTGTGTTTAAACACTACAGCTGCCTCTTTTCTTTCCTATTTATCCACCGTGTGCCTTGTGATAACACAGCCTTCGGTGGCTTCCAGTCGGCTCTGTCGGCTCCCCAACTTCCATCCATCTTGACCTTCACATTAAAGTGTTCTTATCTCCCAAAGCAAACAGGGTTTCATTATATACGCAAATATTTCCTCATGGATCGTAGGTGTTCAGGTGAGTGGTTGGTGCGGTTTTAAACAGGACACAAGAGTTAGTGGCAGTGTCTCTGACCATATATTCAAAGTGTACTCTCCTGTTAAAGTGTTCTTTATCCTGGAGCTCCACCCTTCTACTGGTATGACTCGTAGAGAAAACAACCCACAAGTGATGCTTTGTTCCACTCAGACGTCACTCGGAAAAAAGCTGTATCTGCTGACTGATTAAGAGAACAGTCGTACTTTATTAGAGAATATAATTCAGTGACTTAAGGAGAGAACTCAGTCTTAGAAAAACAGCTGTGAGTGATGTGGGTTTTAGTTTTCTGGGTCAATTTCTGTGATGTCATTTCTCTTTATGGAGGACGTAAGGTCGTTTTGAGTTATTTCCTGCAGAGATGCATGAGTCTGGTGTCAGAGATCTACGACATGGAGTCTGTGTGTCACATTCTGGGGTCAAGTTCCTCAACGACATAAAACAAAAACGACTTTTAAGACACTTTTTTGCAACAACAATCACACAGAGATCATTTCTCCAGTAGCCTCAACAAACCAGCTTTCATCTATCGCTCTCTCACCTCCGCCAAACGTCTTAGCTTAGCATGTTAGCCTTCTACCATTTGCTAATTAGCGCTAAATCCAAAGTACAGCTGAGGCCCATGGGAATGTCAATACTTTCCTATTTTGTTCATGAACAAATGGATTGAACCAATGTATATTTTGTCCCTCTTAAGTTCACAAATGAACAGGACGTTACGAGACATATTCTATAACATAAATCCCAGTTTCACACTTTAGTTTTTGTACAGATGAAACACAAAGCTTTTGTTCAGAGCCAACCAGCCGTTTCCCCCCAGTTTACAGTCTTTATGCTAAGCTAAGCTAACAAACTCCTAGCTGGAGCTTCATATTTAACCAACAGCCTTCTCAGCCAACTTACAGCAAGAGAGCAAATGAGCTTCAAGACTGGACTTGCTTTGAGACTTGAATACAATAATCTTCATGCATCATGATTTTTTGGTCCAGTGCACTAAAAAGACAGACCATTTGCTTATGAAGACTTATGACTTGCCCCGAGGTGTGTTTTCTACAAACTGAGTGTCACTTGTTCGAGATGTTTCCGTGGATGTTTCTTTTTTTTTTTTACTAATGTGTGAACTTTTGATAATTGAATCGACTGTTAGTGAACAATAAAGTTGTACAGCCCCCTTCAAGACTAAAGGGAGGGTTTAATACTAAGAAGAGAGAGTTTTTCTGTGACTTTAAAGGTGTTACACTGATAACGGTCCCCTCTGATCTGCAGTGATGCAGCATGGGAAAACCTGTCCTCATCCGCTCAGAAGCTCAGATAAATTCCTGTGTGTGTGTGTGTGTGTGTGTGTGTGTGTGTGTGTGTGTGTGTGTGTGTGTGTGTGTGTGTGTGTGTGTGTGTGTGTGTGTGTGTGTGTGTGTGTGTGTGTGTGTGTGTGTGTGTGTGTGTGTGTGTGTGTGTGTGTGTGTGTGTGTGTGTGAGTGAGACTGACACTCAATGTTTGCATAACACAATCACACGCAACACACACACAAGACTGAGCTTGTACATCACAGAGTCTGATGATCACTGGTTAGGGCCGAGAGGCGATTGGCTGAGTTTCCACTATTATCATAGAAAAATTCCAGGGAGGCTTACGGGATTTTATTTTTTGTGTGTGTTAGTGTTGTTAGTGTGTGTGTTAGTGTGTGTGGGCATTCACACTGAGACCTCTGTGTGTGTTTGTCTTCTCATCTTTCTGGAAGATGTGTGTGCAGACATACTGCGACCTCTGTTTGTCTTTGTTTTTGCTGTTTGGAGGCAAGAAAGTGCACGTTTGTGTGTGTGTGTGTGTGTGTGTGTGTGTGTGTGTGTGTGGGTGTGGGTGTGTGTTTGCATACTGGGATTTCGTGTCTTAGTTCATTTTTCTGGATTCACCATTTTGGCATAGTTCTCTGAAATGCCAGGAGTGATTCTCGGCGGAACTAAAAAGCAGGTGACTGTCTGTGGAAGAGTTTGCAGAACACACACACATTCTCACACACACACACACACACACACACACACACACACACACACACACACACACACACACACACACACACACACACACACACACACACACACACACACACACACACACACACACAGAAAATACAAAGCCTTTCTTCCTCTTTTACCCTTTTCCTTCGACCTCTTCACAGCCCCTTGAGCTTATAGAGATTCTTGCTCTCAAAATGTATGTTATGACAGATTATTAACATTTGAAACACTTTGACTCTTTTATTATTATTATAATATATAATAAGAAACCTTTAATCATGAGTTATAACTTAACATTTGCAGTTGGCTTATTAGAAAGTGGGACACTCACTCTTTTATTAATTACTTATCAACAATAACTGCAGACTTGGTTTATTATTACTGTTTATCAATGATTTATTACTGATTATCAATTATTTATTAGCATATAAAACTCCAGACCTGATGTTTATTACTATTTATAACTGCAGATTTGATGTTAATTGCTGTTTATTGACAACATTTTATTTTTTATTTATTTTTTATCTGGCAACCCAAAAGTTTCCTTATCCTTGATCCTATGATTTAAAACTTGTTCTTATAATCAATCTATAAAGCAGTAGTAAATGATTTATTACCATTAATAAAAACAGTAGTCTCCTCTCTGTATAAACAGTGACTTGTTATAAAGTGGTGTCTGTTTTCAGTCTGTTTGTGCTAAAGAAAATAGATTAATCTTATTATTCTGTATTTCCATCTTGTTGTGATTAGTGGGCTGATTTGAGATTAAACTTAAGTAATAACAAGCCAACGTTCTGGCCCCAGTTCCCACCCAGTATATTTAACTTTCCTCCTTCTCTCCAAGGCCGACATGGGAATGTGGAGCTTTGTCTTTCCATCGGTCTCAGGAGACGGATTGTTGATCCGACGGTTGACTGACGCAGCTGGAGACGCTTCACCCAATAATCCAGACATTACCCAACCAGTTAAGAGCTCCGGGTCCAGATTCTGCAGGATGCCAGTACCAACACCTCGCCATGGCTGCTGTGTGCTTCCACCCACCCCTCCTCCTCCCTTTCTCTCTCAGTGTGCAGAGACTTTTTTCCTCTCTGCTTCGGGGCGTCACTGTCTCTCCCAAAGATAACAGTGACGGCAGCGCCGCGAGAGGCTCAGCTCTGTCCGTACGAATGAAGACAAATATCTCCCAGCCTCTGGCCAGATGTGACTCCGACCTCTGTGACCTTCCCCCCTGTTTTTTTTCTGTATACACAAGCTGGATGCTGACGGCTCGCTCCATGACGGGACACTGAAGGGAGGGAATAGCAGCTTACATGTATAATGAGATTAACCTCCAAGTGCAGAGCTTCAGAGAGACAGCAGAGTCAGAGGATAGACCGCCGCCTGCAGCTGGTTGGACTCTTTGATTTCACTGCATTTGTATGTGGGGGATTAAAATAAGAGGCTCTTTTCAAGCAGATATAAAAAACAGGCAACATTTTTACATTGTCATTGATGATGCGGCCTTCGTTTCTGGGCCTTATTCGTTGCTTGGTGTTGCATTATTCTGATTCTTGACGATAAATGGTGAAATATAGGAAAGAACATGTCACATCAATGTGTTTTTAGCAGCTAAGGATTTTTATATAAGGATTTAATAGACTTTTTCATCAATAAAACATCAGTAAATGTCAGGATTTTTCATTAAGGCTGTGACCATGAGACCTATTTATCATTGAGGATATATTTTTATATGTATTTATTTAAATTTTTGTCCCTTGTTGCTTCATATGTCACCTCCAGTATCCCACAGCCAGACGTTAATTACTTTAAATTACATTCTACAGCTCACTGTGTTGTACAATTTCTTTCTTTCTTTCTTTCTTTCTTTCTTTCTTTCTTTCTTTCTTTCTTTCTTTC
This sequence comes from Anoplopoma fimbria, assembly GCF_027596085.1. Lineage (NCBI taxonomy): Eukaryota > Metazoa > Chordata > Actinopteri > Perciformes > Anoplopomatidae > Anoplopoma > Anoplopoma fimbria. Next base: position 3,101,768 of record NC_072463.1, on the reverse strand, counting down.
TTTCTTTCTTTCTTTCTTTCTTTCTTTCTTTTGGATACAGATGATTTTTTTTACTTTTTTAAACAAATGTCACAATCGAAAACGAAAGGTTTATTAAAATATTTAACCGTTTGCAGCAACATTCAATAATAACTCAAGCAGAAATCAAAAAATTCCAATGAAACATTCAAACACATTCAAACAGAACACCAAATCCCTAAAGGCGCAACTCTTGCACAGAGAAACTGTTTGATAAACTTCACCGTCAATGACCTCAATCCATGAAACTTCTCAAGGTTGTTATAGAAAAGAGAAGTCGATGAGGCAGTATGAATTGTAAATGTGTATAAAAAAAGTTAAAGTGGAACTCCAGCAACTTAGTATTTCACTTACATAAAGTTGGGGGACTCAGAGGAGACTTGGGAAAAAAATGGTCAAAATTAAATCAGCAGAGCCTGACTTTTAGTCCCTCAGCTCCAACATCACTGGATCCTACATTTCCCATGATGCATATTGTCTTTCATTAGACCCCCTCACATCATGCTCACTCCCAGGCTCAAAGCCCAAAGCTGTCAAAAGAAGATTAAACAGGTATTTGGTGTTAATTTAACTTAAGTTGCAACACTTGATATATGTCCTGATAATATGACGGATAGAGATTTATTTTCTTTACTTAGAATTCTGCTTTTAATGGCATAAAAATAATAACAGTTTCCTTGTTGAAGCCGCAAACCTCCAGCATAACTCAATGGAGAGACGGGGTAAAACATGTCTTTATTGTGGAGAAAATCTGTAAAAGACTAAAGTTGAGAACGGACAAGTTTGTTGAAATATAGTCACCATTGATACAGAACTCCTCTTTTAAATTCCTTTTCTTACTTCTAATTAATTGTATTTATTTTTATTTTCATTATGGAATAACGTTTCATTGTATATGCAGCTTCAAGTGTAGTATGTCTTCTGGATTGCGTTGAATAAATAAAAAAAGTGTAAAAAAAATCTCAATGAAAGATAAAAAGAAGCACATGATGCAATTTCTATGAAATATACCAGCTAGTGTTTCATCACAAGAGAACTTCTTCACCAAGTCTTATATAAAAAATGTGTTTTGTTTGTGTGTGATTTGTTTTATACATTCTTAATGAACATTGTTAGAGGGAGCCTGAGATCCAAGATGTTTCATCCCCAACGACTGCTTCTCTGTTATTGTTGTGCACATAATGACCAAGAAATTGAAATTGAAATGAATTGCCTAAATGCATCACAGATGAAGTGACGTACCAGTGAACAGCTGCAGACGGATTCATTCATTTATTGATTTCACTGTTCTCAGTGCTGCTGCTCTCCTGCTGACTCTGGATCAGGTTTCTGATGGGGGACAACTTGGCACTGGTATTTCCTGATGATGTGTCGGTGGGACCAGCTGTGTGGACGCCTCACACACACACACACACACACACACACACACACACACACACACACACACACACACACACACACACACACACACACACACACACACACACACACACACACACACACACACACACACACACATTCAGTGCATAGCTGTTAGGTGGAGCTGGATGAGCTCATGCTCTGGGCTGTTTTTTATGTTTCCTCCACCAGAATAAGATAAAAAACGTTTCAGCCTCCTCGGCTCTGTTGGCCCTCTGGGGGTGTTGCCGCTCTGTGCAGCCATTTACAGGCCGTTATGGACTTTGGAGAGGGGGGTTCTCTCAGTCTAATGTATTCTGACGTGTTTTTTTAAACGCCTCTGATTAATTCGTGAAACTGAATAAATCATAGTTGCAGAGGTCATCTGTGCAAATCCAGAATAATCTCAGCAGGAGTTGAATATTCATGACGCTGATGTTCAAAGACTGCACAGACTTGTTTTTTCTTCACGATCAATTCAGCTGCTTAAAGAGCTAACGGTCGGAGCTGCAGGCTCTTAATTTAAATTTATAATTTAAAATGCATAGGCAGAATAATGCAGGGAGGATAAATAAGTTTCCATTTTGATTCTGGCTGCAGGGTTGAGCAGTATGGAAGAAATGAAAGGGTCAGTTCACTGAAATGAAGGTGTTGTGACGTGTCTGGCCATGCAGATTGTTTAAGTGTCATTGGTCAAGGTTTTAATTTCATTACAGAGGAAACCGTCCCTTTTGAAACGCTTTACAGTGAGGCCTGTGGATTGTAAAGACTAACAGAGACACTGTTTCTAGAGAGGGATGGTGGAATTTCTTGAAGACTTTGAGCACCACATGTTAAATTCCATTCACTTCAATTTTCATTCACTTCAAAAGGAGAAATCTCGGAAACAGATATGTCACAAACAGGGCAAATAAAACATTACTATGTGCATGAATACTTCAGGTAAGTGGGAAATGTGTTTTATTTGTAATTTGGGGGAGCAGACCTTTTAAAAACAACAAATCAAAAACCTTCATGCAACTCTATTTTGGAGCTGCAACAGTTAGTTCATTAAGGCTTCGGCGTTGACAAAAAAAATGGGTTTTTTCCAGCTTTTCCAAGGTGATAATTTCTCTGCCTTTCTTTGTTTTATATCACATTTAACCGAAACTCAAGACAAATTGAAAACTGTGATGGACATGTTTCACTACTTTCTAATTTACAGACTAAATGATGATTAATTGAGGAAATATTCACATTAAAACATCCTCCATATACCCTGTTATCCATCAGTTCTAAGACATTATTGAAACAAAACACAGCAATTCTCACTATTTCTCATACCTGGTCAAACTGAATCTGATTTAAAGGGCAGCTCAAAACATAAAACAGCTGAGTAAGCTGTAAATTGTGAAGTTGACTTTTAATCAATGGTGGAAGAAGCACTCAGATCCTAAAGTCTAAAGTCTGGCATTCAAAAAGCAAATTACAGAGGGCAACACAATCTAATTACAGTTTCAAAAGTAACAGTTTTACTTGTGCATATACTTAAATTGGACTGTTATCAGTATTGCAATACCAGATAAGCAGTAATTTCCTATAGTGGTTGACCAAAGTTGAGCTGATTTAACTGCTTTATATACTTTAATCTGCAACAATGCATGACACTTTATAAAAGGATGTGTGTTGTGTGTAACATATTAAATATTAAATGAATGTCTTGAGCAAAAGGAACCTTATTTCCTTATAAGGACAGAGGATGTCGCATGTGCACAGATTGTAAAGCCCTCTGAGGCAAATTTGTAATTTGTGATTCTGGGCTATACAAAATAAACTGAATTGAATTATTTCCCTCTTAAATGTAGTTACGTATCAGAAAATTGAAGTACCTCAACGCTGTTCCTAAGTACAGCACCACTGCTTTTAATGCAGACATTACAGTCAGACAAGAGGAAGGTCTTTGTGTTTTAAAGGGAAAGAGGTGAAGCTCTTGTCACTAAAAAAAAAAAAAAACAACCAATTCAATTCAATTCAGTTTATTTTGTATAGCCCAGAATCACAAATTACAAATTTGTCCTTCAGATCCTCTGTCCTTAGACCCTCACATCCTCTGTCCTTTACAATCCTTCCCTCACATCCTCTGTCCTTAGACCCTCACATCCTCTGAGATCCTCTGTCCTTCCCTGTCCTTCCCTCACATCGGCACAGGAAAAAAACTCCCCTAAAAACCCCTTTAACAGGGAGAAAAAAGGAAGAAACCTCTGGGAGAACGACAGAGGAGGGATCCTTCTCCCAGGATGGACAGAATGCAATAGATGTCATGTGTACAGAATGAACAGCATAACAGAGATACAACACATTCAATGTATATGACATAAATGATTCATATAATAAGACTACTTATAATAACAGCAGCAATTATTACAGTAGAATTATAGTTATGAAAATAGGGATAGTAATGTGATTAATAATAATAAAACCACAATCCTTCAGTGACACGCAGAGGGATCATGTGCATCAGAAGTTATCAAGTGGAGAAAAGAATCTCTCATCATCATCAACTCACCTCTTCATGAAGTACCACCCTGAGCCTTCCTCGTAGCACTTATTGTATTCGTATCAGTTGGAGCACTTATTGTATTCGTATTTGTTTACTGCACTTATCCTATTCGTAGTAGTTTGTAGCACTTATTATATTCGTATTAGTCTGTTGCAATTATTGTTTTCGTAGTAATTTGCCTCTGCACTATACTTTTGCTCTGGTTTATGCTTTTAGATGCTTGTTTAAGAAAGGAGATGCACTTATGACTTCTGGTGACTAGTAGTTCTCTTGAATACCTATGTTGAATACACTTCCTGTAAGTCGCTTTGGATAAAAGCGTCTGCTAAATGACTGTAATGTAATGTAATGTAATGTAATGTAATGTAATGTAATGTAATGATGTAAGTAATGTAATGTAATGTAATGTATGTAATAATGTAATGTAATGTATGTAATAATGTAATGTAATGTATGTAATATATGTAATGTAATGTAAGTAATGTAATATATGTAATAATGTAATGTAATGTAATAATGTAATAATGTAATGTAATGTAATAATGTAATGTAATAATGTAATAATGTAATAATGTAATGATGTAATAATGTAATGTAATGTAATAATGTAATAATGTAATGTAATAATGTAATAATGTAATAATGTAATGTAATGTAATAATGTAATGTAATGTAATGTAATAATAATAATGTAATGTAATAATGTAATAATGTAATAATGTAATGTAATAATAATAATGTAATGTAATAATGTAATAATGTAATGTAATGTAATAATGTAATAATGTAATGTAATAATGTAATGTAATGTAATGTATGTAATGTAATATAATATAATGTAATAATGTAATAATGTAATAAATGTAATATAATATAATAATAATGTAATATAATCTAATCCCCATCTGATCTACTGAATTTACCTCAGCTGCTGGATGCAGATTAGACAATGTAGCCAATGGGTGTGTGTGTGTGTGTGTGCATGCATGTGTGTGTGTGTGTATGTGCATGCATGTGTGTGTGTGTGTGTGTGTGTGTGTGTGTGTGTGTGTGTGTGTGTGTGCATGTGCATGTGTGTGTGCATGCATGCATGTGTGTGTGTGTGTGTGTGTGTGTGTGTGTGTGTGTGTGTGTGTGTGTGTGTGTGTGTGTGTGTGTGTGTGTGTGTGTGTGTGTGTGTGTGTGTGTGTGTGTGGCTGATATACCTCGGCGCTAGGACCGTGGCTGTGTGTGCGCAGACCCAGCAGGTCGCTCGTCTCTCCGGCAGAGAGGAGGCTGCTCTCAGTCCACGGAGGAGGCTTCATCCTGCATCACCACCGGGGCTGGAGGGCTCCTCTCTCTCTCTCTCTCTCTCTCTCTCTCTCTCTCTCTCTCTCTCTCTCTGCCGGCCTGCGGAGCCTCCGTATGGGCTCACCATGCGTAGGATACGGGCCAACGCCATCGCCATCCTGACCGTCGCCTGGATCCTGGGGACGTTTTATTACCTGTGGCAGGACAACAAGCCGCAGTCTTCATCGTCACCGTCGTCGTCCGCGTTGCAGACCCGAGGAAGAGGAGGTGGAGGAGGAGGAGGTGGAGGTGGAGGTGGAGGTGTCCAGAAGGTGATCCCAGGACGGCTGGAGATCCACCGGGACGACAGGACCATCCCACTGATAGTGAGTGAGCAGAGAGGAGAGGAAGGCTGCAGGAGAGTGTGTGCTGCATGTTGATGTGCATGTGTGTGTGATGAGGAAGATGAGGAAGATGAGGATGAGGATGATGAAGATGAGGATGATGATGGAAGATGAGGATGATGATGATGAGGATGATGCACAGCTTGGTGTCACAGCAGGGTATGTTCCTTTTTTTCCCCTTTACGCACCGTTCCAATATCTATATCTATATATATATATCTATATGTATATATATATATCTATATCTATATATATATATATATATATATATATATATATCTATATCTATATATATATATATATATATATATATATATATATATATATATATGTATATATATGTATGTATGTGTGTATATATATGTGTGTGTGATGATGATGATGATGATGATGATGATGGATGATGCACAGCTTGGTGTCACATCAGGGTATGTTGCTTTTTTTGGGGACATGTTCATCAGCAAGGTTTTTTTTTTCCCTTTACGCACCGTTCCATATCAATATCTATATATATATATATATATATATATATATATATATATATATATATATATATATATATATATATATGTGTATATATATGTGTATGTGTGTAATGAGGATGATGAGGATGATGATGATGATGATGATGATGATGATGCTTGGTGTCACAGCAGGGTATGTTGCGTTTTTTGGGGACACTTTCATCCCTTTACGCACCGTTCCAAAATCTATACATATATCTATACATATATCTATATCTATACATGTATAGATATGTATATATGTATATATATGTATATTCTGACATCATTCTACAGGCTCTCTGCTTATGCTTGTGTCGGTGTTTCCCATGAACCTCCAGCCCTAAGAGGCTTTCCATAAACCTGGTGCGTAAAACGCCCCTTAAAGCTTCCCTGTGGATCTCACACGTGAGGTGAGGTAAAGACGGGCTTTTCTGTGTCTCTCTCTCTCGTGCAGGTTCACGAGAGGAGGCGTCCTTTTTTTGCAATCCAGTCTGTCGTTAAAAAGGCCTGTTTCTGTCGGTGGCGGGTCTGTACCTGTCTGGTGTTGCAGTCTCCAGGGTGGAGCAGTAAAAATAAAAAACAAGCCCTCTGGTGTAAACGCTGTAACCGGCTGGCAGTCACCTCTCTCCGGGTTGCAACACATCATGAAGACGCACAGTCTGGGTCTGTAGTCTGGGTCTGTAGTCTGGGTCTGTAGTCTGGGTCTGTAGTCTGGGTCTGTAGTCTGGGTCTGTAGTCTGGGTCCACTGCAGCTCGGATGAGGAGATCTGGTCTACCTGGCTGGTTAGAGAGACACCAGACCTGTAGGTGTGTGTTTAGTCATTTATTATATTCCTTTATTGATCCCCATGGGGGAAATTCTAGTGTTGCAGCAGCTCAACTACACAGACACAGACAATAAATACACATACTATACAACTACACAGACAATAAATACACATACTATACAACTACACAGACAATAAATACACATACTATACAACTACACAGACAATAAATACACATACTATACAACTACACAGACAATAAATACACATACTATACAACTACACAGACAATAAATACACATACTATACAACTACACAGACAATAAATACACATACTATACAACTACACAGACAATAAATACACATACTATACAACTACACAGACAATAAATACACATACTATACAACTACACAGACAATAAATACACATACTATACAACTACACAGACAATAAATACACATACTATACAACTACACAGACAATAAATACACATACTATACAACAAAATAAAGATAGAACAGGATTTAACCAGAGATGAGGTGAAGAAGAGTCTGGTGCTGCAGGATATTTGATTTGTTCCTACAGACAGTCAAACAACAATAATTTAAGTCATATTTCAAGCAAAAATATAAGTTTTTTATGGTTCCAGCTTCTCGAATGTGAGGATTTGCTCTTTTTCTGCTGTTTTATATATTTTTTTTATTGAATATGTTCCAGTTTGGACAGTTGGACTTTTACTTTTGTAATTTGAGATTAGCATTTTACACATTTTCAACATTGATTAAATGATATTAACGCTACTCTGCATTAACAGAACAACCAATAATGAAAAGACAAATGTTAGTTGGATCCTTAAACCTTAAACTATGCATCGCAAAATTATTTTATCTCTAAAATGTCAGAAAATGTAAAAGAATGTTTGTTATAGTGTTCCACAGCTCAACGTGATATTCCCATAGCTTGTTTTATTGAACTGCTGGTACAAAACTCAAATATGTGATAAGGTTATTGTCATATATGACAAACAAAGCATCACATCTTCAAATCGGAAAAGCTGGAACCAGAATAAAGAACATTAATATACTTATTGAACTTTGGAATCCAACTTCTCAGCCTGATATAAATCTCTAAGACAGAGAGAGTCAATGAATTCAAAATTTAGAGTAACTCCAATTAAAATTCTACGAGAATAGGAGATGTTTTTAGTACAAAAAACATGAATCAGTTCGTCTGTGTTTTCCCTCTGCAGCCACCTGCTGCTGCAAACAAGCTGACAGACAAATCAATCAAACATCCAATAGGAGACATAACACAACACACCGGCTTTCTCAATTTCTCAATTTAATAGACCAATAAAAAAATTGTCTCAGCTGTGGCCGAGGATGTGTGTCAACATGTCGGGATGTTTCACTGCAGCAGATTCATTAAGACGAGTTCTCAGGATTTAATAATTCAAGAGTAAATATGCCAATCTGTGGAGCTGTTGTGGTATTTAAAGTTGCAGGCAGTTTGAAATAAAAGAAAAAACAGGAAATAGCATCAGTGTTTGAACGCAGGTCAACAATATGATCAGAAGATGCACGAAAACAAATGTGGAAGCACTTTGAATAATCAGACTGTATCACATCTCTGCTGCTGAACCGCAAACACACACCACTTCTAATCAGATCGTTCTTTGAACTGTACACTTTGGCTTCCAATGTTTCCAAAATGTAGCTTTTTTTTTCCTCTGATTTGCTCAGCGGAGTCGTTCACCTTTCGTCACCTCACTGACAGATCTCCTCGCTGGAGTTTGTTCTGGTAATCTGACCTGAAAGCTCTCCGGCTGCCAGCTCGGCACAGAGTCCAACAGTTGGACGAGAGGAGGCCGGCGCACAAAGACTAAAACTAGAAAGGCTTTACTGAAGGGCTCTCTATTTCTGTCCTTCTTACTTTCTTTTTTTTATTCTCTCATTCGACCTTTCTGCCTTCCTTCTTTGTTTTCTGCGCCTCATTTTTAACATTTTCTCTTTTTATTTCTTTCCATTGTCCTCTTCTTTGTTTTCTTTCTTTCTTTAGTCATTGTGTCCTCCCTTATTTCCTCTTTCCTTCATCCTTGTTTTTCATTCTTCTTTCCTTCTGTCCGTCCATCTTTGTTTGTCTTCTCTTCTGTCTTCATATTTTCCTTCTTCCTCCTTTATGTCTCCCTTTTACCCCTCTATCCTTCCCTATTTCACCTGTCTTTCCCCCTATTCTTTCCTTTTCCTTCTGTCCATCATCTTCATTTTCTTTTTTCTTTTTCCTTGAGCTGTCTGTCCTTTTCCCTTCCTTCATTCTTTCATGTCCCTTTGCCCTTTCGTTCATTCTTTCTCTTTATTTTTTATTTCTTCCCTCTATCATTCTGTCCTTCCCATCTTTTCCCTTTCCTTCTCTCCTCGTCCTCATCTTTATTTATTGTCTTCCCTCTGGCTCTGTCTCTTGTTTTGTCCCTCCCTTCTCTCTTTCTCTTTCTTTTTACATTCATTACTTTCCTCACATTATGTCCTCACCTCCCTCTTTCTCTCTCTCTCTCTCTCTCCCTCCTTCTTTTCCCAAAAGCCCGTTCATTAGCAGCATTTGATGCACTAATGACATCATCTGTGAAATCTGTTTGCACTGGCTCCACGTTTTCCCCCTCATTTCCTGCGCTGAGTGGTCTAATTTCCCACCACCACTCTTCACCCTCTCTCCTCTGCAGTAACAGCTTTGAGAGTGAACACTGTCGTCAGTCGAACTCTGTCGTAAAACATTCACAGAAATGAGCCGTCTCCCTGACCTGAACATCTGCTGTCATGGCTCCCATCATCCTCTGTGGACGTGATGTAAACATCGGACCTCAGATCGTTGTCCAGCTAATCAGTTTGTCAGTTTGTTAAAATCCTGTCCTGGTTTTTCCAAGACAGATACTGTGAATGTTTTAAATTAGGTTTTGAATCTATTGTTTAGTTTCATGTCTTCAGATCTGGGTGTGACCGCTGGTTTCATAGCCCACTGGTTTTTTCTCACCAACCCGGCAACATTCTTCTGAACCAACACGACAAAAACCATAAAAACACTTCAGAAGAGAGTTGAGTTGGATGTGCTGTTACCAAATCGTGTCCGGACAAGGATTAGCTCAGCTATATTTTCCATTAGGATACAGTCATATATAATTATTATACAATGTGTTAAACCTCCTCATTGGAGGATCGTTGGCATGGTTACTTTGTTGTACCCAAACACATCATTCCTTTGAGTCATTTAAGCTTGGATAATTGTCAGTTTTAATGAATTTAATGCAATAATCATGTTTATTGGGCATAAAGTCTTTATGTCCACTAGCTTAGGAAACAACAAACAGCGGTGAGTTAATTATTAGATCCTTTAACAGAAGTGAAAGCACTCAACGTAAAAAGTAAAAGTCCTGCATTGATGAAGGTATGATCAGCAAAATGTACTTAAAGTACTCATATCTTCAAAGCTTATCTTTGTTTATCTACCTTTTTAAACTTTAGAATGGACTCTTTAGAGAACATATTATCATAATGAACGCATTAATATGCGTCAAAGAAGAGATCTACTATATATATATGGCTAACTATTGAAGTTTGGAATGAAAGTAGAGAATAAAAGCCTCTGAAATTGACCTTTTAACATGCAGTTTTCTCATTACATTACATTACATTACAGTCATTTAGCAGACGCTTTTATCCAAAGCCTCAGTCAGTAAATTGATGACAGGCTTTTAATCATGCAGTTTTCAGGAGCAACTTTTATTTCTACTAAAGTAGCGTTTAAGTTTGAAGTGAGTGAAATATTAAAAGCCAAGCTACGGAAAGTGTCTATCTGCACACATTTACACAGTATAATACATTTATTTGGCATGAGATATATGGGTCTGTGAATATATCATGAATAGGACTCAGAGCCACAGCAGGGCTTCTTCTCCAGCCAATCAGGCAGATTGGACTTGTATGTGATTTGTCTTTTAATTCGGCTTGAAGGAGTCAGCAGACATCACGTCCTCCAGACGAGCTTCATATTTAATTCAGAGGGCCGAGCCTTGACGTGCTCTCTGTTATTTTACTCTTATTATCCTCGGAGTGTCATTTTTTTTTGTAGCTTTAAATATTTAGTCATGAAGATACATGCGGATTGCCAAGGGATATGAAGTACACAAATTTGGAAAGAGAGTCTTAACTATGAACAGCAGTGAAAACCTCATATGACTGGTGTGAAATGTAGATTATGATGGAAGAAATGACTTGTTTGATTGTGTGAAGCTAGATGAGAGGAACTAATCAGATAATGCTGAATATGTAAAATATAATCATCAAACACTTCCTCTTCTATAAAGGTTTCATAGTTCATATAGCGGGACTCTGTTGCCTTACTGCTCTTTGCTGCTGTCAGAAAAGATAAAAGAGAATAACTTAATAAAAGTGATAAATATGGCCTTGCTGTGTCTTGTTGATTTGATTTGATTTTGAGGATAAACAATGATGAATGTGTCTTTAAAAGTGAACAGAAATTGTCATCTTTGACCTAAAAGTCTGGATTCCTGCATGTTTGTGATGCCTTCTGCAGGTTTTCATTGAATGAGCGATAAAATGTTTCATAAAATCCTTGTGTATTTATTACATCATAAAGGTTAGATTTGGCGGAGCTAAATCTCTTTATTTTCATTCTTTCCATACTTGTTTAACGGTTGACTTGTGCAGGCAGTAGATTTAGAGTTAATTGAGTTGTGTTTTTTCGGTAATTTGAACGTTTTAATTAGCTACTATTGGCAGCGTAATGTCATTAGACATTCCTCTAAATCTGTGTGGATGGAAAATGTTATTTTTTAATTGTGCTTAAAGGAACAGTGTCTAGCATTCTGAGGGCTTTATCTGCAGAGATGGAATAAAGAATGATGTACTTACGTAGTGAATAACATACGGTTTATATCTACATACAGCCATGTTTCTATAGTAGCCCAGAACGGACAAACCAAATTGCATTGTCATATTTCGTGTTGGTTTGAAGTGTTCTTTATTTGTTTAATTCCCAATTCAACCTTAGCGTTAGAACAAGCATCTGCTGCTTCATCGGTTTGCACAGGGTGTTAGGGAATGGCCAAACAAAATAAAAGAAGAACAACACAAAACCACTGGAATAATAAGCTTTATTTGTCTTTCATATTCCTGTCTACCACGGGCGTGAGAATGTGTCCACATCTGCTGCTTGTGATCACGATACACCAACTCTTTTAGCAACTATCAGACCAGTTTTTATTTTACAAAGGACTGACGGAGACCTTCCCCTGCAGCTGTCTGCTTAACATCAACAGCTATTTAAAGAGCAGCGCTAACTAGATCTGTTTCCCCACACAGCACCGGGATCAGCTGATCATGTTACTGTTTTAATAGTCGCAATGAATGTGTTTTGTACTCATATGTTTTATCATATGCTAATAATAGGATATCGTGACAGAAGTAAGTTATATTTTAAACAGTAACAAAGATGGGGTTTAATTCATGTTGAAGGAAATATATACAAATATAATATATATATTTCATATAAATTATATTATATAAATAAAATCCATTATTATTATTATTATTAAATATACATACATACATATACATTATATTATACACACACACACACACACACACACACACAAACAGGTGGATTTTGAGGTTTTATGTCAGCTAACAGTGAGATTAAGTAGCCTAACGTGAACCTTTTTGTTCATGAATGAAGGAGTCTCTTAATCTCCTCACCAAATAAATAGACAGTAAATGTTTGTTGTACAAGACAGGACGATTTAAACCTGCATTTACTGATTTTAATAGCTAAAATTGATGTGGGGAACGTATCAGCTAACTGACTCAGATCTTGTAAATGCTACTTATGTAAAAGTAGCAACACCATGGTCCAGAAATACTGTTTAGAATTGGCATTATAATAAAGTACCAAAAGTAAAAGTACACATGCAGAATGGCCCATTTTAGGAAAATATGATATTGGATTATAATTATTGATGCATTCATCTGTCAGTCACTTTAATGTTCAAGCTGGTAACTTTAAGGTAAAGTGTAACTATTCTACATGCTGGGTAACTTGTGAATTCTCCCCAATAAAATCGTATCTTAATCTATATTAATACATTACATCATAATGTATTTTTTGATAATATTTTGTATTATTAATCTAAATATAACCACTAAATAAAGTAAGCAAATGTAGTGGAGGAAAAAGTACAATATTTTCCTATGTAACCTCAAAATTGATTTAATACTTATTTACTTTCCACCGCCCGCTTTGTGCAAATAGTGTACAGTGAGTTTTTAGACCTTTAGTCTTTGAAGGTAACACAGTGGTATCAACATTAATCTTTCACTGCGGACATGTTTGTGTGTGAATCCTTGAAAAGTTAACGCTGCTTCCCCTGAGAGACTGAAAATGAGGTCACTCTCGCCTGAACTTGGTCAGGAGCTTTTTATAAATCCTCCAGCTACACAACCTTTAATAAAGCTCCATAGAACGAAGTGTCAGCCTCTATTTTTCATTTTCTCTTTTCTCCTTCCATTCTTCCATCTGTCCATCTCACTGTTGCTGTTCTTTGATTACACCTACTCTCGTCTGTTCTCATGTATTCCTTGTCTGATTTTTACCTCCCATTTGCAGGGAAAATCCATTAATTACTGAGGATTTTATAGGCTTGTGTATTCAGTTTTGATGAGTGCCCATCCCATTTTGCCTTGTTAGCACCGACACGGTGACCTGAATAAGTAGCATTTACATTTTAATCATTTTGGCTGATACTTTTCCTCAGACAGGCTAAAACGTGAGTGCGATAGAGGAACATGGTTTAATTCTCAGATGAGCCGCGTTTCAGCAGGATTGCAGTGCTGGCAGAACCACAGAGACATTTCAGACATCGCCTGAATATAGAGGTGGAGCAGTTTATTGGTTAATCTGGGCTCTTGAGGCTCAGGAAGGCAGAGCGAGTTTTTCATTAATCTCACAGTTGGCTTTTTGATTCCCAGCTCCTCTTGTCCACATGTCATCCACGTGTCCTTGAGCAAGACATTGAACCTCGAAAAAAACCAGGCCAGCATTTTTTCCTTCGTATGTGTGTGGGAATGAGTTGTGTAGTGTTTCCTTCTGCTCTGTGTTAGTCTGGTTACCATTAATCATTCAGTTGATCAGCAGGAATTTTATCAGCAACAGTTTTGACAATATGTTAATTGTTTGAGTCATTTAAAAAACAACAACAATCCAGCTTCTACATTTTATAGCTTCTTGTGTCTTACAGCATACATTGAACATCGTGGTCGGGTGTGAAAGCTCATTTTTGACTTTGAAAACATTAGTTTGTTGCCTGGAGTTTACAATTATTTTCACTGCGGATCGTTGTTTAGTTTATAAAATGTCAGAAAAATAGTGACAATGAGCATTTTGTTCCCTGTGTCGAAGGTTATATTTTCACGTTGCTTGTTTGATCCAGCCGAATCTAAAGATATTTCATTTACACAGATATAAAACCAAGAAAAACAACTTAAATTCCCATATTAGAAAAAAAAGTCTTAACTCAAGGACCAACTTACTATCTTTACTCAGGGCTTTCAACCACATCTCACTTTCTGCAGTCTGATATCATTATATCTTAGATTACTAGACAAACAAAACAAGCATTTTGAAGACGTCACCTTGGGCTCTTGGAAAAGCTGATGAGCTTTTATCACAATTTTCTAACTTTTTAAATAATCATTATAATCAGTCCTAATTTGTCCTAATACAGTATTAGTCTCAATCACAATCATGAGGTTTAATTGGTCATGTTTTTTATGCTGAGAAAGATTCTGAACCCAAAGATGAAATGTGAAATTTATTCAAAACCAGCAGCAAAATTTTAAGTATGACAGACATTCACAACATCATACAAACAAATCCCTTTATGAGGATGAGGATGCAGCCATAATAATAGTTGTGGCAGAAGAATAATTTGTTGAAAGTGAAGGAGTGGAGTGTTGACACCAAAAACGATTTATTCTGATGTGTTTGCACTTCTGTGTGTTTGCATTAGCGACAGGGAGTGGATTTGCATTTGTTTTTGTATTTAATCCCACATCCTTCATTTATAATTGTTTGTTCTTTCGTTGACTTGGAATTTTTATAATTTCTTCTCTAGTTAGACATTGTTTTAATGTTAAACCTTGTTTTTTCTGGCTGAAATGAGCACGTAAACACACCTTGTTGTGTCCTCTGCAGGTGACCCAGCCCCCGCGGGCCGAGCAGCAGAGCCAGCTGCTGGGCGGCTTCGATGAGAAGGCTTACCTGGCGGGGAAGCAGCTGAAGCCGGGGGACGACCCCTACAGAGAACACGCCTTCAACCTGCAGGAGAGCGACCGGCTGGGCAGCGAGCGAGCCATCAGAGACACCCGACACTACAGGTGAGCCGGGTCAGCGACGCCTCAGTACAGGAGCTGTCTGTCCGTCCGTCCGCTTTGATCTGGACAAGAACATTGAGAACTA
The DNA here is from genome assembly GCF_027596085.1 of Anoplopoma fimbria. Taxonomy (NCBI): domain Eukaryota; kingdom Metazoa; phylum Chordata; class Actinopteri; order Perciformes; family Anoplopomatidae; genus Anoplopoma; species Anoplopoma fimbria. Next base: position 3,086,343 of record NC_072463.1, on the reverse strand, counting down.
ATCTTGTTTGATCTGATCATTGGTTTGGAGTTGTTTGGAAAAATCTGTTTTGTACATTTAAATGTTGTGTAAGGGTCAAATAGGGTGATTTTATTATATATAAGTCATATGCTTTGTTCACACTACGAGTTACAGAAACATTCTACCAGCCGAGTTCAATGGAAGCCATTGACATGAAGCTATGAAGTCACGCCTGGCACTAGTTGCTGTGTGAAGGGCATGAAGCGCTACAAATTAAATTTGAGTGGGTCTCATTTTTCAGCCTTCCAATGACATGCTGAATTGTCGACCACTGTTTTTGTTTCAGCCTGTTCCATCTAAAAAAAATGCTGTTAGCCAGCTTCTGGTGCTATTTGAAGGCCTAACTAGGTCAGCGAGCGCTTGAGCAACACTTCAACCGCGACTTGCCAACAATGGTTTTTTTTCCCGATGCAATGTGAACACAGTACTAGACGGACCTGAGTGTCCTGACCTCTGGGTTCACTCCAGGCTGTCTCCATCAGACACAGCAGGTGGACAAAAAAAACAAAACAAGTGCTTTGATTTCAATATTCATGCAAAGAGGCAAATGTTCAAGAAGTGTTTCTCTGCCTGGTTTTAAACTTATGATGATGAAATGTCTACCTCACCACATGTTGAACCAGGCTAGCATTTTTCCTTCGTATGTGTGTGGGAATTACATTACATTACAGTCATTTAGCAGACGCTTTTATCCAAAGCGACTTACAATCAGTAGTATATTACATATCATTCACACACTGATGACAGGCTACCATGCAAGGGAATGAGTTGTGTAGTGTTTCCTTCTGCTCTGTGTTAGTCTGGTTACCATTAATCATTCAGTTGATCAGCAGGAATTTTATCAGCAACAGTTTTGACAATATGTTAATTGTTTGAGTCATTTAAAAAACAACAACAATCCAGCTTCTACATTTTATAGCTTGTTCAAGAAGTGTTTCTCTGCCTGGTTTTAAACTTATGATGATGAAATGTCTACCTCACCACATGTTGGGAAAATATGCTGTAATAGAAGTGTCTCTGGTGAAAAATATCAAATAGATCAGAATTTCAGAGGGATTTAGACGAAGACACAGACTTTAAACGGCAACAATGACAACAAAAAACGTTTCATCTCACAGATTTAACGTTGTCACACTGTGTTTTCAGTTCATGAAAGTTCATTGTGACCTTTATTGTCGCCTAAAATACCTTAATTCGACGTTGTACTCAGCTCCAACCTGTTGTGTAACTTCTGGTTGCAAAAAACCAAGATGGCGCCGGCCAAAAGGACAAACCAGAGGCTTCAAGAAAAAGAAAAGTAAACCAATGGGTGTCGTCATGGTGACTAAGTGCACTTATATACAGTCTATGCTTCTTACCCAGGCTTTAAGCTCCCAACCACAGGTAGCAGAATAAAGTAGGGAATCAGAAACCTGTGCAATTGTTGCCTGGCAACGAAACATTTCCATGTTACTACAGCAACGATGCTGAGGCGACACCACGGGGCACCGCTGCTAAAAACAGCTGTGTGTGTTCAAAGACCGGATGTGACAATTTAACACATACATGGGATTTCTCTAGAGGATGAAAGTAAACCTTCTCCTGCTGTATGATGATTCATTTGTGATAAATTCTTCTCCCTGTAGGTGTGCCTCTCTGAACTATGACACAGACCTTCCCTCCACGAGTGTCATCATCACTTTCCACAATGAGGCTCGCTCTACTCTCCTTCGCACCATCAAAAGGTAATGAGGTCAAACACGGAAAAAAGCAGAGGAACGACGACGTTGAGTCTTGTTTTCTGATCTCCATCTCTCTTTCTCTCCCTCTCAGTGTCCTGATGCGAAGTCCTCCATCTCTGATCCAAGAAATAATCTTGATCGATGACTTCAGCTCTGACCGTGAGTTTCTTTTTTTTTATGCTGGTGAAAACTGTGGTTAAACTGGGGAAGCTGCCTTTAAACACACTGAGGTTTTCCTCCTCTGTTGTATTGTTTCTGTGAATTTTAGGATTTTTCATTTTACATTTACACAAATTACATATTAAAGCAGCTATAATCATTATTTTTATAATAGCATTTAAAAGTGGATCAAAGGATTACCCTCGCTTTACTGAATGTTTGATTGTCTTTCTGTTCATTATTTTGGTTTTCGAAAACTTCCTTGTTTGGGTTCACGCTCACTCTCGCTGCTCTCATTAGCCTCGTTTTCAGCCGCAGCAGGCAGCTGTTTTCTCACATTTTACACTGCTCTAACCTGTACCAGCAGGTAGAAGTTAAACAGACAAAGATAGATGGTGAACATAGTGGAGCATTAAGTAGCTAAAGATATTTTCCTCAGGATTTTGGTAGAAACCTAAAACAGAGCTAAAATAAGAGTGAATATTAGACTTGCATTCATCAGGATGTTTTCCTATTTACCAGGAGATGTGTTTCCAGCAAGTATAACAGAATAAAATATAAAATTGATCAATGAAATGTGAAAAATTACTTATACAGTTTTACAGACAGGTGGCTGGTCAAATTTTTTTTTAGTGCACCGAGAGTAATTTGACCCTTAAGGTCCTTATTTCTTAAACCTGACTGTGGCGCTGTGTGAATATGTGTTCTGCAAATGTCAAAGGAATGCTCTAACAAATGAGTAGTCCAAAATAAGAGGAAAATGTAGGGCGAGGATAATGTCAAGAGACAGACGTGGCTTTGAGGATGAGTCACACTGATGTCTGATATCACAGGAAAACAGAAATTGAATCGTGAGGTTAGAGCTTCTTCAGGATTTACTTGTTATGTAACTGATCATTGATGCTGCTGAGGGATGAAAATACATCAATAACAAAGCAATAGCAGAAATAAGCTGGAGCTTTACCACCATGCTTAGTTTTTATGTAAAAAGCAAATTAGCGGTCTGTTTGACCTTGACGTTTAGAACAAATCTGTAAATAGCAACACAAAGTGCTGGTTATGTTTTTATGTATCCGACCAGGACGGTGGATTTAGAGGATAACCACATTGTCAGTAATGACTCCCCTTTGTCAGCATTAGGCAGAAGAATTATATGAGCTCATGCTTCACACTGTCCACAGCGCTTTGTGTAATCACCACCACATGCATCGTCTGTCTGTGGGAACCACACGGTGACCTACATTCACAAACACACACACAAAGAGACACACTCTGAGGTGTCAGCGCCGGCCAGACATCTTAACAGAAGTGTCCCAGCAGCAGTAGCAGCGGGAGCTCTATTAGCTCACTAATGCCTTGTTTATTCTCACTCTGCTGCAGCCGGTTCTACCTGAACCCAGGTTGAACCGGCTGCATCATGACGATAGAGCCAACATGGCCGTCTGTTTCTTGTCCTTGAGGAAGACTTTTTACCTCTTTCTCATCATTGGTTTTATATTTTCAGCATTTGTTATCATGCGGAGCCGTTTCTAACACGCTTTCTTTCCCGGTTTTGTGGCTTTTAGTTTTTCCTCACTCAGACTGAACAAAATAAGCCTCTCATTAGTCGACTGCTGGGCTTCCTCCATCTCTTCTCTGCGGTCTCCCTGTGTGTCGGAACTTTCTAATGCTGCGTTTTATTTAAAGTCTCAGTAATCCCCGCTAAGAAAAGTGAAATAAAACTGCTGTTTGAGATGGCGGTTTGAAGGCAGGAGGTTGAGCATGTTCTCAAAAACTGCAAATTACTACATGATGGTTAGGGGTGTTTTTTCTTTGAGACTGCACACACAGTGAGGTGCCTGCTCTTTTTCCAACAATCCATTTTTTATAACCCAAACAATTTGGGCTGTTTGGCATTCATCAGGGTGCTTTCCTCTGGTTTCTTTATGTGCAGTCCATCAATTAGTCATACAACTTACAAATCACAACTCAACATTTTTAGAGTGATTTTTAAGTCACCTCTGATGCAACACAGATGAAGGCAAAATAGCTTAAATCATTTGAGCAATAAAACATAGTATGCATAGGTTTTTTTTGTTTAAATAAAAATAGATTTCAACCATAAACACAATTAACAAATGTTACTAGATTGTAAGATTATAATTTGTTATGTAATTGTTTTCTGTTGTCCTCTTTTTAAGAATATTTATGTATATTCAGACACTAAACTTGCCTTACATAAAATAGCATGAATAGATTTATTTAAGTCAGCTGAGGCAGTGAGAGTGAGAGCTGATTGGTCGGAATGTGACCCGGCAGGCAGACGGCTGGAGGAGGTGGTGGAGGATGTTGATCAGCAGGCAGGGAGAGGGATCGGCCTGCCTCAGAGTAATCCTATTAAGGCTTGCCTTAATCATAAGGACACCGTCCTCAGTTCAGTACAGTGATCTGCTCTGTGATTCCAGAGGACAGCATGTGACTCATACGGACAGACGAGAATATACCACCCGGAAAACTAAATGTGCTGCTGTTACAGTAACATGCACTATACAAGAGTTAGTGTACAATAAATGAATGGCCTTTATGGAAATAATGCACGGTGAGGCACAAATTACACAGCAGTTTTTTTTAGCTGAGAGAAGCTCTTTTATTTATATTGTGCAATATACAGCTCCCATTTACATAAAAACGTAAATTTGTAAATGTCTGTATGGAGTCCGGCATTTTGAATTGCATTTAACTTAGTCATTTTCCCCTGCGGTAACATAGGTCATATTCAAAACATGCAGTTGCATGCATGTAACTGTATCATTTATGCAAGCTCACACACATTCACACAAACACACACAAACATACACACACACAATCTGGCTACACGTATACAACATCTGCTCAGTGGGTGTGATCTATGACTTTCTGCTCTTCTTCCCTGAGTCCTTAAACCCTCACTCCACTGACACACACACACACACACACACACACACACACACACACACACACACACACACACACACACACACACACACACACACACACACACACACACACACACACACACACACACACACACACACACACACACCAGCTGTCCCCTCCTTATGGGCACCACCAAAGAACTTATACACTCCTGCCTTCAAACACACATTTGATTCAACAGCTTAAGTGCAAACAAACACGTTTGAACACGCAGCAAATTAAATCAAGGAGGATTACAACATATCATGCTGGTTTCTGTCAGCGTACGGCTGTATCTCTGCTGGACGGGGGGGCTTGATCCACCCACAATCCCTCAGCAAGGTCACTCACTTTCTGCCGCTAATGCTAATCCTCTCAAGGATGTGTGTGTGTGAGTGTGTGTGTGTACCTGTGTTTGTGTGTTGTTTGTAATGATGTCCATCCCTGTGCATCAACAAAAGCTCTGCACCAGAGATTGTTCATGTAGAAAAAAGGGATTGGATGATGGGAATGAGCTGCACGCTGGATTTGTTTATGGAAAAAGGATTTAGAATTTAATTACCCCGGTGAAATGAGGCTGTTTTGTCCGAGTGCTCACTCTCTCTGAACTGCTTTTTGAGTTTACGTGTTCCTGATTATTCTCAAGACTGTGATGGACCACTGCTGGATGTCCTGTTTGAATGTGTTTAGGTGGTGTTTTACTGCAGCGTGAGGGGCTTTTACTGAGGGTGTGTGTATCTGAGTGACAGAGTGTGAGGTGAGGAGATGAGGTGGTTTGTGTTTCTCAGTGTGTGTTCTGCTGCTCCACCATAACATCCCATCTTCTCTGCTCTCCTCTTCCAGCTGAGGACTGCCAGCTGCTCTCTCAGATCCCCAAAGTGCGCTGCCTGAGGAACGGCAGGAGAGAGGGTGAGTGTGGAGGGACGGGGGGGAGGTAAATTGGCTAAATGGAAAAGTGACTGGGCTTAAATGCTCTTTATGGAGTAGTTATTGTACCTATAGTAAAGAAAACTGCAAGGCAAAGAAAGGATGTTTATTAGTACAGCACCTTTAAAAAACAGAGGCAACTCAAACTGATTTACATAATGCAAAGGAATGCTTTAGTATTGCATTTAAAAAATATTATACGGATGAAAATGTAATTATTAATTATTAATTAAATTATTAATTATTAATTATTAATTATTAATTATTAATTATTAATTATTAATTATTAATTAAATCGTTATCGTTATGAGTCAGCGATGACAACGTGATCCACTGTATCTTGACATAGCGAATAAGTGCTCTGAATGTCGAATTTAGCTAATTTAAACTAAAATAACATGATATAAAATAAAGGAAAGACAAAATAGTACAGTTTCAGTGCAGTGACCAAAGAATACTGTGGCAACTAACAATCATTTTCATGATAAATGACTCTGTTGATTTGCCTTTTTTTTATTTATGAATTAATTGTCTAGTAAATAAAATCTAAAAGAATAGTGATGAATAACAAATCCAAGTACTAAGAGCCCAGAACACAACCCTGAAATATAAAATTCACAAAGAAATAAAAACGAGAAAAGACAAATAAAGTCGCATTTGAGTCGCTTGAACAGAAATATTTGGCATTCTTGCTTGATAAATAGATTTTGATTTATTTTTGACACAACATATTAAAACATAACTAAGCCAGACTGTATAGCCAACTATTAGAACCATAATGAGCACTAAAGAACCCAAGTCCCTTTGTGCACCTGTTACTTCCTGTGGACGGATGAAAAAACCTGACATGAGAAAGTCATTTGGATAACAACTTAACAAAGTGTTTTCCGTTTCATCCACATGTTTAAAACCACAAAATGTAAAAAAGAACTGTAGAACAACATTAAATCAGTGTTTCATCACCACGTGTTTCTGATTTTAATTAAATTAATCCCTTTATCAGATTAAATCCTCGACCTACAAAACAAGAAAGTTCAGCCAAACGGAAAACCAAAAGAGTGTTGCTGTCTTAAAAATAATCCCTTTTACTGAGAGTGCTGCTTGTGTTTCTGCTCCCGCCGCAGACTGAACTCTTTGTTTGGGCTCACGAACCACATGCTGACAAAACATAAGCATATTAAATTTAGGCCGGCGGTTCCCGACAGGCAGCCGAGGTACACAAGTTGGAGTGAGCCCAAGTCTCCAAATCCATGCCGTCATCTCAGAAAATTCTACATCTTTTTGTTAGCTTTTGTTAAGTGAAAATGTAAAATAATCACTATTTGTTTTTTAAACTGGATGACCTAACAAATACAGATATTTTCAGCAAAATACAGCGTTCCCTGTCAGTGACTTCTGATTGATTTCTGGATTTGATTCCCACTTTACGCAGCTCTTAATGGTTTCACACCTTCAGGCATCGTTGGCTTTATCTTCTTTAATGTGCCAAACTGCTGCCTGAGGTCACCAAGCACTGGAGCAGTAAATGTACCCACAGTTACAACAAACAAGCATGAGGAGGCAGGCTTTTGTTGTTATAGATGTGAACTGTGGAATGGAATAGAAATACCAATAAATATCTGACAATCAGAATCTCTTAGAAACATCTCACAACTCTTGTTTGAGTTTGAAAGTTATCTTTAAATGAATGTATTTTAACAAGATAGTGTGCAATTAATACAAAATATATTTAAACTATAAACAATCTCACTAAGGTGCAAGAAACAATTCAATGTGTTTATTGACAATCATTTTAATAATTTTAGTTTATTAATATAGTTTTTATTTGTTATATTTAGTGCCACACACAATGTGAAGAATGCTAAGGCTACAGATAATGATTATTTTTCTATTGATTAATCTGTTCATTTTATTTTGTATTTAACAAAAATAATTGTTTAGTCTATACAACTGCCTATCACAGTGTCCCAGAGCCCAAAGTTAACTATCCAAATGTTGTTCTGTCCCGACAAAACCCAAAGATATTCAATTAAAAGAAGCTTATATAAAACACAGACAAGCAGCAAATGGTCACATTGGTCTGTAAACAGCAAAGTAAAAAATAACAAACCCTCTGTGGTTTGGTGTGAAAACAACCTTAAGATGTTTAAGTCTGCTTTGTTACAAAGTGTATTTCTGAGGAATTTGACATAAAAACAAGTCTGACTCATATTTCTATAAATACAAATAAATCTATTTCTTTCATCCCTGCTGATGCCGTGAGCTGCTCAAGTCGAGAACAAAAGAAATCGCTTAATTAATCTGAGAAACATCACCTCCTCAGCAAGGTTTAATACAGATAAATATAAAGTAGAAGTAATTAGCTGAAAGTTAGACTTCAAGGCTTATTGTGCCTTTTTAAAAAAAAAAAAATTATCTTCACAAACAGCTTCACACGTTTCTGTTATTTTGACTATCTTTGAATTTGGAACAAAACTCTTCAGATGATGAGATGCATCTGTTTAGTTAACCGAAGATGTTGCAGAAAAAGAAAAAAGACAATTAACCTCCTTCACACTTCATCTGTGTTAAATGCAAATTACTTTGATTGTAGACACACTTTTGATGAGGACAGACACTTGTATTGCTTTCCCCCTCGTGCCTGTAGCAATTCTATTCTTAACTTGGTTTTAAAATAGATTTGTCTACCGGCTCCACATTAACACTGTTTATTCTGACAAGTAATGTGTGTGTGTGTGTGTGTGTGTGCCGGGGCAAAAAGCGAGACACGTTCTGGCATCTACGTCAGACTAATCCAATTAGCCAGCTCCATTTCAAAAGGATTTTGGTTGCGTAGAATCCTTTCCACCTAACAAGGTCTTCAAATAGTCCAGAACCTAAAAGGAAAATTGACACTGATTAAAACTTTACCCTGCATTTCTGCACTGTGCTGTTTGGTAGAATATTCCTCAAACTCTTGCAGGCAGAAAACTGATCAAACAGAGAAAATGTGACGCGTGAAAACCTTTTGAATGTGTTTGAATAGAATTTAACTACATTTAACAGCATCATTTGTAAACATGTTGTGAGTCACTTGTAATCAAAAATAAACAGCTTATGTTTTGCAATGATGTCCATTAATAAAAGAAGGAGAAAGCTGTTGTGAAAGAGGCAGTGAGGCATGTTTTTCTGTCAACTCAACAGTTGCCTCAGTAGACTAGAATGCAACTTAGAAATCAATACCAGAATCACACCTGTTCAGCTTTTGCAAGGCATTGTTGGAAAACCAAGGATATAACAATACATTTACTATAATAGAGGTAGACGAGGTGAAGCAGAGAGAGCGGATGCATTAAGCAACTGTTTTTTTCAGTGGTAACCATGTTTTCCTTTTATAAATGGACTCCAGTCATTTAATATTGGTCTTCTATTAAGTTAGGGGACTTTCAAATGACAAAATGTATGCAGATGAGGGTGAAATATACAGAATTTTAGTTCCTTATGAAGATCAAATACCAAACAAGAATTCAACAATAACTCAACAAACTCAGTATTTTCCTTAAACTTTACAAAACTCCTACAGAGCCACAGAAGATAAAGGAGTAGTATCCTTGTCATTGTGATGAGTAAAGTAACTATTACATGTTAAATCAGTGGAGTCATCTTTCACATTTAGTTCCATGCTGGCACTCACTTTGCAACATTAGGAATCAAAGTATTGACGTCCTTACTTGTAGAGAAGCAAACCCAATATTATGAAATTGAAGATATTGGTCCGGTTTCATACTTCAATGTCATCCCCCCCTCTGCTCCCCCTCAGGTCTGATCCGATCACGTGTGCGTGGAGCCAACACGGCCTCCGCCTCCATCTTGACCTTCTTGGACAGCCACTGCGAAGTCAACGCTGATTGGCTGCAGCCGATGATCCAGAGAGTGAAGGAGGTACAGACCACAAGGCCGCACAGTCTGCCGTCATTCACACCTTTTAATTAGACACTTTACACATGCAGCTCACACACCTATAGTCACACAAACACACACACACATAACACAATTGCGGTTGTGATATAAAGCTTCAGGGCATTTAGGTATTTTTCTGGGTAGATTTTATTGGTGTTGATGTAATACGTTGGCATAGCATGTTGTAAAAATAAACATTCAATTTGTTCAGCTCAGATTGAAGTCATACTAAACCAGAAATCACACTCCACCTCACCGCTGCTGGAGAGAGTATGTAGTCATTTTCCCAAACAATCCGTTGTCCACTTGACTCCGGAGTGTTTCACTACGTGAGCTCAGTTGGTCTGTTTTGTGTTCTGCTGCAGTGGTTTGTGTTGTGTGTGATGACAGCGTTTTTACTCCTTGCTTCAGGCCGCATGCCGGATTCATTTCAAATCAAAAACAAGAGTCTCCCCCCTTTCACCGCATCCTACAAATTAGATTACGCAGGCCACCAGGGACACTACCATCATGCATGAATGTTTCGCAATTCAAAAAAAGTTGCGACCGGGATGAAATTCAAAACCAGCCACTTTTCATCATATGGGGGATTTTCTTTATTTTTTTCTCTGTCACTTTTAATACCACCGATATTTTCATGTGAACCTTCAAGGGGCGTTTTGGCTGTGAGCCCTCACTGGTTCTGTCTGCTTCTCTGTATCAATTCAACAAAGTCACACAAGCAAAGCACACACAGCATGTAAGTACATCATTTAGAGACACGCAAGCGTCTGCAGATATTAGCGGGTGCACTCACAGAGACATGAGTGTCTGGTATTTTTGATAAAGAGAGATGGAGCTGTGGAAACGTTTATCACTTGCTAATGAGTAATGGGCTGCTTGCTGTCGGTCTCTTTCCTCCCTCTGACATTATTAACCTGCTGCTGGGCTCGAACCAGCACAGCTGCTCTCCCAAATCCTTCTGCCAGCCCCCCATCACAGGCAAACATCACTTCTCACTTCTCCTCTCTTTGTATGCAACCACTTAAGTCTGACTTCCAGTGTGCTTTATTTTTTCATCCACTTGTTTAAAAGGAAGAGCTGCGTCTGTTTCAGCTGCCTCCATGTCTACAAGCTCTTTTCTACTATTTCTCCTCTTCCTCCTCTGCTTTTTAACAGCTTCTCCAGTCCTCTCAATGCACAGAAAAGTCATTGCCATACATTAAAGGGCCGGTTTGACATTTTCGGGTAATATTTTATTCACTTTCTTGCAGAGCGATTGCTGAGGAGATCTTTACCACTCTCATGTTTGTACTATGAATACGTAGCTGGAACCAGCAGCCGCTTAGCTTAGCTTAGCATGTAGACTGGTAACAGTGGGAAACGTCTCACATGGCTCCGTCTAAGAGTAACAGAGTCCTCCTACCAGTACTTCTAAAACTCACACTAATTAACACGTCAGTTGTTCAATCTGTACATATCTGGAGTTCAGTTTGCAGTTCTGACACAGCTTTATGTGTTGGGCTCTTTATTGCCCAAAATATCTGTTTTTACACTTTTTTCTTTCACACTTTTTTAACAGATGGAAATAAGAAAATGCTACAACGTGTAAATAAGTGAGCTTTGGAGGTGCTGCAGATCAAATAGTTTATTGCCTAGCAAGAAAGCCAGAATATCTCCCAAAAATGTGGAACTATTCCTTTAAAAGAACAATAAATAATGTCTTTGTTCTTTGCTGAAGGACAAAAGTCTGCTGTTGGTTCAGAGAAAACACCAAACTCACACATTCAGATGTCTCTACTGTACAGTGTTTGATTCAGAAGACTACACTCTTTGTGAATGTGTGCACATGGGGTTTGTATGGCCGTACACTCATCCTTGGCTCTGGGCAGCTGTGACTCATCCAGCTTGCATTACAATCTTTCAGTCTGGCATTCATGAGAGCGTCGGGCTCAGTGATAATTCTCCAGCTCCTCGACCCGGCTGCACCCGGTCCAGGACTCATTAGTCTTCCTGTGACAACAGTTGTGGGTTCACGAAGGCCTCTGAGAGCGGAAATACTGATGAAGGCTATGTTCTTCAAAGCAACATAATGACACTTTTCATTTGTTCATTTGGAGCAGCAAATGAAACCCTCTTGAATTTAATTAGAGATGAATTACCTGTAATGAGCTGGCTGCTCATAGATGTACAGGGATTAGAGATTTAAGGCCAGTGAAAGATAAAGCTTATCATGTGCACTCTCTCCAGGCTGGGGCCACATTTAATACCTTCTCAGAAGTCATTACCTTTTTTAGACCAGGGAGAATAATTGGAATGTGCCGAATGAATTTAGCTACAGCAGTTAACAGGTAGATAATAATAATCATTACTGGATGCCCCTCTCCCTCCTTTGTGTTGCCTTTCTCAACTGATCATAGCTAATGTAATGGCTAATGTGACTCCTTTTTTCTTTTTTATATTAATAATTTAAGAGTCCTTAAGAAGTAAAATTATCCAGTAATTCACAAGAAAATTTTTTGTAGCAGAAATATATAAAAATATCTTTCCTATCCTGTTAATTATCGAGCAATCTAAATATGAGGGGGAGCAATATCCCCCTCATATTTATCTTGGGATCCGACGCCAAGTTGGGAACCATTTCTCTAATGGACCAGACACAATTTGCATTTCGGCTGAGAGACATTAATCAGAAATGGAGTAGAAACACCCTCACTGATTAAATGAAATCTGGTGCCAAAATCTTTATCTTTTAAGTGAAATCCATCTTAAATTCATCTATTTTATATAACGTTTGGTAGTTTTATCTAAAGCAAACCATCATATTTATAAGCTCTCCTATTGCATTCTTAATTACTCCATAGAATACTTTCTGTGAAGTCAAAAGTACCACAAACGATAAAATATCTGCACACAGTGTATGAGCAATAAGCATGAATCAAGCCAAAAAAACAAAAAGAATCTGGCTCTTGACCTTTTAGCCCAAACTAGACAGTGCGTCCTCTGTTGGTCTCTCATTCAGAGGACGATGTGACATTACTCAGCGATGAGCCAAAGGAGTAGAGATCTCCACACGCCAAATGACTTTTTAAAACTCTGAAATTCAGTCTTCACAAAACTATTTCCTGTTTCACTTCATCATGTAACTCATTTCCCTTCTCCAAATGAACATACAGCAGAAGAAATAGCTTAAATTCCCTAATCGGCTACACTAACAGCCAGATGTGAGGGACTAAAATGACAGCACTGTAATAAATTCAAACACAGAACGAGAGAACAAAAAAAGGGTGTGAGTGTGAGAGGGCCGAGACATTGAGAGATCATCGGTGACATCCATTTTGCGAGTGCAGCGTCTTCATACATTATCAAATCACAGAGGCTTGTTAAAACCCCAATAAATGTCTGTTGCTTAAAGCTGTTGAGAGCATCACTTTCCAAATTGCTCTCTGGCAGAATGGCATTTCACACCCACTCTCTCACACACACCCGCTCTCTCACACACACACACACACACACACACACACACACACACACACACACACACACACACACACACACACACACACACACACAATCTTTGGTACAATGAACACAAAGTTCACGTCGGGTTCATCCTCGGAGCAAAGAGAGGGACAGCTCTTAATTGGAAACAGTCGGTTGGATCGTCCCGATGCTAAGCTGTGCAGCTACACCAAACACATTCAGATCCCTCACGGGCAAACAGCAGTGTTGGCACAGACGCACACTCGCAGACGGATGAGGACAAACACACTCACTCACGCACAAACAAACAGACACACACACACACGCTCTCAGCAGTCAACAGGTCTGTAATGTTTTACTTTACTTCAAAAAGGAGGTAGTTTTTAACTGTTCAGAGTTCTTTTGTCCGCTGTGAACTCTGCAAAAAAATTGCTTGTGTTTACTATGACATAATATAACACAAAAGACATTACAAACTTTTACAAATATCACACAACTCAAAAAGAGGCAAAGGTTAAAGTCCACTTTGAGCACACATGAATTTGTACAGTGTTGTGTTCCAGTTCACTAGAAAGAGGGCGGTGGGCTGTTACCAGTAATCATCTCTCCTCATCAGAACAGGCAGTAAATCAATCAGTAAACCAGTTTTTTCGCCACATATTCCAGTGGGAGACTACTTCATTGCCCTCCTGAGCACAATCTGACATTTAATACTCATTAGCGATATAGATTGATTTATTTTCTTGACATACACACAAAGGAAACTTAATTACTTGACTGAACTTTCCCTAGATCCTGTGAGAGATTCATTGTTCATTGTTTCAGCTGTGCAAGCTTTAGATCTAGATTACTCTGTGGCACCATTTTTTAATTATGACTAAAGGTCAGAATTTCTCATGTATTGTCATTCCCATCTAACTTCAGCACTTGTAGTGTGAAGAACGATGTTATTTTGAGACCAACTTGTTTCGTTTTTCGGGCTTCATCATACAACACATTATAAAGAACCAACGAGATAAAAAGAGGACCAACATTGATAAACATTTTAAAAGCACAGACAATTAGGAACTAATAAATCTGTCACAGTCACACCTGTTCACTCTTCCTGCACTATTTCTCTCAGCTCACAGCCCCCCTCTCTCTCACCTCACTCTCCCTCACTCACCTAATCAGCCTCATGCAGTGCACCTGTCTGCCACACCCACCTCATCAGCACCATCCCTCTCACCTGCTCACTCTGCTGCACCTACACCCTGCAGTATAAATACCCCAGTCTCACACACACTCACTGCCAGACCTTCCAGTGTTATTCCCCGGTGACGGATCAGCGCTCTCTAGAGTGGAATATTCCCCGTGAGCTATCTCCTGCCCGTCTACCTGCTGTTTGTTCCGCTTTGAATAAAGCTCCTGAACATTACTCTGTCTCCTGGTCGTACTGCACTTGGGTCCACACACCACCCGTTACAAAAGCAGATGAATTGTTTAGCGTTTATTCGCAGTATAAAAACCCTTTATTACTCCAAAAACTATCAAAATGAACCTTCTGTCATCCCAAAAAATATGTTAAGTAAGTATTATATTGTGATATCAAACATTATCTGTTTCATATGCATCAAAAAAGCAGTGTGTGTATGTATGTGTATGTGTATATATATATATATATATACACACACCTATTAATGCTTAATAGAGGGGCTAACAGTGTTGGGGTGAATCTTCACTGGCTTCACATTTTGATTATGCGTCACTTTTTTTCAGCCCAACATTGTTGAAACAGAGCAGCCTTGGAAATAAACTTTTGAGTGCTTCTCTCTTTCTTTCTGACATTTCCACCTTTTTGCCTGATTAATAAAAAACAGATGAAATGCAATCATTCATGTCGTTACAATGTTTTTCTACGGGATTAGTTATCTTTGATTGAAGAGGTTTGACCTCTTTTGACTGTTTCCCGTCTCCATGCACCTGTGTAGCACTTAACGCTGTGCCATAAATCCCTTCTCTGCTATTCATCAGATATTAAAAAGATCTGTTAGTTCCCGTCCTAATTATTCAGAAACACAATGCTCTCCAGGAATTTATAGCAGCGTAACATAGAAATAAATGCTGTATCATTGATTAATGTGACTGTTTGATGTGGACAATCTCTCCACCACATCAACTATGTGACTTAAATGTAATATATCATAATAAACAAAACATGAATAAAACACTGACTTAAAACGGCATATAAGTTCAAATGTAAATGTTTGATCCCCTCTCAATAATAATGAGTCCTTCTCCTCTCATGCAGGACCATACGCGAGTCGTCAGCCCCATCATTGATGTCATCAGCCTGGATAACTTCGCCTATTTGGCTGCCTCTGCTGACTTGAGAGGAGGTCAGAACCCATCACACAAATCATGAACAGTGGCGGCTGATAACACACAGCTGCTGTCAAGGAAAATCCCTTTTTTGCAAACTCCCTCGTTATATGACATCACCATCCTTGCAGGAATAATTCAAAACTCATGGTAGAAATTCCTAAATGGATTCAAGTCAGTCTGGAAGTAAAGTTTGTGAAGATGCACAGTTTTGATTTAACAGCAGCTGAGTTTGAAGGTTAATTCATAAAAGTGAACTGTCAACTGTAATCAGCAAAATACGTAAAATAAGTTATTGTTACTGGATCTGAATTTTCTCTCTTCAGGGTTTGACTGGAGTCTCCACTTCAAATGGGAGCAGATTCCCATCGAGCAGAAGATGGCGAGGAGCGACCCCACACAGGCAATCAGGTCGGTCTACACTGCTCGTCATCATCCCTCTTCCTCTCCCTTTGTGCTGTAGGGATCCATAGAGCCATTGTATTCATTCCCTACAGAACATTTCAACATGAACACAATGTTTTGACACACCCTAAAACACAAAAAGGTATATTTGTCTTCCTGGATATTCTTCAACTCAGTTATCCGAGACTACAAAAGGGGCAAATTCTGCTCGCACTAAAGATAGTTGTAGGATAACTTCTCTTGTAACCATGTAGGAACATTTGTGATATCTCTTATTCAATTGCTTTACTGATGGCAAGAAAAATCAGCTGCTTGGGCCCCTTTTACTGAAACTCACTGTTCCTTCTGCTCCTAAAATACTAGCTGGTTCCCAGTTTGTTGAGTGGTAAAGTGATGTAACACAAAGTTATTTAGGAATATACAACATGTTGGCACAGATCTCAACCATAAAACTAGTATTTGACACCAGGATCCTCCACAAAACCACCTTCAGGCCTTTATTTTGTCAGCAGATGTTCTGCTTCTACACAAATGTTCATTTGAATTAGCACAAAGCAGTTAACACACAGTAAGCCTGGAGCTCTCCCTGCCTGTGGAGTCGCACCCTCTTATAACACACCTAACTATTCACTAAGAATTTGAGCTCTCCTTTGATTTTTTTCCCATGGGAATCATTGTGACTCCAATTCTGTTGATGTTTATAATGTAACTTCAATTGAAGCATGACAGTCTTCTCTGCAGAATTGGAAATCATCATCATCATCATCATCATGCCATCTTATCAAAACTTCTCCCTCTCTACTCTGCAGGACTCCAGTCATCGCTGGTGGGATCTTCGTCATGGACAAGAGCTGGTTCAACCACCTGGGCCAGTATGACACCCACATGGACATCTGGGGAGGGGAGAACTTTGGTGAGTTCACTCAACTCTTACTGGATGCATCCTTCACAGAATGTCTTTTAAATAAGAACACAAAACGTAGCTTTACTCTGCCTTACTGAAAAAACTTCAGACATATCATATCATTGCAAATATTCCTTATTGTATTGATTCATTCTAATTATTCCTCTCTATTTTTTTTTTTAAACTTCCTTTTGCAAAAACAATCTCAACATTTTGGTAGAGGAAGTGGGTAGGACATTATACGTGTACTTAACAAAATAAAAAAGCAAACTGCAAAAATTTGAATATTTAACCAAATCCGTATATGTAGCTTCTCTAAACTTAGACTATTCGCACAAGTCACTGTTTTCAAAGGAAAATCAATGAAGGATAGTATATTTTACCTGGTTGTCATCCATAAGTTTACTTACAACAAAATAGAAGAACAAGGATATTTCCATAATCTGTAAATAAATAGTCTTGTGCTCACTTACCTAGATGATTATCAATAATTAAGAACTATAAGAACTATAAAACAATACTTATTCCTCTTCTTGACTGCCATGTGTATTTGTTAAAAAACAAAAAAATGATAATTCAAGTTATGAAACTGGCAATCATTTACAGTTTATGTAAAACCACAGCAGATGCTTCTGGATGCTGCAGAGGCCCAGCAGCCCGCTCCTCTACATGCCAATTGTGTCCTTGGAATTTGCAGCAGAGCATTAAATTATTCCACTACGACAGCTTTTATACAGTTGGTTTACAGCTTATTTACAGCTCATATCCATCTACTGCATCAAAAATACACCAGATGATCGGGCCAGGCTGTTATTTGGATGATGTAGATCAGACTGTGTAATTAACACACACACATATATATATATATATATATATATATATATATATATATATATATATATATATATATATATATCTACCTGCCTACATACTTGAGCTCCTCCTCTGTGTCTGTCCTCCTGCAGAGCTTTCTTTCCGGGTGTGGATGTGCGGAGGAAGCCTGGAGATTCTTCCCTGCAGCCGCGTGGGTCACGTGTTCAGGAAACGGCACCCGTACGACTTCCCAGAAGGCAATGCTCTCACCTACATTAAGTGAGTGGGTTGATCAGTGACACACCTGACATCCTTTCTGCCGCACAGCGTTATTATACAGCAAAACAAGTGATCCACTGCCAAGAGGGTTAATCTTTGACTCAGCATTAAAATCTTAAGTGGCAGACGATTCAGCAGAGTTCAGTGTGAAATTAAGAGCTTCACATGTTTTAACTCGAGCAGCAGTGAGAGATGAGTAAGTAACTAATCTTCACCCAGACATCATGTAACATATTCATATTAAACGGCTTAATCCTCATCTTGAAACAGTTCTCAGTGTTCAGCATACTGACAAAGATCCAGCTTTTTCTGGATGAACCAAAGCAGAGATTTCCAACTCTTGGGCCTGAACAGACTGCGAAGAAACTAAATGATTCAGCAACAAAACTGAATTATGATTATATAACTTTATAGGGTATTTTTGCAGTAATTTTATCCCATCATTTTTAACTACTGTTGGTTTTACAAATCATAAAAATGTTTCTTAAAGGTCTTATTGTATTTCATTTATTAAGTACCCACAATTAAATACAGAGCAAATAAATATCCCAACAATACAGTTAAGATAAAAAATTGTGCAAAAAAAGGTTGTGATTTCCCATATTAGGGACTTTATGCTGTGTGTTTATTTCACTCTTTCCTTTTGTTTCATCACTTTCTGAACACAGACAGTACTCGGCTGTAAACACTGCTGTAGTTTTGTGTAAATATCTTGTCTCAAAGATACTGCTGCAAGTCAGATCGGTCAAAAAAACACACCAAACTGTCTCATCTGTCTGTTTGTCTTCACTTGCAATTACACAAAGACGTTAAGTAGGATGAAATTCCTGATGGAGACGTGAGGATTTTGTGGTGTCTGAGGTCTCCTGTGTGTGACGCTGTCATTAGAGCTGCCCTCCAGGAATGCCAGCGGCACCGTCATTACCGTGTCTGAGCAGGTGGTGTGTGTGTGTGTGTGTGTGTGTGTGTGTGTGTGTGTGCAGGAACACCCGGCGGGCTGCAGAGGTTTGGATGGACGAGTATAAACAGTACTACTACTCCGCCAGGCCGTCGGCACAGGGCAAGGCGTTCGGCAGGTTTGTCCATTTTACTGTCACTTTCTTCTCGCATCGTACAGGTTTGAATATGTTGAACACTGGTTAGAAATTCACTTTTTATATATCTCAGATACCATGTTTCAGTCAGCCAATCAATGTGGTAAACAAGTTGCTCTAACAATGCTCATCATTTCCATAATTAACAAGTTGTTGCCAAACAAAACTCTTGTGATAGTAGAGGTAGTAGTAAGCAAGATCTCTTTATTTTATGATTTTCTTATTTGCACTTTTAAAGGCTTTTTGTATCTAGAGCTGCAACTAACAATTATGTTTATTATAGATTCACTTTCTGATTATTTTCCTTATTTATTGCAGAGTTGTTCTATCTATAAAATGTCAGAACATATTGAAAACGTGTGAAATTAATGAAAAATATTAACTTCCCCCAAAGCCCAAGGTGGCATCTTTGAATTTCCTGTTTTCTCCAATCACATATTTCATTTAGTTTTCTGTCAAATATGACAAAGCAAAGCAGCAAAGCCTCAAATTAAAGAAGCTTGAACCAGAGAATGATGGATTTTTTAATTGCAAAATGACTAAAATGATAAACTGATCAGCAAAATTGTTTTTGTGTTGATTGATTAATAGATTTTTGGTCTAAACTCTATTGTATCAAAGGCCCAGCTGTGGTTGTTGGTAACAACAGAATGCACTCTCTAAGTAGAAAGGAGTTATTTCTGGTTCAACACTATAAATAATAAGATCCCTCGTTAGTTGAGTCTGTGGGTCTGTATCTCTCTGTCTCTGCATCATGTGTTGTTGTTTTTTTGCAGCATCTCAGACCGTCTGACACTGCGGCGCAAGTTGAACTGCAAACCTTTCCGCTGGTACATGGAGAACGTCTATCCTGAGCTGAGGTACGACACATTTACACCGAGCAGCAATCACATCTTGTCTTTTTTCCACAAAAGAAAAGTTTTATTATCTTGTTAAAAAATTATTTAAAAATTGTTAACTCCTTCATCCCATTAAAACATCCAGACTTAATGAATATTAAAGTTTTTACTGCTGGAATTAAAGGGACATTTCACCCCCAAAATAAAAAAATACATATTGTCCTTATTAACTGTAGTGCTAATTATCAATCTAGATTGTTTTGGTGGTGTGTTGCCTAGTTTTTGCAACATCAGCTGTAGGGATATCTGGCTTTTCTCAAATATAATAGGACTCTATGGCTTCTCGACTTGTGGTGCACAACATGCCAAAAATACATTTTAAAAACTCAACGCCAATGTCTCTTTCCAAAAAACATGACCCGGTTACTCAAGATAAGCCACAGACAGACCTTGTTGTGAGCAGTTTCATGTAGGAACATTGGTTGAAAGAAAATGGAAAATCATGCTCATGTTTTAAACTCAGATTTAAGGTGAGCACATAGAAACTTTCCATCTTCAGCAGATGATTAAAACTCTCCACAGTCAAGGTCAAACATCCACATAGCATCTTTGAGTGGAGGTATACGAAATATCTGCAGATTATCCTGGAATTTGGGAACGTGTTTTATGTCTGACCTGAAAAATGTTAATACTTACTTTGAACTTTTATTGAATACCAAAGAGGGCCAGAGTTTTCCTCCCAAACACCATTCAAAGTGTAATAAATAGAAAATACTTGAGGTAGAAATGATTTAATTTCAAAAGTAAAAAGGCATGTTTAGAGAAAGAAAAGACACAAGCTATAAATGCAGCAAAAATGTCTTCTTCCCAAGTGCCTTAATCAGAAAAAGAATCTGCAAATCCTCGGGGTTATCATGACCCCAAGTTCAGAACCAATGATGTAAATATATCTGTTTCAGATGGGAACGTCTAAATGTGGTATCAGTGTTTAACCAACAAGCTTGTCTCTTACGCCCACGCCTCTCTGCTTGTGTCTGCTCCCACATAGCTGTGGTTTCTCAAATTGTAATTGGATATTTTCACAAGAGCGTGTTGTAATAGGGCGCATTAGCGGTGCCATTTAAATCCTCAATGAAATTCAATCCATCTGGTCTTTCTTGTCGTAATAAGACCTCTCATTGGCCTCTCTCTCCCTCTCTCTCTCTCTCTCTCTGTGTCTCTCTCTCTCTCTCTCTCTCTCTCTCTCTCTCTCAGGGTCCCTGAGCAGGAAGCGGTGTCCAGTGTGCTGAGACAAGGCGGCTTGTGTCTGGAGTCCCGTGGGACAGACGTCCTCGGCCTGGCAGAGTGCAGGGGCATCGGAGCCATCAGGCCGCAGTCGCAGGTCAGGACTCTGCCACTACGGGGAGGGGGGGTGGTGAGGGGGTGGGGCTGATGGTGGTACACCTAAAGTCTGAATTAATGTCAGAAAATGTACAGGGATTTGACCTGACAATGTTCATCAGGGCCCAAAACAGCAGTGATGATGTGAATGTCAAACACAAACAATTGCATGGATGCTTGAAATGGTACAAAATGTAATGACTTATGTTTAATGTAGTAAAAATGTATTCTTTGATTTCTCTGAAAAATGAGCATTAAGTGTGGTAACATGAAGGGCTTTCCTTCTAGTAAAATATGACATTCAATATAAAGAGTATTAGACCTCTGTGCCATAAATAAATAGGAGAAAAGTATCTCTGTTGCTAGGTTACAGAGCTGATAAACATGTGGTATCAATCGTCACAGTAGGAACTGCAGGCTGAACCTCATTAAAGTTTAGTCACAGTAGTCAACATTAGTCACTGCTGATATTGTACCATTATACAGTGTTGCTCATGATGAGCTCAGCTGGATACCACAGGTATTATTAGGTGTTGTGTTTGAAGCCTCCCACCCGGGGCTCAGGGTAAAGCTGGCAGGTCAAACAAAAAAGATTCAAGAGGATGTTGCTGACAAGGAAATGTGGTTCGGCGTGAGAATAACTTGGAACAGTTCTTCCTTTTCCAGGAAGTAAACGCAGCCAAGTTTGTCAGTTTCAGGCTGCATCTCTTTAAATCAGTTGGTGTTTGTGATTGACAGCTGTGGAAATCTGTATGTTGACAGCCACCGCAGTCATCAGTTTCTTTTTCTGTATTTTGCAGAGATGGGAGCTAATAGAGCCACTGATCCGGCAGCAGGACCTCTGCCTGGCCATTTCAGCCTTCACAGCGGGGTCAAAGGTCAAGATGGAGAGCTGCAATAATAAAGAGCCCAGACAGGTGAGAAGAAATAGTGTTCGCCTTTGAAAACACGGTGCATTTAAGTGGAATTCTGACATTTTTTGAAGTGACACACTACATTTAAAGAAACCTTTTACTTGTCTTGTGCTTTTCTATTCTTGGGACCACTCAAAGTGCTTTTTTCACATCCATTTCCACACTGATTGCACAGCTTTCAGGAGGTTAAATGTCTTGCCCAAAGGACACATCTACATGG
Source organism: Anoplopoma fimbria (assembly GCF_027596085.1). Taxonomy (NCBI): domain Eukaryota; kingdom Metazoa; phylum Chordata; class Actinopteri; order Perciformes; family Anoplopomatidae; genus Anoplopoma; species Anoplopoma fimbria. The sequence continues at coordinate 3,063,971 of NC_072463.1, read as the reverse complement.
ACTAGAGGAGCCGGGGATCGAGCAAACCTATCTTCTGAGCCACAGTCGCCCCATAAAAAAGTGTAGTTTAATTCCTTTTAAAAGCAAGATGTTCTTCTGCGGAGTTATTGGGTTTACTAAGAGTTTACAGAAGAGACAGGGAATAAGCTTTAATCCTGGACTATCAGTCATTTTAACAGAAGGTCTCGCTTCTTCCAAAGGGTTATCTCATTCTGGAACCCGGCCGTTCATTTGTCCTCGATGTGCCACTCACAGAGTTGAGCTCAGACATTAGAGATGTGGAGATGAGAGGAGGCTCCAGGCACAGATGCAGAGCGGCCCGCCTGCTGCTGCTGATGATGATGAGGATGATGATGATGCTTGGAGTCGATGCAAAGAATTTTCGAAAGTTCTCCCATAACTTCAGACCCCACCCTGTTCCTCCCCAGTTCTCCCCTCTGTGAATGTCGAACATGCACGTCGTCCCATGTGGACCCCTCATTGGCTCCACCGTTGAGTTATGACAACGGAGAGGGAGTTAATAAGTCGAACCATGTGTTTGAGTGAGCGGGACTCCTGCCAGGCCCAACCTCTCATCTCTCTGCAGGCCCGTCGCAATCCCCCCCGAGAGTTCTTTGGAAACCGGCCCATCAACGAGAAACCAGTTCTCTCTGTGGGAGACGTTTGGCCTCTTTGTCCTGAAGGTTTAATCCCCAAGAAAGGGAAAATAAATACTTTTGTCTTTGACTGTGCTCTTTGAAGGAAAGAGAACTGAAGTGATGGTGGTATATCAAATGTGAATACGTTAGAACGAGGTTGTGAGTTGTTCTGATCCTGGGCTGTAAATCAGTTTGGGATATTTTTCAGTCATGTCATCCATCACCAGAGGCTTTTCCCTGATCACTGCTGCATAACAGGCAGGACCAGCGGTGCAACATGTTATACTCCTCGCATTATTAATGTGTTATTGAAATGCTGATTTTTTAATGGATAAAGTCTTGTCCTGATCCTGAGTTTGGCTTTCACTGGAGAGATCTTGGCCAACGCTGGTTCAAACGCTGTTTTAGAAGCTTGTCCAATAAGGATAAATATAGTAAAATACTTGGAAATTCATCGGCATGAGTTAGACATATTTCAAGGCACAGAAAACTCTACAATCTGATCAAAAGAATATTGTCATCTATATCTGTTTTTAAGCACTTAATATACTAATCATCGTTACTAAACTCTTAACATTTTCACTCTGACATTTCATTTCCTCCCCGTCTTTGTTGCACAAACATGCACAAACTCAAAGCCACACCACACACATGTAACAGTACATGTTTATAACGGTGCATGTTTACAGTATGTGACACACACACACGTAAACAAAGACACACTCTCTCCCTCCTCTGGGATTTTAAGATTAACCTCTCATTCACCCCCACACGCTCTGATAAGCCTCCAGATGGTTCCAGAGATCTGCACTTGGCGCTCTCATTCTCTCCGCGTTGGCCTTAAGTTCAGCTCTAACTGGTTAATCAGGAGATAATGGACAAATCACTAATACCAGCTGATTAATGGACAGCCTGTTTATAGGGCAGCTCGTTCTCTCTCTCACTTTACTTCAGTCTTAAGTTTCTTGTCGGACTTGTTACAGAACTTTAACACAAAGTGACCGGACCCCGGAATCTCTGTTGAAAACAATATTAGTTTCATGGAGAATCAAAGAAATCCAGGCGACATGTTATTTAGTGGAAATCATGTTCCGATACAAAATCATAACTTGATGTGTTTGTAAGCAAGAACTGAAGTTTGAATCCACTTCATCAGAGCGTCCTGTGACTGATCTGTTGGAGGGTGAAGGAGTGTAAGTGATTTAATGATGAGCATAGATAGATATTAGGAGAAAGTACAACAATAAAAAATAAAAAAAACACCATTATGTTCCAGCTAGGCTTTCAATTTCAATTTAGGCGCCAATTTCAACTTTAATAGTTGTTTCATCTATAACACTGCTTTTTAATTTGGCTCATATTTTTTGTATCTACACATCTTAATCTTGTAAAGTAACTAAAACGGTTTTAAAACTTATTGTAGGGGAGTAAAAATAATATAAAAAGATTAAATATTTCCCTTTGAAATGTAGTGCAAAAAGAAGTATAAAAGAGTAAGAAAAGGAAAAATAAAATAAATATACTGCAAATGTATAATTTACTGTACAGTACTTTTTTTTTTTTATATATGAATGTACTGAGTTATCTTCCTACGCTGCAGAACATTTTATCAGTGAATACAAATAGTTTCTTCAGGCTGTCTGACTACATTTGGCTCCACTATGATTTTTCCCACTCCGAGTCCAACAAGTCAATCAGTCATGTGATCGCTGTTATCCAGGTCTGACTGAGTCCATTGCTCACTGCTAACATGAACCATCCTTTATGATCAGGAGATAACACAAACCACAAGAGGACGTTTGTACTTTCTAAAAAACGATCTGACAGAGATGAATTCATGTTTCTCCATCTGTTTTTTTTTCTTCTCTCTCTTCGTGTGCAGAAGTGGAAGCCTAAAGGCACGGCTCTGCAGCACATGGTCAGCGGCCTCTGTCTGGACAGCCAGACGCCGTCGGGCCCTCTGGTCATCACGCAGTGTCGCCCCCAGATGGCCAGCCAGACCTGGGAGCCGCAAATAATCACCTGAGCCACGGAGGTCGGCGGGGAGGGAAAGGGGGAGCAGATTCTGGACCCGGCCCGTAGGAGGGAGACTCGTATGGATCACATCTGCACGCTGCGTGAACGGATCGTAGTGACTGTACATTTGTGATGTCATCTTCAAAGCTCGTGCTCTCTGGTGACAAGAGCGACGCTGAAAGACATTTGAAGGCCTCGTCGAGAGAAACATCTTATCTCTGTACAGTTCTCCATCCTTTGAGGAAGCTGCAGTTCTTCTACGTAATCTAAGCTTCTCACTGAAAACATTCTTTTTTCATTTCTGTCTCTATCCTGGTCAGCAGTTTGCTTATATTTGGAGTAGTGCGGATCGCCTCAACACAAACGAGTGCATACTTCTGATGGCTGTGAGGACCAGGGCAGCTTTATGTATAGCCAAGTAAAGTCTGAGAGCTTCTGTTTTCTTTATTATTTCTGAGCGCACCATGCAAAGCACTGTCAGGAACATTATTTATTGTTTTGCATGGTCAGACCCAAAGAATGTTTTTTTTTCTTTTTCTGTCTCTCTACAAAGTTTTATGTAAATATTTGAAGCAGATATTGGCTTGGTTCTTTTGTGTCAAGTACTCTATATGTTGTTTGAAAAATAAAATGTGGTCACAAAGGAATTATTGATCTGATTATTTGCAATTTGAGTGCTTATGTCAAACACAATATCATCTGAGCATCAAACACTAGTTTCATAATTCTAAACAACAAAGACAATCCTTTACTGTCAGTGTCTTGTAATTCCAATTTATTACAAATATGAGGAATACGGGAATATTGAAAATTACATCAACTCTGAGACATTTACTCAACAAATAATTAAAATATGTAATAGAAGAAAATTTTGAATATATTCACTGACTTTTCATTCAAATCTACACTCGTCCTAAACTTCAAATCCTAGCAGGATAACTAAAAACATGTTAACCTCAGAAGTACTTTGAGGTTCATATTTAGACTACTTTAGCGTGCTTTTCAACATAGAAAGTGTAGACGTGTGACTGGACTGAATGTAAAATGCTTTAACTTAACATATAGTATTATTATGCTAACATTAAAAGCCAGCTGACTGTCTCCATTTTCGTTAATACATTTGTATCTCTTTTGTTTTCTGGTGTATGCAGACCATTTCAGCCTCATCGAGCCCGACTTCACTAGACTTTACTCTTGTAATACTTTAATTAAAGCTCTGCACATCCACACAGGTGTTTTAATTCGATTGATTAAATCACTGCTCAGGTTGAACTTGAGCAGTTGTGTGAAGTTATGAGCGACTATGTACAAATATAAAAAGCTAAAATCACAAGTCGATCTACTGTGAGACATCCATTTGATCAGCTCCAGTGTTGGAGGTAACTAAATACTTTTACACAAGTACTGTACTGTTACCGTACTACAATTTTGAGGTACTTGAACTTTACTTAAGTATTTCCATTTTCTGCTACTTTATGCTTAGCAACATTTCAGAGGGAAATATTGTACTTTCTACTCCACTTTCTTCTCCATTTATTTGACAGCTTAAGTTACTTGTAACTTTGCAGATTTCAGGTTATTAATGCAAAATATAATCAACAAATACATTCCTAAATATTATTATAGATTAAGCTACTCAGCAGTACATAAAGTAGTTACAATTATCTCCACCTTTACCGGCTGCGCAATTCAAGTAATATTCAAGTAATAATTAACTTAATAATTATAATACAGTTAAATAATATATGTATTAGTCATTCTGCATTATATTATTATATATTTTTGGACGTTAAAGTACATTTTGTTGCCAAAACTAAAAGTAAAATTTTCAATGCACAACTTTTACTTGTAACAGTATTTCTAAACTGTTTTATTGGTACTAGATCTTAGTGCTTTTTCTAAACATGCCATGAAAACAGATTTTCAAAAGAGGAACATATGATGAAGACACCTGTTCTCCAGAGTGGTGTAGCTGAGTTTACATATATTCACCACAAGGGGGCAGAATATCCTCACAGATTAATAACAGGCTCTACAGCAACATTTTATGACTCAGACCTTGTCAGGTTGATGATTGAAGGCTTGGCTTTAATAAAAGGAGTCATAAAGAAGATTACATTTAAGATAATTAAGAATAAAAGGAAGGTGGCGGTGAAAAGACTGGAGACAATTCGGTGTGTGTGTGTGTGTGTTTGTGTTAGAGAGAAAGAGAGATATTCATAGCTGCAAATAAACACATTGGCATGACAATCATCAGCTTAACAGGCTCGACAACTTTGTTAGTTTGTCTTTCCTCGTCGGCTTTGTAGCCTTCCAGGTCACAAAGCATGCCACGCTGCAGCTCAGCAGGCTTCAGAGCTATGCGAGGAATGCACGTTAATGCTGATAAACTCCTGGCCTTTTAAAGAGGCCGAGGTTTCATCATCAGGGCGGAGAGGGGAGGGGGGAGAGGCAAACATGGCAGAAACCCAAGAAAAGACAAAAGGACAATGAATGTGAAGAGTAAGGGCAGTTTTTAAAATACAACATAGTGAGTGACTAGTCATTAAAACATGTCCAAGACTTATGAGATTGTGTAAGAGACCATAAGTGGAAGACTTACTATGAAACTCATGTAAAACAGGAAGTTAATACTGTGGTTTTAATTCAAATGACCCTTTACACTTTGTGGTTTCTAAAGTTCCTCCTCTGGACTGGACTCGTGTTTGCATATCAGCCAGATAAAGAATATAATGCAGAATGGGTCAGCTGACTGACAGGCGCTGGACACTAAATGTAAACAAGTACATTTACTCACACACTCAAACTTAAATTCAATTTTTACATCACATGCCTCAATACATTCCAATACATTTGGATTTTACAAACAAACATTTAATGGCAACTTAAACATGAAATTGAATGTATAGTCAAGATTTAATAGATGTGAATACTTAAAAAAAAGAGTACTAGCATAAAAAAAAAAGGTAAAAGTACTCATTATGCAAAAAGGCTCATTTCAGAATATAACTGGATTATAATTAGTGATGCCTTAATGTGTAAACGTCGCTGATGTTGCAGCTGGCAAACGTGTGGCTAATCTTAATTTATTTATGTACTGCTGGGTATCTCAATCTATTTAATATATCATGATTTATTAGTTGATATAAATGCTGTAGTAATAATCTGTATCTGCAAAGCAATATTTAGTATTATTGATGATAAGTTGTCACAAATTGTTGTCATAGTGGAGTAAAAAGCACAATATCAGCTTCCAAAATGTAGCGGAGTACGAGTAAAAAGAAAAGTGAAATACCCTAATAAAGTAAAAGTACCTCAACATGTACCATACTTGTGTAAATGTAGTCTACCTTCCACCACTCATTAAATCTATATATTTTCAATTGTGCAAGAAGCTAAGACAGAAATGATTCCATATTATCAGTAATCTTTTTTAAATAACTTTTTTTCATGTGATGTTGTCGTTTTACTGCATTATTTGTATTATTTATAATAAGATTTTATTTTATTAAATTATTTAATTTTACTAAATTATTTAATTTAATTTAATTTAATTTAATTTAATTTAATTTTATTTATTTTATTTAATTTAATTTTATTTTATTTTATTTTATTTTATTTTATTTTATAAACTTTGCAAACACTGCTTTTAAAGGTGCCATATAAATATAAATATATAAATGTTTTGATTAAATTAATTTGAATTGCTCCCACTTTAAAGATATGATATAAAGGACCGTGGTAAATCGTTTACGGGAGCATCAGACTGTGTTTTTGTATCAGCAGGTCACAGCACAATAATCTGAGTCATTTAATTTAAACTATTTGTCTAATCTAAATAAATCTGCCGATGGGAAAGACACGCAGGTCGCTCTGTCGTCATTCCATCAATCAAGCGCTATTTTATTTATTTATTTTATTTATTTTATATTCATTTTATATTATTATATTTTATTAGTTTTATTTTATTGTTAGTTAATTTTATTCCAGTGACATTCCGGTTCGCCGCAGGTCGCTCTGTCGTCGATCCATCAATCAAGCGCTATTTTATTTTATTTATTTTATTTATTTTATTTATTTTATTTATTTTATTTATTTTATTTATTTTATTTATTTTATTTATTTTTTTATTTTATTTATTTTATTTATTTTATTATTTTATTTATTTTATTTTATTTTATTATTTTATTATATTAGTTTTATTTTATTGTTTTGTTACATTTTATTTTATTACATTACAGTCATTTAGCAGATGCTTTTATCCAAATTTTATTTATTTTTTTATTTTATAGTTTATATTTTATTTATATTTATTCATTTATTTTACATTTTACTTATTTTATATTTATTTTATATTTATTTTATATTTATTTTATATTATTATATTTTAACATTCATGCAACATCCAGTCCACACCGATGGCAAGCCTTCAGGAGCAACTTGGGGTTAAGTGTTTGCCCAAGGACACATCGACTAACCACCGACCCTTGATTGGAGAACTACCTTTATTTGTTAATTTTATTCCAGCGACATTCCGGTTACGCCACAGGTCGTTCCATCAATCTGCGCTCTATATTATTTATTTTATTTATTTGTATCTATTTCATTTGTATCTATTTCATTTGTATCTATTTTATTAGTTTTATTTTATTGTTTTGTTAATTTTATTCCAGCGACATTCCGGTTCGCCACAGGTCTCTGTCCATCAATCGTTCCATCAATTTTATTTATTTTATTTATTTTATTTATTTTATTTTATTTATTTTATTTGTATCTATTTTATTTGTATCTATTTTTCATTTGTATCTATTTTATTTGTTTATTTTATTAGTTTTGTTAATTTTATTCCAGCAACATTCCGGTTCGCCGCTCTGTTGTCGTTCCATCAATCAAGCGCTTATTTTATTTATTTTATTTATTTTATTTATTTTATTTATTTTATTTATTTTATTTTATTATATTAGTTTTATTTTTTATTGTTTTGTTAATTTTATTCCAGCGACATTCTGGTTCGCCACAGGTCGTCGATCCATCAATCTGTGCGCTATTTTATTTTATTTATTTATTTATTTATTTCATTTATTTAATTTATTTCATTTATTTCAATTATTTCATTTATTTCATTTATTTTATTTATTTAATTTTTATTTATTTATTTCATTTATTTTATATTTATTTTACATTTATTTTATCTTATTATATTTTATTTTAAATCTGTGTGCCACAGGTCGTCGACCCATCAATCTGTGCTATTTTTTTTTTTTTTTTTTTTTTTTTTTTCATTTTTTTTTTTATTTTTTTATTTAATTTATTTTTTTTATTCATTTTTTTAAAATTTAATTTATTTTTCTTTTATTTATTTATTTATTTCATTTTATTTAATTTTATTTATTTATTTCAATTCATTTTTTTTTATATATATATTTTTTTTTTTATTCATTTTATTTATTTTAATTTATTTCATGTCATTTTTTTTTCTCTGACGGGCCTATTTTTATTATTGAATTTATTGAATTTCATTGAATTTATTGAATTTCATTTTTTTTCAATTTTTTTTATTTCATGTCATTTTTTTTCTCTGACGTCACCCATCAATCAAACTCGCTCCAGCCAATGGGCGTGCTCTCAGGGGGCGGGCCGTTGCTAAGGAGGAAGCTTGGTTGCGCCTCCTCCGCGTCGCAGCCATTCAGCGGCAGCGGCTCAACGCGGTTGGACTGCCTGCGTCTCTCCGACTCTTTCTGTGGAATTTGAATTATTTTCGGGGGGCACCGCACGGTTCGTGGCACGCGGGGGGACCGGCACCGACGGGGGGGTCATCTACCGGGTACAGCGGTGATCACGGGTACGTGTACCGGAGCAGGCGTGCGGCGGTGTTTACGTTAAAGCAGCTTGTTAGCATGCGAAGCTAACCGCAGCTAGCTGGTGCTGCGTTTGCGGCGCACGCAGCTGCGCAACTCTGGAGCGCACCGCGGACCCGTCAGCCTGCTTGTTTAGCCTGCTTGTTTACATGTGACCCGTGATAGTGGTGTTGTTGTTGTTGTTGTTGTTGTTGTTGTTGTTGTTGTTGTTGTTGTTACATCTTTGTAAAAGGTGTTCAATGCGTTAAAGAAAGAGCTAACAGGTGAGCTAGCTAGCGTTAGCTTCTCTACTTACCTGTTAACTTCAGTCAGCAGCTCATTCTCCATTCACACTGTCACTCTGACCACTTCTGTTATATATGTGTGTGTATATATTTATATATTTATGTATATATGTATGTATTTATTTATATATACAGTAACAGTCAAAGTTTGGACTTCTCATTCAATGGTTTTTCTTTATTTTTTATTTTTTTCTACATTGTAGGTGTGTCCAAACTTTTGACTGGTACTATATATATATATATATTTATTTATTTTTATATATATATATATATATATATATATATTTTTTTTATATAAATATTTTTATATATACAAATAAATATATATTTATTTATTTATATATATACAGAACCAGTCAAAGTTTGGACACACCTTCTCATTCAATGGTTGACTGGTACTATATATATATATATATATATATATATATATATATATATATATATTATATTTTTTTTTATTTATTTTATATATATATATATATATATAATATAAAATAAATATATATATATTTCTATTTATTTATATATATATATATACAGTACCAGTCAAAAGTTTGGACACACCTTCTCATTCAATGGTTTTTCTTTATTTTTATTTTTATTTTTTTCTACATTGTAGATTAATATTGAAGACATCCAAACTATGAAGGAACACATATGGAATTATGTGGTAAACAAACAAATGCTCAACAAACCAGAATATGTTTTATATTTTAGATTCTTCAAAGTAGTTGAATGAGAAGGTGTGTCCAAACTTTTGACTGGTACTGTATTTTAAGTTATTCAGTTAATTAAGCAAAAAATGCCAAAAGTACCAGTTAAAGCTTCTTCAATGTGATGTGCTGAATGTCTTTGTAAACTGAATATCTTTTCGGTTTTGGACTGTTGGAAAATTAATCTATTAATCACGAAAAATCAGTAGATACACTGGAATAATTGTCTGTAGCCCTTAAAATACTATATAGCATGTATTTATATACAGTACCAGTCAGAAGTTTGGACACACCTTCTCATTCAACTACTTTGAAGAATGTAAAATATAAAACATATTCTGGTTTGTTGAGCGTTTCTTTGTTTACCACATGATTCCATATGTGTTCCTTCATAGTTTGGATGTCTTCAGTATTAATCTACAATGTAGAAAAACCATTGAATGAGAAGGTGTGTCCAAACTTTTGACTGGTACTGTAGGTACTGGTATAAGGTGGTATTAAAGGTTAGGATTCTTCTTGTATTTGAGTTTTAGTGACATAAGTTTGTTGAAATGTGGGTTAAAAGAGAAAGACAGCTGCTCAGCCATTAGACAGGTTGATTGCCCTGAAGATGAAACTGTGACTCATATTCTAAGAATTGTGTGATTATGTGCTCTAGTTTCTCTTTATGTTTTTTTTTACTTCTGACCACATCAACTCCACAGAGCAGGAGGTTTTCCTTCTGGTCTGCAATCCCCTCATCAGATGAACACCGGCGGTCAGATTACCCTCCACACACACACACACACTCTCTACAGAGATATCCCCGTGATGTGTTGTGTGTTAGTCACAGCACTGACACGCCCTCGCTTGTTGGGCAGTGGACACATTTGGGGTGCTCTCATTAGCCGTAGTTATTGAGGTCATTGCCGTTTTTGTTAATCGGGCGGTGATGAGGTTTGTGACTTGACTGAGTCATCTATTAAAGGCAGCATTAGGTTTGTTAAACATTGGCAGATGCCATTATTATGTACTTTCCATTGTGAAGGGGCAATCCAAGCTAGAGAGAGACAGTTAAATCTTTATTAAATGGATGACACGTGTATGTTATAAAGGGCTGCAAGTCATATATTTTCATTATCGACGAATCTGACGATTTTTTTTATGAAATGGTTAAAAAGCAGCACAATATGAGGTACTCATAATGACTGTTTTATCCCACTAAAACCTGAATATCTTCTATTTCTTAACATATATCGTAAAATAAAGCATCAAATCCACCCATTTTTTTATCTCAACCTAGCAAATATTTGGCATTTAAGCGTGTTGAATCACTGAAATGATGAATCAGTTATCCAAATAGTTGCAGATTAACTATTGTTCATCCGCTACTAATTGTTTCCATGACTAATTGCTTACTAGCTGTCGTTTTGTACAAAGGAATTTGGAACCATTTGGAAATGATCTATGTGTCGTGAAAGGGATTTAATGTCTCTCCCATACGAAGAGATAAGTAAACCCCTCCCTATAACTTCTATATGTAACTCGTGGCCTAACTCATCTCACAGAACGAAGGAGGCGAGATTGGCTACCTGCCATCAAACCCACTGTGCAAGTCCTGTCAGCTGTTTGGGAGAGGAGGGAGAATGCGAGAGCGAGTCTCCCTCGGAAAGCTTTTGTGATTCACTCTGTGGGAGAAACCAGTGTTCCTCTCAGCGGCTCGCTCAGCTCTCAAAGGAGAGGCCCTTTTTCTTGGCACTGAGCTGTACATTTGAATGCTGAGTGGTGATGCAACACGGGTAGATAAACTTGCCGTGCGATGACGAGGCAATCAAAGGGCTTCACTTTTGTCCCCCTGATAGCAGCCAGATAGTCCAGCTCCTTTTGCTGCTTATGGTGAAAGCAGAGTGAGCGTCGGTGTCAGCTTAGCTTCCAGTGCAGCGGTAAGTGAATAGATATGAGATGACAACGCCGGGCGGTATGCCTCCGTGGTTTTCTTTTCTTCTTTCACAACATCAAACGGTCGGGATCAGGACAATTTGTCTGTGTCCGTCTCTTGACTGCTCACCTCTCCCGTGTATTTGTCATATTAATCCTTGCTTTTTGGCCAGTGGTAGAATCAGTAGTCAGATCCTTTATTCAAGAATTCAAGTACGAATACCACACTGTGAAAATACGCCACTACTGCATTCAAAACCCCAGTAAAAGTATGTCATTATTTTCAGCAAAATCTACTTACAGTATCCGAAGTATGTACCCAATATGCAGAAAAAAGGTCACTGTCTATATTTTACTTTTATACAATGTTTCTGATTTAATATTACTGCTGCATTAATGTGTGTGTTGCATTTTAATGCTGTAGATATTTAGGGTTGTGCTGAATTTAACCCCTTTATATACTGTTGAGTATTTTAATCTGCAGTATTGCAGCATATTCTTTAAGATCTTCATACGTTTGTAGCAACGTTGTCCCGTGAGAACCTCGTATCTCTAAAAAGTCAACTTTTCATGAGCTCAGAAACACAGCCCTGCCTTCAGCTTTGTGAGGATCCATTTTCCAGCTGACCCGAGAGAGTTTTTATATTCGTTGAAGAAGTACGAGACTTGTCTCAACCACTGATGGAACACTTCATTCTTCAGTTAATCCGAAAATTGCAATATGAAAAGTAACTAAAGCTTTCAGAAAGACGTAGTTAAGTTAAAAGTACAATATTTGCCTCTGAGATGTAGTGGAGCAGAAGTATAACAAACCACTGGAGTAGAGTACAAGTACCTCAAATGTATTCTTAAGTACAGTACTTGAGTAAATGTTCTTAGTTACATTCCAGCACTGCTTTTGGCTGCTGTTTCGATGCGGGCCATTGAATGTGCTGGCTGATGTTGTCATCCACAACTTGTGACCTTTTTTTTTGTGTCAAGTCATCACAGCTCACCAGAAGTGTGGCCACACCAAGCATATTTGGTGTGAGTTAATTTAAAAAAAAAAAAAAAAAAGGCTCAGATGTTTGCTCGTTCTGTTTGGTTTGGATCGGAAGGTGAGAATAAGGACATGTAAACTCGGAAGGCACCGAGATGCCTGGAGATCTGTCTCTGGTCCAAGTTGAGTGTTATTGTTCATTAGGAGTGAGAATGTCATCCAAATGTGTTATGTTTTTGATGAATGTCAGAGATTATGACAAAGAATGCAGACAAGTTGCAGAGGAACTAGAGTGGGGTTTGTTTTGACACTCTCCTCTGTCAAACACTCTAACCTTTTGGGATAATAAGTTACCAAAACACTGCTCAGTGAAAGAGATGCTTGCAGTCTGGAGGTTTTTACTTGGAGGCTTTATAGTGCACAATGTGACTAGAGCTAAAAAAAAAAAAACCCTTTTCAGCTACAGATAAACTGAGAAAAAGGACCTGATATTGCCTGTAGAACAATCCCTTCAGGGGTCAAATGTTCATGTGAGCTTCATTAACATCCAGTCCCATGCAGCAGTTGGTACCTTCTGCTTCATTATAAAGATAGCATACCGTATTGCACTTGTTAGAGCTCCATGTTCTGAACTGATTGGGACCGGATCCAACAGACACCCGGGAGAAGATTCTACCAGAGGGGAGGTTTTAGAATCGGGATCTCAAATGTGCAGCTGACCCCATTTCAACATAAGTAGCCTAAAATAGGTTGTGTGGAGCCGCAGAGTTGGATTGAACTTGTGTGTTTGATGTGTTTTGTTGGTAAGCAGTGTTATCCTCAACCGCAGAGGGGAAATTCTCTCCGTTGGTCATGACCTTTTACACATAATGGAACGTCTGTTTCAAAAAAGCTGATCGTGCACAAACTCAGATATACAAGAGATGAAGACTTGGGAACAAGGTTAGGAAAGAAGACAAGATGTTTATATGCGTTACATTGCTCTGACCACCAGTTTCCATAGTGTGGGGTTGCCATGACAACCAAACCCCAACATGGATATCAAGTCATCACCTAGCACACTGTTTTGCAATGTAACATGGACTCTGTGAGGTGCGAGTCCATTAGAACAAATGAAAAAGCAACTCGCTATAGTAGCAACCACGAGCAGTCACAACCAAAGCAGCCCTGTAACATTTCTCCTCCACTCACATAACTTAGCATAGCATTTTACATTCATTGTCTGAGGTATTTTTATTGCACAATCCCAGAAATAAAAAAAAACCTGTAAGAAATCTTTATGGGGTACATTGGCAAGAATTTGCATTTCTACAGACAAGCAGCCTGTGTTATTGTTTTGAAATAATGCCGTCAGTGAGAATGGTTTTATTACCACGGTGCATTAAATCTCGCTGTTTTAAATAAAACATGCAGTAATTGTGTCTGTAAGCTTTTTTTTTTTAGTGGCAGCATTTGGCTTTGTCAGCCCTCATTTAAATGAGAAAAAAGAAGAACAACAGCGGGTGTTGTGTGATGTGTTCCTGCTTTGAACGCTGTTCCTCGAGCGTCCCTATTTGGGACAATTGGGTCCGTGGAGGCCTTGAACGCCTCATTTTGCCCCGGCTGTTTGTGATGTGGATTAGCTCTGGGATGGTTGGGGTTGCGTCCCTGATGATAAGGAGTTGCCTTTCAGGTTTGCGTCGGTATCACTCCTCCCTGGGTATGTTATGGGGCTCAGGGACTCCTTTTGTCTCTCTAAGGCCCCCCCTCCTTATATAGAGTGATACCTGAGCCTCCTGTGCTGGAACAGCTCATGCTTTATTCATCCCTCTGATCTCTGCTTTAATTACGAGTGACCCAGGACAAACTGACTGGTGGTGTGTGTCTCACAGGGTGGGAATCTACCGGCTACCAGAGCCAGCGAGAACGTTAGACGTGGAAGACTCGGGCTGAGGAGTTTGTCACCTCGGGAAGACACATTGAATGAGGTATTAAACTAGGAATGAGGTTCCTACACTTTGTTTCTGTGAGCCGATTCATTGAATCACCTGTCAGTGGTTTCGGTTTTGGATTTGAGTTTTGCTCATGAGAAAAAGTTCCCACCCTTCCTTGTTCCGATTGGTCCTTTTCGGTCTCACTTCTCAAACCCATCAATACTATTTAAACCACCAATATTTGACTATAGAATTGATTTATTTCTGACTATGTCTAGAGGTTTGTCTTATTATACTACCAGCTGTTAGTTACCCATTAGAAAAACATGTGTTACCTAAACATAGTCACATGAACAAGACTTAACTTGCAGCTGCACTCGTAATAGGACTAAAAACTTTATGAAACCATGTCACCACACTGAATAGCTCAGTGTGTTGTTGACATAATAACTCCCTGTCTCTAAACTAAGTGACCCGTGTGTGATTATGACTCCCTGTCCACCACACGGATGACAGTGATCCCATTCCCTCAAACACACACACTGTGCACAATTTCCCCTTACTTGGCTGAGCAGACAGTCTGCATGTTGCTTCTTTCTGGTCTTTTCCTTGCCCCACCCTGCTGTCGTCACCCTGGCCGCGTGTCAACGTTGCCGTGGCACCGGTTCCCTGGTAACCACCACAGCGGTTGCCGGGTGATGCAGCGATAAGAACATTACGAATTCACAAAATGTTCTGAGTTTATTCCCCATGTCAAAAAGATGGGGCAAAAAAACAAAACCCTCCTTGCTTCCAAATTTGAAACTGATTATTAAAAGATGCTGATGTGCATACATGAACAAAAGCACACACGGCGCAGGCAACGAACATGTATGAAAACATGCAGATAGGTTCGCGTTTCAAGCTCAACCCAAGGCAGAATGCCGCCTAACCTTGAAATGCACTCGGTGTGCAATTTTGTTAATATATGCGCATCAGAATCCATAACAATTATTTTAACTTTTTGCAAGTTATCTTTTTTTCGTAGTTGTTTCTCTCGCTGGTCGTGTTTTGAAGCCCCCATTTGTCTTACTGTCATAACCACGAGTCATCTCCCGTCTGCTGAACAGGCCGTGTTTATAGTATAACTACAAGGTGAAGTGGCTTCATATTTAGTTTTTCACAAATTTGCAACACAATTCGGGAATTACAATCAGAAGTTCAGCTTTGTAATGAATCTCAATACTTTTGATTTGCTGTAGATCGAGTCAAAAACTAGCAATTACTGAAAGTTGTTGGTCAGACTTTCTGGGCATGTTTGCATAATCTTCAATGAGATGACTTCAGTGATAGTTTACTGCTTTATTACGTTCAGGCAAAGTTCTTATGCCGTTAATGCTGTTAAGACAGCATTTTATACTGGTGCATTTGAGATGTCTGGCTTATTTTGTGATGTAAAAAAAAAAAAAAAAAAGGCTTTGTAGAGTAATTTGTCTCACTCTATAATGCATCAAAGGAAATACAGCATTTGTATGAGGACAAGTCTGGGAAAATAAATTGAATTTAATCAAAATGGCCTCATAAAACAATCTCTCTCCCCCCACAGTGGAGGATCTCTAGTTCCCTCCGAGCCTCACTGCTCTGAGATCACACTCTTCTGCTGACTTGTGTTTGGCCCACATGGGTCTACTTGGATCAGCCCTGCCTGTTGTGTAACTGCAGTGTGTCTGATCCAAAGTCCACTGGCTACTGTGTTTCTGTTAGATAACACTGCACGATACGGGTAGGGTAATAACTCAGTGATGAGTTCTTTTGTCATTACAGCGGAGACTAGAGATAAATTGTTGTAGGGATCCGATGACGCGTTTTCGGATCACCGTATTGTTGACAGTGGGAGGAGGGCGGAGCGGCGCAGCAGCCCACAGTGTAGCCTAATCGATGATGGAGAAAGATGTCAATTATTAATGAGCTGAATATCGTGTTCTGCCTCCAAGTAGAGAGATTTTGTTTATTAATCAGTGCTGCCAGCTTGCCGTTCTGTTCACACACACACACACACACACACACACACACACACACACACACACACACACACACACACACACACACACACACACACACACACACCAGACTGTTTGGTGAGAGAAAAGCGAGAAGGAAAACTGTTGTTGATGGAGAGGTCACGCTGTTAGATTTACTTTACGTTGTCAGGCCACATTCCTCTCCGATAATGTGAAGTAGGTTTGGACAGGTAGTTAAGCCCCCTTTTTCCTGCAGTAGGAAGGGGTTATCGGCGGAGACGGGCGGCGAGGAACGCGTTTCCTGTGCGTTGCATCACCGTGCAGCAAGCGTCGCCTTGAGCACTGCAGCTTTTTTTTTTTTGTTTACCACAGAAATGGCAGGGACAGGTGTGAGAGCAGCATGTGTGTGTGTGTGCACATTTGTTCTTACAAATGTTGCGTATGTTTTTGAAAAACAAATGTGAGACATGTGCAGTGGCGGGGGTTCTTTTTGCACGCTCTCCACCATTGCACCATTCCTTTCGCTACCAAGCGGTCTGCCGAGAGAGAGAGAGAGAGAGAACGAGAGAGAGAGAGAGGGATGTCTGGCTCGCTAGAGAGCCACTGTGCTGAGTCGACAGCAGGGGAACAATCGCCTCGCTGTGCTGCTTGTCCGCTTTGGCCTCCTTCATGCAGCATTTTTTTCAGCGAAGGGGGCACCGTCGGCTTTTGGGCTCTGCGGGCCTTGTTGACCGGGGCCCTTCGCCGGCTGGTCACTGACCCGTTGTGCCCACTGTGCCTGCAGCTTGTCAGGCCTCTGAGGGGCTGCCGATTATCCCACAGTAATTGGTGCCTGGGCTCTGGCTGATCAAAGGTGCCCAGCTGACTGTAGAGCCCTGGTAATTTTCCATTCTCTGATGCTCTGCAGTCTTTGCCTGTTCGTCTGTCTTCCTGCCTGCTTGCTTGCCTGCCTGCCCAGACCTCCTCTTTGGCCGAGGAGGGGAAAAAGCTTGACGTCTGTTGGCTTTATTAAACCAGCTTTTCTCAGAAGACATGGCAAGACAGGGCTGTCCTTTCCATGCCCTTTCATTAAAAAAAAACCCTCTTCCTCGTTAAAATTCAGCACCTAAAACCAGTCTATTAAAATCAATATATAATGTTCAGGTCACAAGTTCAAGCCCTGCAGCCGTCGTGGGTCCTACAGTCATGTGACTTGGCAGAGCTTCCCATATTAAGACACCTACCCCTCGGTCATGTGCCATGCAGATTTTCTGTTCATCTGCACTTTATACTTACTGATTAGTTTATGTGATGGTCAGTGACATCATCTGGTTTTGTTCTTCTGTGGGAATATAAACCTGCACACTCATAACTCTCATAGCTAGCTCATGTTTGATTAAATTATACTGCCTTACACGCACGCTTATTATGCTATTTTCCGGGTGCATATTTTCATCTCATGTTCCAGTTACAACATGTTTACATGCGTTAATGCTCATAATCCTCCTTGTTTTTCTCATCCTGGCTGTCCTGCAGCACCTCTTCTCACCCTCTCTCTGAAACGCTCCGTTGTAGCGCTTGCTCCTCCCTCCAGAAAGCAAAGTCTGCTCTGATTGGTCAGCTAGCCCGCTCTGTTGTGATTGGTCAACGTTTCACATTTAAAAAAAACTCTTCCTCCGTAGCTTCAGCTCCGTCTCTCTCTCTTGTTGTTTTTACGTGACTTGCGTAACATTGTGACCTCATAAAGTTACATTGTGACCTCATAAAGTTACGGAAGTGAAGGAGAGAATTCAATGGAGCCGTTTCAGGAGCTTCTGAGGGGGGGGTAACTCCTTTTAGGAGTGGACTTCAGGTTTTACACTCTACGGACAACTTGCATGTACAAAAGAAATATATAACACACTAAAGAAGAAGGGGAAAGTGGAAAAGCATAATAGGGCCACTTTAAATGAGGTTATTGTCTGCCTGAGATCCATCTTTGGCTGCAGAGGAAGCGCTGGATTGGCTGTGTGTGAATGGACAATGGTGAAATCACCTCTGTTGTTCATATTACAACCGTCTACT
Organism: Anoplopoma fimbria; assembly: GCF_027596085.1. Taxonomy (NCBI): domain Eukaryota; kingdom Metazoa; phylum Chordata; class Actinopteri; order Perciformes; family Anoplopomatidae; genus Anoplopoma; species Anoplopoma fimbria. Next base: position 3,045,610 of record NC_072463.1, on the reverse strand, counting down.
CTTTTGGGAAAAGAAGGCGTCTTCCATGACGGCTGAATCATTCCTGGCACTGAAATAAAAATACACCATGGAATAAGCTCGTTGCCATTTAGAGAGCACTGCCTACATAAACATTAGTCTCCGTGAGGTTAGAATCGTGGTGTTTTTGAAGCGAAACTTGATATAATCTCATTCTTACTGATATGAGTTCATAGTCCAGCGTCACAACTTCGAAGGTCATTCCCCAGCTAGTTTTACACACCACACAGCTACTTCTAGTAGAGAATAGATTCTCCTATCTTTTCATTTGTCCCTTGTACTTCCAGAGGCACTGCCGTGTTCACTAATCTAATTTAGCCACACAGAGCTAACACAATTTCAGCCATTAAGACTTCCCATAGGTTTTAAAGTAGCCGTGGAAGCCCTGTTCTCCCCCCCTTCCCCTTGCGTGAGCTCCACCATAAATCTGCCGGGGTGAATAGCCAGGTAGCTCCAGCAGTTTGGCCCTTAATCTGTTGCGTAACTTGGTATTCTACAGTCGGCCTTCGGCTCGACACACCGACAGACACAAAGAGGCGAGCTCAGGTACGTGGAGAGAATTCCTGAAATGACAGCTGCCGGTGACTGCTACCGCTCCATTAACATTCACGCTCACAAGACCAGTTTGGTTGGATGATTCCTGACGTCAGTACAACCCGCTTTTGCATCATGCGGACTCCAATTACCGTTTGAGGCAGTTTCCCTTTTTCCCTCCTTTTGAAGGTAAATGTAGAGAAAAAACGGAGCACTCACAGGAATCTGGTTACATTCTTGTTTTTTAGGTCAACTCGCCTGACCTGTAGGGAAGTGAACAGAAGTGTGTGTCTGTGTTTGTGTTTCGGTGTGTGTGTGTGTGTGTGTTTTGGCCTGGTCTGACGGTCAGCGTAGAGATTGCATGTCTGTTCACTCAGCAGGAAGTTCCTTTTCCACTCCATCCTCTCATCACTCCTGCTGCTGGACAAACACTGCTACCGACACACACACACACACACACACACACACACACACACACACACACACACACACTGACCAATAGCACTGTGTTGCCATTTTACCAACCGTGTCGTTGGGATGAAAAGCTGTAGTATTGACTCAGCAGCTGGAGCCATGGAGCTGGTTGTCTGTGTGATATTGATTCTTCTGAGTATTTTTCCGTGTAATCTGCTTTCTGTCTATCGGCCCGTCCTTTTCACTCATCTCCGTCTCTTATTCACTTTCAGTATTTCATTCATCCTCATCCTTTCAAATCCTTTTTCCACGCTGTCACCACTTTGTACGCCTTTAGCTCTCTGTCATTTGTGTGTGTGTGTGTGTGTGTGTGTGTGTGTGTGTGTGTGTGTGTGTGTGTGTGTGTGTGTGTGTGTGTGTGTGTGTGTGTGTGTGTGTGTGTGTGTGTGTGTGTGTGTGTGTGTGTGTGTGTGTGTGTGTGTGTGTGTGTCTCTCCGTCTTCCTCCTTCAGCACGTCTGTGTTTTGGCGTATCAGAGTGACACACATACTCTCAAGTGGTACACACCATGCATCGTCAAGTGTCAAAAGTGTGTGTGTGTGTGTGTGTGTGTGTGTGAATGTCAGAAGCAGAGCAGTGCAGCCAGAATACATCCCCCCTCCCCCCAGCGATCTGTAGATGTTGATTGGGAGAGCAGGGAAGAGTGACGCACACATACTGACACCATTCCTCACTGCGGGGCTTTCCTCGCCTCTTATACACCCTAGATAGCCTGCATAAATGATTTTTCTGGTCCCATTAATACAACTTTAAAGACATTTTTATGGCATATTGACATTATTTGCTTGACTTATTCTGTTCCTGTGACCCCGGTTGAAAGTATCCTGATTATTTAGCAAAATGGGACTCTAAATTATCATTATTTATCCTACTTATTTGCCTTCCTTTTGCGTCTTGCATCAACATCTTTTTTCCAGAGCTCTGCTTTCATATTAGCACACAGGCACAGTCTGCTTTGCATCATATGTAGTGGCACTGTGGCTGTAAAAAAGTATCTGTGTGCTCTATAATGTCTGTTTACCAAGAAGTGGGATGGTAATTATGATACTGGTAATAACAGCCAGCTTTTAGTCATCCATAACAGTTGCCATGATAACCGCCAAATATAAGAATATTGTAAAGGGTCTGCAAACTATCACAGACAGCCTCGATTTACAACTTTCTCTTTATGCATTAGCACCACTTATAGGATAGAAAAATAATCCCCATGCAGTTAAATTCCTCCTGGATCATCTCTGAAGCTCATTTGGGGAGCATATTAATGGGCTCTGATCACTTCATCACTTTGTAGTTTTTCCCTTTGATGCCTAAATCGAATAAACGTTGATATTAACTGTACATTTTACTTGCGGCTGTCGGACCCAGTTACGTTGCTGCGAGTCAGTGCTCTGTAATCATGGCTTCTTTTCAGGAGGAAAAGTCATTTGGCAGCTGCAGGGCAGACTTCTCCTATAGGCCGCCTTAAGGAAGGAAGGAAGGAAGAAGGATGAGTGAGGACTGTAGGGAGGAGGATAAGCGGCAAACAGGCGCCTATGACTTCTCACCATTTAAAGAAACACGTGAATATAACAGAAAAAGTAAGCAGTAAGCAGCATATTTACACAAACTAAAAGACCTGTGTGGTCAATTAAAAGTAATAGAAAAAAGGGATTTCAACTTATTTTGTGAAAACTTCCTAGAGAATTAAACCCTACGTTGGATTGGTGGTTAAATTGAAAGCGTTTTTACATTTAGGAGCAGGGAGGCGGCAGCATGCTGTGTATGTCAGCAGTAATGAATGCATTTCAAAAAACTCTATACACTTGTGTGTATCGAGTGTGTACCAGATGTGGTGTGTACCAGATGTGGTTAAATCAGAAATGACAGTGCTGCTGGAGCACAGGAAGAACTGAGTGACGGCTGAGGCATGACGTTCACCACAGAACGCCTTAAACCCCATCGCTCTACTGTTGATAACATCACCTTATGATATTTCGTTTTTTTCCCTCTCTTGTGAGTCAGCAGCTCTGCAGGTAGTGCTCTCTAGCACCCGTCTCTTTTCATGTCTGTGTTAATGCTAACAAGTCGACGCTGAGACAACCGGACCTGTTTTTAACTTGACACAAACCAAATGTCTGGTGCGACACAGTGCAAAGCTATTCTTCTCGGGAAGCTTGTGGTTAAATCATCCGCTTGTTGACCGGTAACAGGTTTACACCTTGACATCTACTGTGGTTGTAAAGCTAATGTTGACACATGGGACTTTAAACAAAAGATTGTGACCGTCTCTATCTACTCACTAACCCATGTCGACCCTCCGGGCTCAGGTTTCAGCAAGTTTAGAGACTGACAGAAGAGAAATACTGATCCAGGAAGTTCAGCTATCACTTTTGGTCAGCGGGGATCTTCTGGATTAATGTGCTCTTAATATATGAGCACAGGCACAGTCCCGGGATATAAACTGCAATCTTAGATCAGCTTCTTCCTCCGAGACTCTACAAATGTGCTAACGCTCGCTGTTGTGAGTCAGCCAGAAGGAGGATTAATAGATCATGTATTAACAGCACTTTTACTGAGGCCTGGTGAATATGTAACGTTGTCATCCGTGTGTTTCTTCAGGGTCAATGCGGTGCTCCGGTAGAATACTCCAGTCTGCAGTATCTGGCCTGGTTTTCTCCACCTCGCTGCAACTCTTAACTAATGGCACTTTACTTCTCTCAAGAACAGCCAAACTTAATAATGGAGCCATTTTGGCTCTGGGGCCGTGAGACGCTGAGGTCGTCCGTCTCACTTGTGCATGTGTGTGTCGCACGAGCTTTTTGTCTATTTGAGAGTGTGTATTGTGTTCATGTTTATGGGTGTATGGCAGGTTTAGGGTTTATGCAAGTGTGTATCCACTTCTGCTTATGTGTTCTCTCTGCTGCTGCTGCTCTGTGTGTGTGTGTGTGTGTGTGTGTGTGTGTGTGTGTGTGTGTGTGTGTGTGTGTGTGTGTGTGTGTGTGTGTGTGTGTGTGTGTGTGTGTGTGTGTGTGTGTGTGTGTGTGTGTGTGTGTGTGTGTGTGTGTGTGTGTGTGTGTAATGCAGTGATGTCAAGGGGAAAAAGTAAACATGGTTTCCATGAGTAGCTTTTTCGCTCCGAGGTTTTTGCTCAAAGTTTCCTAGCAGAGGTCACTGCTGGAGTCGGTGGCAAAGTGTTGCGGGTTCGCTGGTAAGTGATCTCCTGTGAGGAGGTCGAGCTTCTGTCTCACGGTTTGCAAAACAAATAATGTAAGACGGCGGTTCTTCTGTGGTTTTAAGAGAACGGAGCACATGGCGGTGCAAGTTCGAGCCGGTGTACAAACTCACCGCCACTTCATGAAGACGTCTTCCCCATGGCGGCCACATTTCTTTTGCTACCTATTGTGTTCTCGGCAGCAGTCGCCCATAAAGAGAGACCAGGATTGATGGAGTTGGGGCACTCAGACCACTACATCAACCCCCCCTCTCTCTCTCTTCAGCAGGCTTTCAGTCAGCAGCCCCCCTCCACAGCATGCCCATAGTGTTTACAGCTCTCTTCACTTAATTGAAACCCCACTCCATTTCACATCCTGGCACCTCCAGCAAGACATTTTTAAAATGCTGTTTTTGGAGCAAAAGCAAAGGGCGTAAATCTTAAAGATGCCTTTTCGATGCCCCCACCCCCACCCCCGTGTGACGTTATGGGAGCAACCAAGCCCATTGATTCAGTCTGTGAATCATCTCCGGGGCATGCCTGAGGGGGTGTGCAGTGACAGTGATTTGCCACTCCCCGGTGCCAGGGTATTGCCCCGCTCGTTTAAATGTGGCCTCAGCTGTTGCCCAAAGTGGTGTGTGGCGCAACGGCTGGTTGGTTGACTTATTGTTGGACTGGGACACACACACACACACACACACACACACACACACACACACACACACACACACACACACACACACACACACACACACACACACACACACACACACACACACACGTATAAAGCCAGATCCTCAGATTCTGACACAATTAGAGGTGGCAGGAGAGAAAAGCAACTCTGCGACTGTAGAATCAGCAGTTGGGGCTCTACTTTCCCTCCTCTGTCTCCTGACCCTGACCCCCGGTCGGCCGTGTGCGCTCAGGAAACGGAGGTCACCGGGTCTCGCTGGGGGCGGGGAACAGATTGAAGGACTCTGAAATGATTCAGTGGCAGACGGGGAGCGAGTGAGTCGTGCAAACAGTAGCCAGCGCTCCTATTCCCACCATTTCCTTCCTCCGTGGAGAAACCACCCATTTGTACCCAGTCCTCATCTCTCTCTCTCTATGACTCTTGTTCCGTCCATTCTTAAGCCTCCTAAAATTAGATGCTTTTCAGGAATAAAGATGACACACATCGTCCTCCTGACTTTAGCACATTTCAGTAGTTTTATTAGCTCAGCTTTGCTCTCAAGCTAGTGATGCTTTGTACATTTGGCTGATGTTGACAGAACAAGACAGTTACAGTCCGCTGATCATCGTTTGTTTTGCACCTGTCCCTTTTTGATGTGCGTCCATCTTTTCGTCACGGTGTCGGGTTTTGTCCGTGGGTCACTGTACGGACACATGCTGTACCTGGCAAATAAAGCGTTTCTGATTATTGTTGTGACCCCGACGGAGCAAAGTGTACAGATCACGGAAGCAGAGAGAGCGGCGTGGCGAGCCGGAGCAGCTGGCGATGAGTAACACTTGTTTACTGACCATCTCTAATTCCACCGGCTCGGACACACTGTGACGGCTGCTGCTGTTTTATTGTCGAGTAGTTTTTCTTTCCTTTTTTTAATGCTATTTATTTTAATGTTAATGTTCAAGCTTTTTGAAGTCAATTATGTGATGAGGGTGGGGGGTGGGTGTCAAAAATCTGATTTGCGAGGTGAAAACAATGCTTTCTGTGAACCCTTTAGATGCCATTGTACTTGTTAAAGTGTGATACAGCTTATGATGTTCTACAGTATCAGTCAAAAGTTTGGACACACCTTCTCATTCAATGGTTTTCCTACATTGTAGATTAATATTGAAGACATCCAAACTATGAAGGAACACATATGGAATTATGTGGTAAACAAACAAATGCTCAACAAACCAGAATATGTTTTATATTTTACATTCTTCAAAGTAGTTGAATGAGAAGGTGTGTCCAAACCTTTGACTGGTGCTGTACACATTCTGTGCTTTATTACTCTACACTGTACATTATGATATACTACATTGCACCTTTTATATTAAACTGTTTATCCCACACAATATTATACTTTTAATTACTATTATTTGTTGTATACTATTCTGGCTTACATTGCTATCGTTGATGGGATAAATATACTATATATTGCTGCTCCTAACCACACCACTGTCACTTTGATTGAGACTGGCATTGTTTATAGAGTGCTTGCATTGCAATTTTAAGTCTAATTGCTCTAAGTTTGTTTCTTTTAATCTATTTTCATAGCTTCCAGTTATAATGATCTTTTTTTCTTTTCTTTTTTTTTTTTTAAACCCATCTTTATGTACTTTGTGCTGCTACGACACCTAATTACTCCTCCAGGGATCAATTAAGGCAATAAATGTTATAACAGAAAAAAACGGCTAATTTGATAAGAAACCTTTTGCAAAACTCACAAGAACGATCATCTTGCATTACTAATAGCCTATAACAAATATTTAAATCCCTACTGAAACGCAAATGATAGTGTCAAATGATAGATAATCCTATTGAAACAACACTACGACCTTTTAAATCGTTCTTTTTTCGATTGAGCTTTATCGCTGCAGTGATTGCTCACATCAGCCAGTATTAACTCTGCTTTTATGTGACATCTGGACCAAATGTGGCTCTCTTGAGAGAAACGAACCAAATTTCTATTATTTTTGGATATTTCAAAAGTTGGACTCATGGGAAAGGTATCTTTATCCCCCCCCCCAAAAAAAAAAAAAAAAAAAGTCTCATCACAGAGCGCAGATAAACTCTGCACACTCTCAGCAGTGATACCAATACTTCAGTACAGACAGTTGTATACAATGCCACTGAAGAGACTCCATTCAGGTCAGACGGCCCCCCGAGTTTCAAACTGTGATGCAGTAATTAATTCTCTGCCGATGCATGTGACCCAGAATACATCATTCCGGGGTTAGCGCTAACGATTGGCATTAATGAAGGGAATCAGTATGAATGTCAATATCATTAAATCCATCGCAGCCCTGAGCAATAACGTTACATGTCGACCATACTTGTATTGTATTTGCTGTACAGTAATAGGTAATGAAAACACAGAGCGATTGGCTGGTTCACCATAAACTTGCCAACCTGGATGCCAGAAAGCAGATTGCCCTGACCTTTGACCCTGATCCTGGTTTGACATGGTTATTGGGGGTTCCTCATTCCCTTGTGTGCCCTAGCATTGCTTCCCTTTTTGATGCATCGCACATCACTCTCTCTCTCTCTCTCTCTCTCTCTACCACTCTTTTTTTTTTTTTTTTTTTTTTTTTTTTTTTAACATAAGCATGCCAAGCCACAAAGCGGGGGCCGGAAAATTGGATTACCACAGTAACAGCATTTTTCAAATTCTCTCTTCATATGGCCGTTTGGGAGCAGAACAAACTGAGGCGCTATCACCTTCAAGTCGCCCGGCTCCCCGATAACGGGGCGAGGGGGGCTGCTTTGCATTACGCATGGCCGGCCTTATTGATTGAGTCTATATTATCTACGTTGCTTTCCAAACAATAAACTCAGATAACATGGAGTTCCCTGAGCAAGAGCAGCACAGAATGGGATGAAGAGTATCGGCTGGCACAGCGGTGGGGCGAGTCATGAAAGGAGACAGTGAGGCCTTTTTGGTCTTGACTCGCTGCCCGTTCTCTCTCTCTTTCTCTCTCACGCTCACTCCCTCTCCTAGCCTCTCCCTCCCTCCCTCCCTCCCTCGTCTCTTTTTTCTGTAACCCAACCGCAGTACTCATCCCTAGGATCCTTCTGCAAGGATTAATCAGTTTTCCATTCCTGGAGAGATTATTCAAATACTGTTACATCTACAGCCAGCAGCAGAAATCCCTCCCTGCTTCTCCGGGCAGCAGCACAGCACTGACTGAAGGAAAAAGTCTTCCTCTCTTACGCTCTATTTTAAGAGTCCGACTTACTACTCACCGCCGTCGTTGACTCCGTGATTATTGTCCTGTCAGTACTTTGATGATATTGCACGTGAGAGTCTTTAGAGAGCTCCATGCTTTTTTTTTTTTGTCATTCATTACTGCTCATTTCTGTGTACATGAACACAGAGAGCGTATACATGGTCCTTGTGTAATCGCCCTCATTAGTGTTGGTAGGAGAACAGCCAGAGATCCTCACTGCACCAGACTGTCGGAGCTGTGACGGCTCCAGCAGGGTTCAGATCCTGCTTTCCTACTCCAAAGCCCTTACCCCCTTTTTTTTCTCCCCCCCCAACCCCCTCCCTGCCTCCCTGTCCTCCATTTACACCCATTATATTCCATTAGTCATTTAGCAGATGCTTTTTATCCAAAGCGACTTACAATCAGTGTATTCAACATAGGTATTCAAGAGAACTACTAGTCACCAGAAGTCATAAGTGCATCTCCTTTCTTAAACAAGCATCTAAAAGCATAAACCAGAGCAAAAGTATAGAAACAAACTAATACGAATACAATAAGTGCAACAATAATACAATAATAAGTGCAACAAACTAATACGAATACAATAAGTGCAACAACTAATACTACACCCTTTATGTAGTTCAGAATAAGTAAATTAAAACTGCCAAAGTGGTGTTTTAATCTTTTGCTTCTCTAGCAGCTGGTGCTTGGAAATGTTTTTGTCCAATGTGTAAGTGAGTAAGATCTGTGAAGATTACACCTGTCATGCAACCGTTGACTCTAAGTAAAAAAAGTACCTCAGTAGGATATTTACCTTGCTGTTCAACAATACCAAGAAGTCATTCGTTGAAGAGGCAGATAAATAAATTCCAAAGACAGTAACTTTAGTAAACCAGACACAAAAACAGTGCATGTTGCATAAGGAGGGCCACTCACTTGGGAAAACGTTGTGTTGTGTTGTGTACCGCCGTGGCTTTTGCTCTTCTCTTTATAGATGTACAAACGGCAGAATGTTTGGAATCACTCTGTTTTTATATTTAGCCGCGTTTGTCTGCTTCACTTGAAAGTCTAACGCCGGGGCCCATTAATGCTCACAAAGATCATAAAATCTGTGAAGTTTTTTCGCCAGGAGTCGGAGGCTATTACTGTTTGTTCTGCTGCAGTTTTGATTCGCCTCCTTATTTTTCATTGATTTTGATTTTAGTTTGAATCCAGTTAAAAACAACTTTGAAGACGTTCTGTTGCTGTGAGGAAATGTGTCTTATTTTAATGAGGCTGGAACGAATGCAAACCTGAGGGAAGCTTAATTCAGTTTTGAGCTACCTCTCAGCTGTTCTCCTCATCCTAACCTCCTACTCTTCTCCATCCTAATTATTTTACTTCCTTCCATCGCTCCTGACACTTATTCTAACTTCCCCCTTCTGTTCACTGCACCGTGGCAGATTTCGGTGCTAAATCTTTTCCTCTCACCTTTCCTCCCTCCTTGCCTTTCTTCTTTCTGGCTAAACCCACCTCACATGACCCACACCCAGCCAACCTCCCACCCGAACACTCCCCCCTCACTGCTCATTCTGTGCTCTGCCTGGCCTCCATCCCCATCGCTGCTCACCACGCTGCCAACACAACACACACACATACACACATTAGAGATTCTTATGGTTGTCACACAGCTGTTAATGCAGATTTCATACATAAACTCCATGTTTAACTTGGGATAATGAACATGTGAACATGTGGTCAACCCACGTTGGGACTTACCCGTCTGCTTGCACAGCTTAATTCTGTTTGTCGCGGTTTGACACAGACCTCCCTCTGCGTCTGTAGTTCAGTTCCCTTCGAAATAAAGTGTGAATACTTCCTAAGTTTTTTCACTTGGCATATACATTTTTTTATGATAGATGCTCTCATTTGAAAGCAATACATAAACAGAGCGAGTCGAGGTTTGGATGCTCTATGCTGGTTCAAATAAATGGCAAGTGTTGATCTATACGAGGCCGTTGTGTCAGCCTGAAAGCGGTCAAAAGGGGTAAAAAAAAACTACAGCTGGATGCCTTTTTTAGTGAAGAAAATGTTAACTGCTTGTCGGGGTATTCATATCACATTCCTGCAAACGGTTGCTCATGTTGAACACACGCTGCAGGTGCATATGCTTGGCCGAGCACAGACATTCATGCACGTATGTACACAAATGCAGCGAACGTACGCTCTCCTTCCCACGCACGAGTATATGTGCTTTCACTTACGTTCCTGCTCTCCTCTTACTCGTCTCTCCTAGACTCTGCAGCACGCCAGAGAGAAGGTGTGTGTGTGTGTGTGTGTGTGTGTGTGGGTTGTGAGCTGGCATAAGTGTTAAGTGATTTAGAAGGTGAGTTTAGTAAAGTGCTGTGAGAGGAGGCATTCCAGTTTTAGGGGCATTAATGTTCAGACCTCGGCCTGCGGTATGAAACAAGTGTTCCTCCTCTTGTCTGTCCCACGTTTTCCAAAATGAGATCTCGTGGCAGGAAATGTCCTTTTGTTCTGCTTTTCAGTCTGAGCTGGTGGCTTTTTCCATCCCAGAATTTACCATCAGTTGTTTTAGAGGCTTTCCTCACCAACCCCACATGTCAAAAACTCTTTTCGGAGAAGTTATACAATAACCGGCTGGTCACAAACTGGAAAAACAACACTTGCTCCACTGCAAAGACTCGACAAACAAACACTGGAGGCACAAGACAAAGAGTTGTCAAGTTACCCTCATTGGATTAAGGCTGGACTCAACTATTCGACTATTATATTATATAGTAGGTTGGGTAGATGTTTGGTTTTCAATTTCTGGATTCAGATTTGGTTTTTTTTTAACCCCTAAGGATTACAAATATGTGTAAAACACACCAAATCTCTTTTGCAAATGTTTTTTTTTGTGGTCAGTAACAGCTAACCGTATGAGCAATACTGTAGAATAACAGTATGCTTAAAATGTATCATTTTAATTAAACAGAAAAACACGTGTGGCAGCGCTAAGCCGTTCCTTTTAGCCGAGAGTCCTCATGCTGTTGAGATGTTGGGTCTGACGCTATGACCGATGCCTCTACAAACAAGTAGTCATATAATCTGTTGTTTATACAGCGATATTGATTAGTGCAGCTTTAACATTTTCTGGTTCCAACTCCTGTAATGTGAGGATTTAATGGTTTTTCTTGTTTTCTTTCTTCATCCTCCAACACCAAAACACAGCTGTTTTAAATTCTGGAGAGGCTATAAGAAAACGAGATGACTGTTTTTGATAAAACACCGCCTACCTAAAACTAAAACTTCCCCAACCGGCCTTTCTACAGTATCACAAACAAACCAGTTTTCTTAAAGATGTGTGTGTGTGTAAAAAAAACAAAAAAAAACCACAAGCTCTGTTTACGTATTTAGAAGATGTGTTTGGAGTCTAGTCTGAATTCAAGATGACAACATTTACTAAAGATGCCTGCATAACCTATCGGAAACTAATGCTTTTAATTTGTTGCACCAGAGACGAGGTGCTCCGGAGCAGACAAATGTGTTTCCCTGCTGCTCCTCCTCTTCACTCTGCAGACTGGAAGCATGCAGCCTGTCACTGGCACCGCAGTGAGCCCAAACATGATATGACCTAAATAAACCAGTGTGTTATAGGAGAGAGCGGGAGTGAGGGATGAAGCAATGCTTCTTTTTTTTTTTTCTCTCACCCAGTCGCCTTGTTTTCAAACACTTCACTCCACTGCAGGCTGCAACTTGCATATACGTGCACAGTCAAACACACTTTTAGGCACACTGGAGTCGGACTGGGTGCCTTTTTTTTTTTTTATTGTGACACCTGCAGAGGTTGTTGGCTCGTACTACAAAACAGGTGCTTTCACACCTCTAAGCCCCCCCGCTTTACACCTCGTAAGTCGCCAATTCTGCCCCTTTTACAACCGCTCACCTTGTCAATTTGTGTGTCTGCTTACACTTTGGCTCAGGGGTCATGATTGTGAGACCACACAGTAGAAAAATAGGTATTGGATGTGTCACACAACATGTGGAAAAATGGCGACAAAACTCCACCAACTAACTACAGCCAAAATCTCTTCTCGAATTTGACTTGCAAAGCTGTCTGTGCTTCCACTTATATGCCTAAGTGACCGTCATTTAGCAGTCGTACTTAGTTTCTAAAGTCTAGTTGTCTTTTAAAAATAAGCAGCAGGTTTAACTTTTTTCACGTGTCTTTTTTTAAAGTGCACTCCGGCCATTTGAAGTGCAGAAATATGCTAATCCACACTAGTCCACACTACTACGTTTCCATGTTAAAACCATCTCCTTTGCTACGTTTACACCGAGCGTCCACACTACGGTGTTTAAGAGCACCGAACAACAGATATGTTAATAAGTTATTAAGATAAATAAGTTAGAAAAAGTCAGGTCTTCCTCTAGTGTGGCCCACCCTAACCGCAAAAGTTTTAAAAGCGATGATGTAGCCACCGGCGTTGGCTACTTGATTGGGTCTTTGCAGTCAGTTTTAAATGAAAACGCATTAGTTTGGAAGCAGCCTCAGGCTCTTGAGAGCTTTCCGGGGGTCCATGGTCCACTGCAGGTCGCCCCTTTAGTGACAGTAGGAAGTTTGGTGTGTGTGTGTGTGTGTGTGTGTGTGTGTGTGTGTGTGTGTGTGTGTGTGTGTGTGTGTGTGTGTGTGTGTGTGTGTGTGTGTGTGTGTGTGTGTGTGTGTGTGTGTGTGTGTGTGTGTTGTGTGTGTGTTTCGGTGGCCTGGTCAGGGATGAAAGCTCCATTGTGTGCTGCCCAGAGAGCTGGAGCCTGGCACGGACAGATAAGAGAGAGCCTCACCTCAAACACACTTACTACCCCCATCCAGTACGGGCTCCCAGGACAGGTTTCATTATGCAAACAGACAGCTCGGTCCTGTGAGAGTGTGTGTGTGTGGGGGGGTTAGTCGGTGCATATGTGTGCGAGTGAACGCTGCTATGTTCTGCTTGTTCTCGTGTGTGTGGACAGTCAGCTCTCCTGGATTATCGACCTTTAATCCCGCTCGATCCTCATCAGCTCAGAAGTTATCGGGTGCAACTTGTTAGCGAAGGAGTATTCGTGCTGCTCGATGTTTAAAAAGTCAGAACTGCATGGCTGAATGACTTCTGGTCCTCAGTTATGAGCTCTGCTGGGAGAGACGTGAGCCAGGCTTTCTGTGATGGATGCACCTCTCACTTCTAGTTTGGATCAGCAACTTTTAATTGGGTCTCTGCTGTTTTTTTTTTTTTCTTCTGCCTAATCTCCTCCCAAAGCCAAGAAAGACATACATGCACTGTTTTAAAGTCGTGCTTTTAGCCTAATTAATTGTGCTGCGTTGAGATTTTCTGAGAATGTCAGTGTTGGAACCTGCTGTTGACTCATTAACGTTGGTTATGATTAAGGCTGCCCTCGAACAAAGAAGATCCTAAATCCCTATTTATGGACTAAGAGGGGGCAGCCCTAGTTCTGATTACATCGAACAAAGTAACTGCTCAGTTCCCAGAAGGCAGTGAGATCATTAAAGAGGTCTGACAGGACAACAAACGTGAGCTGTCAGATGATCACACCAGTGTAAAATAAACCAATAGTTTAGTCAGATTAGTAACCTATTTATTCAGATGTTAAACCAGAAGTAAACACACTGATAATGTTACTCATAAAGCCCCTAAACCACCTTACTGGTCTGAAGCTGGACCAGTAAGGTGGGTTTGTCAACTATGTTGAGTTAGAATGGGAAGTTTTGGAAGTTTAATTTGTTTTATTACAATTGATGTTAAAGTTGGAAATAAGGTCATTACATGTCATGCAGAAGCCTTAATTCAGTAGCCAAGATGTTAATTGCAAATATTAAAATGGCAAAATAAGAAATTGTGATAATTAACAGTGAATACAAACATTCTGGATTGCCTATTAATAATTATAATAATATAGTAGCCCTGGTAAATTAATGAGGTACATTTTTCTCTCCGCACGGCAGCAAACTGTCCTCTGTTCCCTTTTTTATTTGTGCTGGCTTGCCTCCTAACGTTACAAAGACTCTTACTTTAACTCTTTTGTTCCTCCCGGTGAGTCAGAGAGACGACAGTTTATCGTGTTGCGCACTGATGTCAGTGTTTAAAATATTCCTATTTACAGGCACAATACAGGACGTATGAAACGGTAGTCTGGCAGCAATTTCACCAGCTTCTTATCCGTTATCAAACACAGGAAGTTGACTCATTACTGTGTTGACATACACTATTGGCTGCACGTGAATTGGTACATTTCCTAAACATACAATCATTACTTAATATGTTTCCTTTCCTTTTTTTTTGTGTTTCTGCTTCCAGTCGATGCTTTACTTTTTTTTTGTTTTGCTGCTGCTGCCCAAATGTTCTCCCCGGGAGATTAATAAAGTCTCTCTCTCCACTCACAGGGAGCTCAGCGATGAATAAGCTACGGCAGAGCTTCCGCCGGAAGAAAGACGTCTACGTGCCGGAGTCGAGTCGGCCGCACCAGTGGCAGACGGACGAGGAGGCCGTCCGCAGCGGCAAATGTAGCTTTGCGGTCAAGGTGACTCTCCCTCACACATGAATACACCTTTTATACAAAACCTCAGAGATATACAAACTCTCTCACACACACACACACACACACACACACACACACACACACACACACACACACACACACACACACACACACACACACAGAGTGCACTCACGTCTCTGAGATGCTGCCGGGCTCCCCAAGGACGCCTCTTGTGATTAATCATAAGAATTCAGAGACTGTGAGCACCGCTTTTATCTAGGTTTTTTTTTGTTTTTTTTCCTGCTGTAGCCTTCCAAACCTGTGGGATGTGTGCACACATAATTGATTTTCTGGCCTCCATGTGCAATCAAAACCACTTGAATCATCAAGCCAACGATACAAAATTTAAGAAAATGTTTCATTATAGCTGATGAAAAACAGCGACTCAGTAGGCGATGCGGTATCTCTCTACACACCGTATGTACGTTCAGTTCTGTGCTGCAGCTGATGGAGTGGACAGTTTGCTGTGTTTTGGCAACAAAACCTTCCACTTTTGCAAACAGAACTGCAACGGAACACTTCCTCTTATCGCATTGGCCCCAAACGCTCTCCTCACCCAGAATAAAGGGGAATTGAAAACCACGGAGTGGAGAAAGAGAAAGTCCTCCTACGAATATATGAACCTTGTGGCTGGCCAAACGGATTTGGATTGTAGGCTACATTACATGAAAGTGTACAGGTTATGGTGTTGATGTTGGAAAAAAAATATATATATATTAAAAGCGAAGGTGTGTGTGTGTGTGTGTGTGTGTGTGTGTGTGTGTGTGTGTGTGTGTGTGTGTGTGAGTGTGAGTGAGTGTGTGTGTGTGTTACGCCCTAGATTCAAGATCTACTCTAAGCTGTATTCCAAATGTCCCCTCGCCACACACACACACCTTCCCTCCCCCACCTGCTCCCCATAAATTGTCCTCTTCGCTGTCCTCTTCGCTCCATTTGTTTTCTCACACGTCTTTTAAATGTATCTGAACTACTTCTTCTCACATTTCGTTTTGATTCCCAGCTGTCTTCAAGCAGGCAACATTGTCTTTTGGTATTTGTCCTTAAAGAGACACAATTGTCTTGTCAAAGAAAAGAGGTTTCATTAAAGTACTGCAGTTTTCTTTCATTTTCTTGAAGGTGCTCTGCCTACATACGGCAACAAAAGACCGCTTTGTAACTGTAACCACCAAACATTACTTTAACTCAGATAAAGGACCATTGTTGCAGCGTCTGTTCTAAAAAATCTTCCCGTAAGCAGTCGGTAAATAACAGATCAGCCTCTGTGGTCAAAAAGAAAATCATCTTATCTCTCATTGTCATGCCTCCTTTCACATACTTCTGCAGCCGCACACACACACACACACACACACACACACACACACACACACACACACACACACACACACACACACACACACACACACACACACACACACACACACACACACACACACACACACACACTTCTCCACCAGCGTTTTTTTTTTTTTTTTCCTCTGCACTGGCTTTCATCATGCCGGTGCAACCTACCATGCTGCCCCCCCCTCCTCCTGCTCCCGTCTCCTGCTCTAGGTGCCTCCTGGGAGCACAGTCGTGTGTGTGTGTGTGTGTGTGTGTGTGTGTGTGTGTTTTAAGTAGTTGCAGTGAAATAATCACTGACTGCCGCACTAAAGAGCAACCAATAGAGGGGGAGGAGAGGAGATGCAGAGGCGAAGAAAGGTTGTTTTCAAAGTGGTGTGGAGGGAAAAAACAGGGAGGTGGAGCGGCGCTGGAGTTAAGATGGGGTGAAATGAGCCTTTAATGTTGGGGGCTTGGAGCTCCCCCCCCTACATAGCGCCCTCTGACAAGCATTGTAAAAGCCCAGTCCTAGTATGATTACCACATCTGCATTTTCTACCCCCTACTTTATTTATTTTTTTGCTTGCGTCTGTCGTTTTCCATCTGAAATTGCAGTGACAGACTATTATTTATGATTCAAGGTGATTGTCAAAGGCATGAAAATGTTGATTTGCTTCTTTGTATGGAAATGTCAGTCTTATGAGACTGCTGAAGGCTGGAGATGGATGCGAGATCAGATTAAATTGCTTATGCGTGTTGCTTCCCAACTACAACAGAGAATGATCTGCATGTAGATGTCCTTGGTGCGTTTTTTAAACTATGTAGACTTATTCATACGGAAATGAACGTGTGCAGGTTTGTCTGCAGCTATTCACGCTTTGGAAATGAGTTTAAAGGGTTCACATACAGCATGAACTTGGTGTTGAATCTGACACAATCTTTTCACTAAAACTGATTTATGGCCAAATACCATGAATGAATTCCTGGAACCCATTTGGATAACATCTAGAGGATTTACACCAACAAAGCCAAGTCCAGTTGATTTACATTGATGAATGAGAAATCTGACCTTCAGGGCTTCTGAGATGGAGGTGCTGATGGTGTTTTCAGCTGTCTCCCCTGTTTTAAAGCCGTATCAACCCAACAGCGGTTTCCAGCTACATATTTCCCCAAAAGTTGAATATTTCTTCACGATAAGATAAAATGTGAATACAGGGCTGTTCTTTTTTTACTGTCAGTCCGTTGTCTTGACCCCTGTCCTCCTTATCATCGGCTGATTCAAATGTTTACAAAAAATGTGAATTTAAGTACATCCCAGGGTTGCACATGGTGTTACCACTGCTGGCCCTCTACAGCTGGAAAATCAACCCAGAGAGCAGGGAAATGTAAATACAATAGCTCTCGTCGTTCCTCATCAAACACAAACAGTGACGGAACAATTACACAAGAATCGTGATGTATAAACTGAATCTAATCCGAGCCCACTGTGGGATTAGAATTAATCCCGGAGTGGGCCCACAAACAAACCTGTGTTTCAGCACCAAATTACCCCACACATGTACAACAGACTGCTCAGGAGATGCTCATATTTGGTATTAAAAAGGTGCTTTGATTGATTGCATCTGTGTCATTGTGAATGTTTAAGCCTCTAGATTGTTGCTGCCGGCTAGTTGCTCACAGGACGGAGTGAGATGCTACATGAAGCATCTGTGGTTTGACACTTGAAGCCTCCCCTGCGTTTACTCATCTCACCTCAGCCCCGTCTGACCCCCCGTTAGCGACGCTGCTGCTTTCAATGTCCTCGCTAACCCTCAGCCTCGCCTGTGCATCAGTATTGTCCCTGTGTTAACGTGTGTGTGTGTGTGTGTCTCTGTGTGTGTTTGTGTATACACATGTGTATTCCAACACGCCGACAGTGTGACTAACAGCTGTGGCGTCACACTTTCAAAATAGCAGGGCCGCAGGGTGTGGGGGGTGACAAGCGCGCGGGGGGGCGTCACCTGGTGTGTGTGTTTGTGTGCGTGTGCGTGTGCGTCTATACGGAAAGGGTAAGGACTTCCTCCCCGGCCCCGAACGCACAATGGCTACTGGGGCGGTCAGGGTTGTGACTTGGGAGTGACACATGCTGCTTCAGGTCTTTGAGGAGGCGGAGGTTGGAGCTGGAGGAGGCGGACTCTTCTGTTCCGTATTCAGTAGCAGTTAATAATCCTGATGTCCTGATGTGGGTTGTTCCACGGTTGGACCCCTGAGCTGAGTCTGACAGATCCTGATGCGTCTCATCTCATTATTCATTAGATTCTAGATGGCTGCTATGTTAATTATGTGTCTTTATTAATGTGGCATACATAGTAGGACCTCTGCTTTTTATCCTTGAAGGTCCCTGTTATACACTCTATATTTTTGTCAGTGGAGGGAGGTCATAGTTCCCTCTTTAATATCTTTATATTCCTGTGAAAACATCTCCTTCAACCAACTTTATCACTCATCATAATGTAACTCAATGGAACCTCCGTGTGTTAGCTGTTAGCTCCGGTGCTGCTAACGTTACTAGCTCTCCTCCTGTAGATTTCAACCCAGATTTGTTGTTCACAATGTAAAATCATTGCATGTTTTTACCGAATACCGGCAGATGGCGATCTCACAGATCAGCTACGGTCCGTTCCATCACTATGTCCCACTATGATCAACTGCGGGAAGCTTTGGAGAACTATATTGTTGAGATTTACCGTACCAAAAAATATACAGCAGCTTCTTTTGCCTTTCTTATGCGTTTGTTTTTCTCATATAATCACTTCCTCATAGAATTACACACTTGCTGTTTAGATTTACCCACTCGCACATTTATATTTCTCCGGGGAGGTGTTTAGCATTTTTCTCCATAGACAAAAAATTAGATATCAACTAGGGAGCAGTTGAACTTTGACCTCAACATGGTAATTAACTAGGTGTGTAAATCAGCAGCGCCGGCCTACCAGGGGATGTTAGAGCGTCTTGACTCATTTAAACACCCGATCTCATTGCAGAGTTTATTAACGTAACCTTAGACTTCGGGAAAGGTCTGTCCCAGCATTACTCACCCTCTCTCTCTCTCTTTCTGTCTCTCTACCCTGCAGTACCTGGGACATGTGGAGGTGGAGGAGTCCCGAGGCATGCACATCTGCGAGGATGCAGTGAAGCGGCTTAAGACGGTAAGTTTCACTAGAAAAACCCCTCCGTACTTCCAGGAACGAGGCACCTAAATACCAGACATCCTACTCCCCTTTTTTTTTTTTTTTTTATATCTTCTCTTCCTGTAGTTTCCTTCACAGTGCTTCCACCAACATCCCACTGACTCCTTCCAACATTTCCTTTTATTTCTCAGCAGCCCCCCCCCCTTCACCTGTCACCAAGCAGTTTGGTTCTTTTTTTATTGTTTCATTGTTGTTTATTCCTAGTTTACTCTGTACATCGAGGCCCGACGGTGGCTGATTGTTGCCGTTTGTCAGCGGGGGTTCTCCACCCATGGTGACCCTCAGAACGTCTCTTCCTGTCTCTCACTCTCCTCGTGCTTCTCTCTCTCAGCCAGAGGAGATAGGCCGGCGTGTACTTCCTGCTGCAGGAGATTCCGGTTGAGTTGCGCTAAGAGAACAAATTCCGGTTTAGGGAGCAAGGGGAGGAGGGGAAGGGGGGGAAACCGTGGAGCAATTTTTCTTTCCTTGTTGACAGTTGCCAGGACTCCACCCAAAAGTCTTAAGCTCCTGTGAGAAAATGAGGCTGATTCTCTGTCGTCAGGGCCGAAACCCTGAGTCGTGAGTCATATCTGAGTCTAAATATGAATTTGGTGCCAACAAAGATTACAGAACTCCTGCTTGTATCGACTGCGATCGGCTTTCGGTTTCAATTTAAATGACCCAGACTTACTGAGAATTCACACCCTGTTCCTTCTCGTATCAATACCTTTTTCTTCCTGCTTCATAAAGTTGTGTTAAGGGCCTTTGAGCTCTTTATGCATGTTTGACTCAATGAGCTGTTGAAGACCACTCGGCGCCATTTGTTAGTTTGATAATACGGCAGAACATGCTTGAGAATAATTAAGTATTCAACGAGAACAATTTAATGGACGGTAAAAACACCTCACATCATCAAACCAGTTAAAGATGATATAACAGAAGTTGTATAATGCAAATGAGGGAACACACACATGCAGCACTATGTTTTCCTACATTTCTTACATTTACACACACACACACACACACACACACAAACACACACGGGAAGAAGGGAACCCAGCAGCGCAACAGACGGACACAAACATACATGCTCCTAAAAATGAGTACAGAGGAACTGGAGCAAACACATACAAGCCTAATGAACATTCAGACACACACACACACTGACACACTGGTGCTTGATGAGGTCACATGGTGTACACAGAGCCTCAGGCTGTGAGATCTTATTGAGTTACAGTCATTCTAACAGGGCGGACAAAATGGAGCCAACTCCAAAGTAGAGGCGTGTGCTTCTGCCGTCAGTCCTCCTGCGGGGCCGCGACCATCTGACCCTCCTCAACCTCATGACATTTTCCTCTCCTCGGCCTCCTCCACGGCTCCACCCCTCGCTGTCTCACCACCCAGAGGCCTTATTTGTTAGCCGGGAATATTGAAGCCCATATTTAGGTGAAGTGGGAAATGAACTCTTGCCACATTTGAAATGAGAGTCAGCGCTGGCACTCGGTGTGCTCCGACCTTAAATGCACGACAGACTTTGTGTTTTTACATATTTATTATTTATGTTCGATGAGATATATTTATTAAGGAAGCAGTTCTCCACACGAAAAAGTCATTATTCTGGTGATAGGGTAGGAAAATGTTGGCTAAACCCCAAAAAACAGCTGATTTTACAGATAGCTGGTGGTATTCATGTCACATCTGACCTGTTTTCTGTTCAATTCTCCACACAAAAAGTTATCTCTCAAATACTAAACGCAACACTATCATCTCTTTGTCATAATACAAAACTCGCAGACAGGAAGATGCCGGGAATATCGGCCAAATTATCGGCTTTATCAGATTCTTCCTGCTCCAAATCATGGTTATTATTCGTGGACGTGGCAGTTCACCTGTGTGCCTGAGAGGCTCACCTTACAGGATGTGCCAGAAAACAATCACAGCTGGTTGCACACTGTTTGTTCCAAGATGGTGCCCATTCATTCTAATGATAGGAGCTTCTTCAAAAAGTGCAGATTCATCTTTCTCTCTTCCAGGTGTGTTTCCATTTTGCGCAGCTCATGAGCATTGTTGTCTCCTCACCCAAGTTTGTGTGTTGAATAGACCTGACATTGAGATGCCGTCTCGCAGGAACAAAAGCATTTCTAGTCTAGTGGGAAAGCTGTGGAGACACGAAATCTTCACAAGTTAAAAAATTCATAGCACAAAAGTATTAACATTCAGCTCCAGCGCTCAGAGCAGTGGCGCTGCAAGCAGACACGAGCCGAGCTGACCTTCATTTCCGATTAGTTTTGTAGTGATTTTTCAGACAAGAGTAGGATTGTAGAGTGTGTTGTCCGCCATGCTGTTGTCCTGCGTCGCTCCGTCTGCAATGACGCAGCTTACAAAGATGATTCAACTGACAACTGACTCGGGGGGGGGTTTCTGCTGATGATTTGATTCGTGGATGCTCGGGAGGCAGCCGTAAAGCTATACGAGGTCTCCGTCAACAGTTCATCCATTGACTCTGCTGCCTACAGCTGAGCAGAACACGGT
This sequence comes from Anoplopoma fimbria, assembly GCF_027596085.1. Taxonomy (NCBI): domain Eukaryota; kingdom Metazoa; phylum Chordata; class Actinopteri; order Perciformes; family Anoplopomatidae; genus Anoplopoma; species Anoplopoma fimbria. The sequence goes on along the minus strand of NC_072463.1, from coordinate 3,023,846 downwards.
GTGACTGCCACTAGTGCCAGTTATCACTGTCAAAGCTAGATGGTCCAGACTAGACAAGGGCCAGCCCTTCGAAGCAGATATACAATTAAAGAGGCCCCAATAGATCCCAGTTCATCCTCCCCGACTCCTTAATAAGCCAACTGTTGCCAGGCAACAAATACAATTCCTGCCGGTGGAGAGGCTGCGAGTTGATATTGCTCAGCAGTAAACTCTATTTCCAGGAGCTAATTGGTCAGGAACCAGGCCCACACCTGGTAGGCACTTAATATCCGTTAGGACTGATGAGGGCCGTTTCCTAAAAAAAAATCAGCAGGCACAACACCAACACGGTCTGGCAGCATCAGCAGCTTTTTTTTTTGTTTTGTTTTGTTTGTTGTTTCGGAGCGAGGCGAGAGAGATGAAGTTGCTGAATAAGAAGGAAGTACATGAAATAATGTTCCCCGTCTGCTCCCTGTGCCTGGAGGCGCGTGTTGGTGGTCCAGCCGTCAGACGATGTGTGTGTGTTAGTGTGTGTGTGTGTGTGACAGCTCCAGCTCTGAGCCGACTCCATTGTTTTCCCAGCAGCCTTTGGGAGAGTAATCAGAGTTTTCTCACAGCTCTGAGCCGACCCATGACTCAGAGGGGAGGAGGAGGAGGAGGAAGCTGCACTGCGGCACCATCAACCTCCAAACCGCCCTTTTGCGTTGTCATCGTGACATCACTTCCTGGTGCTGTTGGCCAATAGCCCAGGGTTGGAGGTGTACTCTGTGTTATAGCAGTGGGAATGTTTTTGGTGTTGCTCAGACGAAATACTCCAGGTCACTATGAGCTGCTGTGTAGTCTGGGTGGAGAACACCACCAGGAGACCCCGACCGGCTGAAAGAATTTCTCCCAGGAGCCTCAGGGTCATTCATAGAGAGCTGCAGGATGACTTTGACTTTACGACTCTGTGGATGCCAACCCTGGAAGTTAGCATCGTACAGACAACCTCGATTAAAAAAGCCAACGGGGTCTTTACATTAGATTTTGGATTATTGAAGATAATAGACGTTTACGATACTTACAAGTTTTGTTCAAAAAGAGAATCTTCAAAAGGGAACAGCACTTTTAGGATTTTTTTGAAAGCGTAAATACAATCCCAAGAAGTAAAAGAGTTAATCTTAAGCTACAAACAAAATACACCACGGTCACATGACCACCACTGAGCTAAAGGCGGACTAGTGTTCCAGTGATGAAGTCTCCATTTCCTTGCAAAAAAAGAAGAAGAAGAAAAAAAAAAGCTCCATTAACTGCCAAAACTCAACAAAAAAAAGTTTTAAATAAGTGTTTTATAGGCAACTTCCTTTTTCGCTACTCTGCAGTGTGGTGTTAACTCTCCCCTGTTGTAGATGTAACTTTCATGTGTTTGTAGCACATGTTGAAAGGTGTGAGTTGTTGCACAAAGTAGGCCAGTGACAAACATTACACAAGACGTGCTATTCGCTGTTGCACTTCCTGCTGGTGGTTGGTGTTGTTTTTGCGGGCAGAAATGACTCGTGCCACCATTTAATCTTTTTGGCTCTAGGTTGGGAGGTTATATATTAAAAAGGGTTAAAGTATGTTTAACATTGTTTTCGTCCGGTTGGCTACAAAGTTTTCTGCTTCAGTTCTTTTCATTTTTGCCTTGTTGGCTTCAACTTGATCTTTTCCAAACTCAGCTTTCCTTTCTGCCCAGAAAGCTTTTTGCCCTCCTGTGGTTTCATCCCAGCTCACACATTGAATATCTGATATTGTATAACCTTTTTTGTTCGTGTTATACATTTTTTGTTTTGTCTTTTTAAGCAGGTTTTTATTGTGGTGTTGCAGAGAAATGCCTCCATTACCCAAACCCTCCCCCTACACTGCCCTCCCATTCTAGCTATCGAAACCCCCATAGAGACTTTTTTTTTTTCTTTCTCCTCTAACCATATCATACTAACGCTAGCTGGTCAGGCTCTATCACCATCTGCATGTCTGTGTGGTTCTCACAAACACAAACACACACACTAACAAGCACTCGGCTCATTCCAAATGAATCTCCAGCGCCGGTTAACACGTTAAATGAAGCATTAACGTGGTGCTCAGAGCGCCGTCTCCACCACGGCTGTGTAACAGGAGCAGAGTGGCACTCCGTCTCACAGCTCATGGGGAGGAGAGGAGCTCTAAGGGAGTCAGAGGGGAGAAGGAGGGATTAAGACTAGGCCGGGTCTGGTGGTTGTGGTTTCTTGATGTGGTTACGGCGGCCTAAACTTGTTGTCCCCCCTCCGAGTCTGGCTGACCCACTAAACAGTCACAGGCATGACTCAGAGGTCAACCTGCCGTCTGGGGGAATCTGTTTCTGTCTGCTGAGCAACCACAGAGTGACCACGTCTCGGTCTAGGAATCAGAAGGGGAATGAATGAAATGTGATTTTGGGGATTATCTCCGCCACACACTCTTACACAGACACACACACACACACACACACACACACACACCTGAAGGTCTGCCATCTTTATCTCCGTCCAGACCGCCTGGTGTGATGTCTTAGCAGTGGGATGTTGTGGTCTTGAAAGGCTGTTGTTGTTTGTTTGAAAACACAAAAGAACAGAGGGGGTCTCTTCCTGCTGTCGGGAGGTTTACAGGCATCCTGGTACTAACAGCTATAATCACCAAGACGATTAAAAACCACAAAACCACCCATCTAAACCCAAAAGCTACCTGATCCACTCACTCACTCACTCACTCACTCACTCACTCACTCACTCACTCACTCACTCACTCACTCACTCACTCACTCACCTCCACCAAAAACAAACAACAACCCCAAAATACAAATAAAACCCCTCCTGTGGGCTCCAGACAATTTTTAGACTACCTAGGTAACATTTTCATGCCTTGTTCCTCCGTCTCCTCCACCCTTCTCACCCTCCTTCCCCTTTTGTTTTTTATTTTATTTTTTTACCACATCCCATTCCAGGACAGGAAATTCTTCAAAGGATTCTTTGCAAAAGTAAGTTATTGAGTTGTGTGTGTGTGTGTGTGTGTGTGTGTGTGTGTGAGAGTGTGTCTCTTTAATTATGAGCGTTATTATAATGATTTTTTTTCCCCCTCCTCTTCACGTAACACTCTTTGATCACCTCTGAAGTCTGGAAGAAACACACTCATACACAGGGAGGGGGGGAGGGTCTGTCTGGAGAGAGACAAACACAATGATGCATGTGTCTTTGTGCAGGTGGGGTGGTTTTTGCTGGGGTGGGGCACCTTTTTGTGTGTGTCTGTGTGTGTGTGTGTGTGTGTGTGTGTGTGTGTGTGTGTGTGTGTGTGTGTTTTTGTATTAACAGGCGTGCCTTCTCTCCCTTCAGCTTTCTTCCATGAACCAAGAATGGAACAATGAACAGTTTGTGTGAATGGACGTTTACTTTTCTGTGCACACACAAATATTTTATTGTTGTTATTCTAACCAAACACTGTCGGCTGCCTCAGAGCACCAATTCACAATCGAACCTTCCTGTTTCTTTTATTAATATTTGGGCACTAGGAGGAAAAACAACTCCTGACTTGTGTCCTCTCTTTTGTCTCTTACCTGGTGCTTTCTCTTTATTTACAGGTGTGTTTTGTGTGTGTGTGTGTGTCTGTGTGTTGAATGAAGTTAAATGATTTGGTACCAAAGAATGAATGGTACAGAGGAAAAATTAATGGGGCATGGAGAAACAAAAAACAGTTTCCTCGTTTCTCACTCGCACCTGTCCCTGTTGTGTTCTGTTTGCAGGCTGGGAAGAAGCCAGTGCGTGCCGTGTTGTGGGTTTCAGCAGACGGTCTTCGCGTTGTAGACGACAAAACAAAGGTAAAGTCAGAGCCGCCACAGGAAGAACACGTGGCTTTAGTAGCTTTGCTGGTGGAAGCTGCTGATAATGGTGGTGAAGCTGTTGTACTTCTGGTCCAGTGACCTCCAAGAGGCCCTCTTTGTAAATATGTACTCTTTGCACCTGCAGGAGTAGATATGAGGAGAGTCAACAGCAGGGGTTACAGTGACCCCTGCTGGAGGGCGCTGGTACTACATCAACCCTGTTTCTGGGTTACGGACTGACTGTTGCTAATGTTTCACTGCAGCTGTAGGTTATGAAATAGAAACGTTCAAATAAACAACAGAGAATGAAAAAATTCTAATTCCTCTTCTGTCTTAAAGCTTTATTATTAAGCTAACTACATGTTTGATTCATAAAATGTTCGACAGTGAATGTTGTTTTATTTATTTGGTTCTGTCCTGAAATAGAAACGTTCAAATAAACAACAGAGAATGAAAAAATTCTAATTCCTCTTCTGTCTTAAAGCTTTATTATTAACTGTTAATTTTGTTATTTTCACTTAATTTGCCACTTGTTGAGTTTTATTGTCAAGGAATGTTACTGAATCAATTTTGAATAAGAAATAGACTTAAAAAAAAAGATATTTATTTATATATATATATATATATATAGCAACGTTAAATTACCCAGAGGACACAAATCTGAAACACAGTGACAAACATTTTTCTTTTCATTTGAGCTTCAGCTTGTGAGAAAATGCAGTTTAGAAGTCCAGCATCCTGTGTTTACCTGATCTTTTGTGTTATTTAAATCTATTTATTTTATTGTTTTATGTTCTCTTAGATCTTAAATAAATACACTTTAAGATAGATTTTCCAGGATTCCTCACATGGCGAGACGTTATTTCTTCAGTCTCAGGGTTGTGGTCTGTTCAGAGAGCAGCGGCGGTGCAGACTGGCCCTTCTGGAGCCGGCAGCAGTTCAGTCTTATTCGAGCGCTCTTGAAGCCAGGCCTTCACATTGAAGAGCTGTTCACTATGAACTCATTCAGCCCACATTTTACACCGAGTGCCACTTAACTCCGACCACAGTTTTTTAAGCTCCTATTAACGAGGTGTAAATGTGTTTTGCAGGACCTGATTCTGGACCAGACAATAGAGAAGGTGTCGTTCTGCGCTCCGGACCGTAACTTTGAGAGGGCGTTCTCCTACATCTGCAGAGACGGCACCACGCGGCGCTGGATCTGCCACTGTTTTATGGCCATTAAGGACTCGGTAAGAAGTCATTTAATACTACGGTGCTATTTTCATGTGTGAGATTAATCTTAATTGATATTGAACAGTATTATATACACATTCTGGAGTATGTGAGCTTGGATGTTCAAAGCTCACAGTTCAGATTAAAATCTATTTATAGACAATCTTAGTCGTCTTCCTTCTTATCTCTGTCTGCCTATGATTCCTATGTCGTCTTCACTGTTCTGTGTCATTTAAATGATGTAGTTTGCATTGGTGTATGCAGTGTTCATTTTGTATTTTTTATACCACGTTTTAGCTGGAAAAACCTTCATTTCTCTACATCAGTACTTTGCCAGGAGCTTGGAGTAAACAAGACCATTATATTCATTTCATGCTTTTATTTTTTTGCGTGGTCTCTGTCAGGGAGAGCGTCTCAGTCACGCTGTGGGTTGTGCCTTCGCCGCCTGTCTGGAGCGAAAACAGAAACGGGAGAAGGAGTGTGGGGTCACGGCAACCTTCGACGCCAACAGAACCACTTTCACCCGCGAGGGCTCGTTTCGTGTGACGACGGCAACGGAGGCGGCAGAGCGGGAGGAAGTCATGAGGCAGCTACAGGACGCTAAAAAAGGTCTTTATATCTCGACACTGCTGTTCCCTGAGCTGAGAAATGGGTCTTTTTTTATATTTACTCCGACTTCCAGCTGATGTTGTTGCTTCATATGCTCTTTGTTGCTTCATTGCTTGAACGTCGCCTTTCACCTACAGCGGAGACAGATGTGAAGGTTGCTGGGAACTCAGCCACCAGTGTGACAAACTCCTCGGCACACCCGACGGGAGGCTCCCCCTCCCCCTCGTCCTCCCCTCCTCTCTCCATGGCCAGCCTGGGACCCCAGGTGATCCCACGCAGACACGCACCTGCCGAGGCTCTGGCCAGGCAGGGCTCCTTCAGGGGCTTCCCGGTGCTCAGTCAGAAGACCTCTCCCTTCAAACGACAGATGTCACTGCGCATGAACGAGCTGCCCTCCACCATGCAGCGCAAGTCTGACTTCCCCATGACGAACACAGGTGAGGTCTGGGATCCTGATCGACTCTCCGTGTCCTCAGCTCCTTTGTTGTTCTACACAACCTGTATTTGCAAAAAAGTGAGAGGAAAATCAGAAACGAAGACGCTCTTCTTGAGTTTTTCTGATAAGTAATAAACATTATTGTAGAAACAAGAAAAAACTATAACATGAACACCATCCTAGAGATAAATTCTTCCCTTTTCCTCTGTGTGTTTTATGTTTTGCTTCTAACACCTTCTCTCTGGTGTTTCCCCTCCAGTCCCTGAGGTAGAAGGAGAAAGCGACAGCATTAGCTCGCTGTGCACTCAGATCACCTCGGCGTTCAGCGGACCCCCAGAGGACCCCTTCTCCTCGGCACCAATGCCCAAACCAGCGTCATCCCCTCAGTCTCCTGTAGCACCGGGTAAGAACTGCTGAACCTCTTCTGTAACCTTAACATCTGACACGTGTAACCGCTCACCTGCATTGTGATTAACTACGTCCATTACCATCTTCTCTGATTGGATCTTTATTGTAGTGGGATTCAACTAGATTTTAAAAAGACAAATCATATAATTTTGCTGCTCTGCCATCAACTGATATGTCTGATTATGCAGCATTAATTAAAAAACAGAATCTTGCAGGTTTTAGCTGTACAAATAAACATTTAGAGAAATTAGCTCAACTTGCCAGGAAAAGCTGGCACAATCAGACGGGGAATGAGGAATTACACACCAATACACTGGTCGTCTGATGCAGATAACAACCCAAACCGTCATCTGTGGCCAACTTTTTCTGGCCAACAGTCTTTTATTCCCCACAATTTGGCATGTGTCATTTAGCTCTGGAGGAAATAAATAGACTTCAAGTAAAGATTGTGTTGCTTGCACTTCAACATTTTCAGTTAAAGAATGTGCGCCTGCTCACATTTTCCTCATAACTACATTTATAACCTTTATTTTGTTTGTGCGATTAACACCTGTACGTTAACTGCACGCCAACGTTGTGCTCGTCTTAACAAAACCGACACACAAGCCTGCTCGTACTAGCTTCTGTCTCTTATCTGCTGTAGTGAACGGCTCAGCTCCTGCCTTCTCTGTTGTTGCTGCTGCTGTTGCTGCTGCTGCTGCTGCTGTTAACCCCCCAGTTCTGCCCCCCGCTCTGCCTGCTCGAGAAACTAACCCCTGGGCTAAAACTCCAGCAGGAGCCCCGGCCTCAGCGCAGCCAGGTAAGCAGCACATCAGAGAGGCTGAATAGGCATGTTCGCATGTCACAAATGAATCATAGGGTGTGTACCCTTTTTGATTTGAAGGTCATCTTGTACCTTGTGTCATGTTTTTGAACACAGGTACACAATAACTGGGTGTGAGTAAGTTGTTTGGGACAACAAGACGAAGTTCCTGCACCTTCATTGTACATGAAGAAAGAAAGAAAAGTACTGCCTGAATATAACAAAATCAGCAAGAAATATTCCTGCACATAACCTTCTGCAGAGTCAGCTTTTGTATGAATGAAACAAATGAGATACAACTTGGAAATTAAAGAGCTTTAGATGCGTTTGTCTGCAGACTTTGTTCCTGTAAACAGTCAGACAAGGTGTTTTACACTGAATGTTAAGCTAATCTAAGCTAAGCTAACCTGCTGCTGGCTGTAGCCTTAAAGAACAGATTAATGTGAGGGTGGTTTCTCATATTTATATAATAAGCCAATAAGCACATTTCCCAAAATGTCTTACTATTCCTTTAAACCGCTAATGGCTATAAATGATGACACTTCATCAGTGTTTCCCTCTGACTCGCTGACGTCCTGTCTGTGTTTGATGTGTAATCACTCTCTTTGTTTTGCCTCTCTGTGTCCTTCCTGCCAACAGGAAGTAACTGGTCATCTCCTACCCCGGTGATCGTGGTCCCCCCCTCGTCCTCCCCGTCCATGTCCGCCCACAGACGCACGCCATCAGAAGCCGACCGGTGGTTAGAAGAAGTCACCAAGTCGGTCCGAGGCCCGCCGCCCAATCCCATCATGGCGGCCGCCGCGCTCCCCGCCCAGTTCTCCGCCCCTGTGGCGATGCCTGTGGCGTCCGTTCCCTCCGTCGCCCCGGTGGCCTTCATGTCCCCTCTGCCCTCCGCCGTGCCCATGTTGCCCCCCCGCCAGCCCGCCTTCCACGTTCAGGCTCCGGCCTCCTACCCGATGCCCAACGGGCTGCCGTTCCCTCAGCCCAACGTGCCCGTGGTCGGCATCACTCCTTCACAGATGGTGGCGAATGTGTTCGGCTCGGCGACGCAGCCCCAGCCGTTCCCCGTCCCGGCCTCCGCCACGCCCCATCATGATCCCCAGGCCGTCTGTCACATCAGCCCGTTCATCAAACCCCCTCCATCCAACGCAGTGGCCCCCGCTCCCCTCCATCCGTCCAACGGTAGCGTGACCTTTAACGGGGCAGATAACTGGGCGGCGCATTCCCAACTCGCTCCATCCTCCCCGGCCAACCAGCCGCCCATACAGCCGGCGGAAGACATCTTTGAGGCCCAGTGGGCGGCGTTGGAGGGCCGCTCGCGCCAGCGCACCACACCCTCCCCGACAAATCCCTTCTCCACTGAGCTGCACAAGACCTTTGAGATCCAGCTCTGAAGGCTGTGTTTGAGATTAGAAAGTAACTGGACATCAAGGAGGCCATTTAAGTCGTGGGAGCAGATGGATGATTGACTAAAGAAGAGAGGGGAATGTCCCCCTGCCTCTCTTCATCTCGGTCTCAGTGGACAAGCTCAGCAGCAGAGAAAAAGATCTGGGAGACAGTGAAGAGCAACGGGTGAACCAACAGGGAGCAGAACTCTGCACAGCAGTGAGAGGAGAAAAATACAAAACCAGTTGCTTTTAACAAGGCTGCAGCTCCCCAGGCATTTCATTAACATTGTCTGTGTTGTTTTGTTTGTGCTGTGCAGCGCAAGCTCTTCTTTTTTCCCCGGTGGGATATCTGCACCACAGCTTCCCCCCTGTCGGCCCCCTGCCACCCACCCATCTGTGGCGGCCCCCGTCCACAGCCCACATCCACTCGGTCAGCTCCCAGCGCTCCCAGTCGACAGGACGAGACCTCCCTCACCTGGCAGAGGAACTGCAGCACTGAGAGAACTCAGCTTCCACATGAGAAGTTCTCATTATTAACTTCCCAGTCAGAAGAATAAAGTGAGACAATGCCAAAATCTTTATTTTTATGCATTAAGTATATTTTAAATAGCTTTGGAATCTAACAGAAGAGTTGTAAGTAATCGTGCCAAAGGCACAGGCTAGCTACAATGAGACGAGTTTATGTTCGTGTATACAAGAAATGACCGTATATATTATACATAAATATATATATATATATATATATATAGCTATAAAGAATCTATACTGTACACACAGCTCACAGCAGTGCTAATTTTTATTGTGATGTAAAGAGATTTTGTGAAGGGACAGCTGCTTTACTTTTGTGTCTGTTTGTTTTTTGGTTTTATTTTTGAAGAAAAATCTCTTTATTGTTGTCTGTTGCATCCTGTGATTGGATGTGAAGCATCTCACTGTAAATATGGTATCATTGCAGCAACAATCAATGTGGACCTAGCAATGGTGGTGGTGCCCAACTGGTTGCCTCTCTAACCTGTGCTCAGTTTTTAATAGTTTATAGTACACATCAGTACTTATAATTTGACTTCTTCTGTCTTCATTGTCATCTTTTTTTGCGTGGCAATGATCTTGTTTTTTTATTTAACACAGTAGGACGTCATCTCCTGTCTCTCCACCTCTTATATTATTTTTTTAAGTAGTAGATTTCTTAATTTTTACTTTGCACAAGCACTAAAGTAGATGATTTGACCTCACAGGTGACCTTGATCAGCATGGGTTAGTCAGTTGTGGTGCTGCGGCGGCTGAGAGGCCGCGGACCTGCACCGACCTCCGTTAGCCTGCCGTGGTTCTGACTATCAGCAGAAAACTACAGGGAGATAAAAACGGTTTCATCTCTCACTGTCTGATTTCTCTCTGTCATGTTTTTATTTTTTTAAATCAAACCTGTGAATATGATCTATTATCTGATCTATTTTTCCATTTTGTAATTATTTCATTTCTTTATTCCACTTCTTTGGAGAAATATTGAAGCTAAAAGATTGAATAAATTGATGGTGGTAAAAGGAAACATTTGTTTGTGTTCTTGAGTGAATACTGTCATGTTTTTGAATACTTATAACATGTAGTGAAATCCATTAACATTGATAATGAAACACTAGTTATAAGATAAGATTATCCTTTATTAGTCCCGCAGTGGGGACATTTACAATTACATTTATTTATTTATTTTTTACATCATTTGGGTACAAGCTGGAGCTGAAACAATTAGACAATTAATTGGTCGCCATAAACTTTAAAATATATATATATATATATATATGATTATGAATTATATATATTTTGGTTTTGAACTTTTTGCCAAACAAAACAACCAATTTCAAAATGTCACCTTGGACTGGGAACCTTTTATTGCCATTTTTTCTTTATTTATTGCATTTAATAGATTAAACTTTAACTGAGAAAATAATTGACTAAATAATCAATAGTAAGAAAGAATGTTTAGTTGCAGAGCTAGCAAAAGCACATGCACAGTAAGATAAGATAAGATAATCCTTTATTAGTCCCGCAGCTTATTAGCCCCATTTAAAGGATTTACAGCAGCATAGAGTAAAGTGCAAACAAGAGACAGAGTAAAAAACAAGTATTATAAATAAGCAGTAAAAACAGTAAAGAATATTAAATAAGTAAAAAAAACAGACAGAATAACTATTATATTGCACATAGTACAATACTGTTTATACTACGCATACTGTTATTTTTCTTTTTTTTAATTATTATTTAGCTGTTATGTATACTGTTATTTATCTAGCACATTGCACTGCACCTTTACTGCTTATTTTGCACTTCTGGTTAGATGCTAAAACTGCATTTTGTTGTACTAGTACTTGAACAATAAAGTTGAATCTAATCTAATCAAAAAATGGTATGCTTAAAGGTATGAATAAAAGAATGAATAGCAGGTTCCAGGAGATTATTTGACAATTACAGTACCAGTCAAAAGTTTGACACATCTTCTCATTCAATGGTTTTTCCTTTATTATTATTATTATTATTTTATTATTTTTTTTTTTCTACATTGTAGATTAATATTGAAGACATCCAAACTATGAAGGAACACATATGGAATTATGTGGTAAACAAACAAATGCTCAACAAACCAGAATATGTTTTATATTTTAGATTCTTCAAAGTAGTTGAATGAGAAGGTGTGTCCAAACTTTTGACTGCTACTGTATATATATATATATATATATAAATATATATATATATATGTATATATGGTGACTAGAATTAAGCTTTTTAGCATGCCAACATCTGCTAAATAGCATTGAAACATAAGGAAATAAATAAGAAATAAATGGTTCTAGATAAAAAAAAAAAGGCATTACCAAAATCTGAGAGTTTATCCTCTGGGGACCTTGAATAATATCCAAACGGAACATTAACACCATATTCAATGGATGAAAGAAGAAATAATACATCATAATGATTACTCTGATATACAGTACCAGTCAAAAGTTTGGACACACCTTCTCATTCAATGGTTTTCCTACAATGTAGATTAATATTGAAGTAGTTGAATGAGAAGGTGTGTCCAAACTTTTGACTGGTTCTGTAGATAATGTTGACTATTCTATAAACTGTTTTTTAATGCAAACACCTGTGTGAGTATTAAGGAACCTCCAATCTTTATTAATATGTCATGATTTTACAAACTTTTGATTTTTCCAAACTTTTGACTGCTACTGTATATATACTTGTACAATAAACAAAGACAAACCATGCACTAGGATGCATTTATATAACACCATCAGATGAATAACATTAAATAAACAGGTCTGCGCTGTCGTTGCTCCTCCCGTCCAGCAGGGGGCGCTCGTCGCAGAGCAGCGTGCCGGTGCAGCGGCGTCCATATAAAACCAGCCCGGAAGCCTTAAATCAGTGCAGTAAAACGAAGCAAGGGTAAATGTTTGAGGAAGTATCGGTGTGTTGGTTCAACACTTAAAAGGTAAGACTGCCAGATGCACATGGAATAACACCAGGTGCGCTGCGGACGCGGACGCAGGACGCAGGAATGAACCCGCCGCACAGTTACCATGCTAGCGAGTGTACCGGCTAACCATGCTAGCGTCGTTTTCACTAAAAAAGAGCCATAATGGTGAAAGTAATTTAATGTTAGTCAATCTTGCTTTATAATCTTATTTCCATTTGAGGTGAAAACGTAATCTGGTTGAGTTTATGACGTAGACAGCAACGGTGAAACGACTCGAAGCTAACGAGCTAGCCACCGACGCAGCTAGCGGCGCAGACCACGTGACGCGGCCTGACCTTTGACCTGTGCTGCACATTCTGAGGAGACAGCATGTTGACACCTTTACTGCACTGCAAAGCACATCAGTATACATGAAGGAAGGCTGTACTAATCACATTTATTTAGTTAAATTCCTGCAGAAAAACAACTTTAAATTATATATATATGTGTGTGTGTGTATATATATGTGTATTATATGTATATATATATATATATATATATATAATATGTTTATATATTATATATATATATATATATATATGTTATATGTTATATATATATATATATCTTTATATATATGTGTGTGTTATATATATATATATGTTTATATATATGTGTGTGTGTGTGTGTATATATATATATATATATATATATATATATATATATATGTATATGTATGTTTTTATATATATGTGTATGTTTATATATATATATATATATATATATATATATGTATATATATATATGTGTGTTATATATATATGTGTGTTATATATATGTGTGTATATATATATATATATATATATATATATAATTTAAAGTTAAAAAGATGGGCCAGACCTCCAGGACATGGCTTCATGAATGTGACATTCCCTCAGCTGATGGTTTACTGACATTTTTTGTTTTTATAGCATGATATTAAAACCCTTTGCTTCCAGTTTAATTCAATGATTGCTTTGAGTGTCTTTAAATTTGACTAATTTCATATTTGTTAGTGGAACATAAAAAGAGCATAACTTGGGGTGTAGAAGAATACCTTAGGTAGACAATATAGAACAAAAAAACTACCGCACACTGTCTTCTTCACTTGCATATAAATATATTTTAGTAACAATGTTTTGGTACGTAGACCTTCTTAACCTGATGAAGGTCTACGTACCGAAACAAGTGAAGAAGACAGTGTGTGGTAGTTTTTTGTTGTATATTTGTTAGTGTTAAAACTACAAATCTTGAAACAAATTGGTTTGAAGGATAAATATTATGTACAGTTTTTGTAATGTATTGATAGCTGTAAGCTTTGACCACATGACACAGAGGTGACACACGATTAATCTTTGATAGATTTGTATTGCTGCTAGGTATCTAAGACTTTCACTTAATGTTGCACTTTGTTTTACTGTGTTCATTGTGTATATAAGATAATAAAACTTGATTTGTTTATGAATGGAGGATGTGTTGTGTTGCCCTAGAGAGATGCAGTGCCTGTCCATATCACAGAAACAGAACCAGGTTTACATGAGATCCCACTGACACAGGAAAGGTAAAACATCACTCACTTTTTATCAACAAACACGCTGTTTCAGACATGCAGATCCGGCCACTTATGTGTTGTTTTTTTTGTCTCTAGATTTGCACTTTTCTGCCAGCGGCGGATCACTTCAAGCCAACATGTCTCATCGGGGGCCTTTAACCGCTGTCATAACAGTACTAGGAGTGACCTTAGGCGGGCTGCTCATATGGCGAGTTTACCGAACAAAAAGGAAGCGGCTGCCTTCCGTCCAGAAGGCGGTCGATCCTGCGGAGGCTCCGTGTCCTGTGGAGAAGGACTTCACGGCTGTGGAGCATCGAAACAACCAACCGCCACGTCTCCTGGAGAAGGAGTTCAAGGCTGTGGAGTGTCAGACCACACAGCAGCCTCCACCCGTACAGATGCCGTCCTCTGAACAGCTGATGGCGGTGAAACCGGTGATGGTGAGCTCCGAGGAGGAATGGCAGCAGCTGTGGCCTCTGATGCAACAGGAGCTGTCGGTGTTCCCCGTGCTGGGGCTCGACTGTGAATGGGTAAAGAACAAAGGCGTAAGAAATACCTTTTGCATGTTTTTACATAGGAAGAGGAAAAATCCACCCTGACGATTCAGCATTGTACGTTATGTTTGTTTGTTTAATGTATTGAGCTTATTTCTGTAGGTGATGGGCTTCATTTAGACAACACGCAGTCACACAGATATTCTCAGCTAATAAATAGTTTAGTTTGAGTCAATACAGTTAGTCTAGTGACAGAAAATTAATCTGCAAACTTTTAGATTTGATAAATGAGATTTTCCAAGCAAAAATGTCAAACATACTCTGGTTCCATCTTCTCAGATGTGGACTTGCAGCTATTCATTGTTTTTGGTCCTAAACTGAATAATGAAAACTATTTTGATAATCTATTAGACATTTTAAAGATACTGTGGTTTTACCCTCTCAAATGTGACAATCTTTTTCAGTAACAACAGTTAATTTCATGTCTTCATAATTTGACTCATACTTTGATAAAACATGCAATTTGAAGATGTCCACTTAATCTCTGAGAAATTGTAATGAGCTTTTTAAAAAACATGCTTTTTAAAAAACATGAGAAATTGTAATGAGCTTTTAAAAAACAATTACTTTGTTCTAGAAAATTAGTCCTTTTTCCACCCAATTAACAACTAATTAAAAGTATTCAACAGATTAGTTAAAGGATGGATTCACTTATTAAATACTTATCTGGATTTCAGAACTGACCTTTTTTTATATGTTCTATTATCTAGCAATTCACTCAAAATAAGATCCCAATGCCTGGTGCAAGAAAGTAAAAAATACACCTGAGATTATCAGAAGGGAGGAATTTTTCTTGTAACATTTTCATCCTGCGTGTGTTTTTGTCTGACCGGGTTGCTGCTTCCTGTTGCAGGTGTCTGTGAAGGGTCGAACCTCTGCGGTCTCCCTGTTACAGATGGCCACATATTCGGGTCTGTGTGTGCTGGTGAGGCTGCTGGCGTTTCGCGGCGGCCAGCAGCCGTTCCCTCTCAGCCTAATGGAAGTCCTGAGGGACCCGCACATCCTGAAGGTCGGCGTCGGATGTTATGA